>NW_022995746.1:5162184-5243520 GCF_900245975.1 Drosophila guanche
ATGCTCAATTTCATGGCTGCCGCCTCGAGCCTCCAAATTAATTTGTAATTCGTTGGCAATTTGGCAGATGAATTATCCTCCAGGAGTATTAGGCACGCCCGTCGCTGTGCTAAATGCTTGGATTTATGTGGGATAAATTCACAAAGAAGACATGTCTATGCCACCCCAAGAGTTCAACCCGGTTCAGCCACTGTGTACATATTTACATACATTTTACATACATTTTACATACATTTTACATCATTTCATATTTCATTGGCTGTGTGCTCCACGGGCGGTCTTCCATCAAATTCGGCTGCTGGGCGGCCCCATAAATCGCATGGATTCCTCTTGAAAAGTTCAAAGTGAACTTGACTAAATTTAGACATCGGTCTGGCCGTTTGATCAGCCCTGCCGCGCTGATCGCTGCTCTCGAATCTAATGAAGATATATCGCAAATCACAGCTGGACTCCAATCAAAAGTGTGGCATGTAAAGAGGAGCATCGGGAGGAAATGGATGATCATGTTGGACCATAGTTTGTATATGCTCGCTTTTCCATACTCAGTTACTGGACAAACCATTTGCAACTGTGTCAAACACGTGCCCCCCCATTCGGCACAGAAAAAACTACATACCTGTGGCACATGCAGCCAGCTCGTACTTGTACTGGAATCCAGTTGGAAGAGTAGGCAATGTAGCATCAACATGTTTACGCTTGTTGGGGCTGCATCGACAGAGCATAAACAAAGGCCAAAAACCTGACTGCAGATGAGAGACGATGCCTGGAACTCCACGTTGCTCCAGCTCCGGTCCACTCTGGTCCAATAAAAAGGGAAAATGGAATCATAAATCAGCAGATTAATATTTTATGAAGTGTATTGTATCTAGGACTGTTGTCTACGAGTGTGCCAGAGATGTTTTTCTGTTGGGTTGTTGGGCTGTTGGGCTGTTGGGCTGTTGGGGGTGGTACATCCATAAGTCTGGATGTTGCTGGGCGAGATGGTCTTCTGAACAAACGACTTCCCTTTGTTTAACATAAATTCGTTAATAGACGCTGCCGCGTGTAAACAAATCACTTAAACATTTTCCAAATTGACGCCTGACATGATTTCTCGTTGCTGTTGTTGCTGCTTCCCGGCACAAGGCAGAGCACATCGATAGATGAATATTTATTTAGTTCTTGAAGTACGGGAAGTATCACAAATTGTAAATCTACTTGTTGTTACATCGAATTTTCTTGTTGCCTTGTTGCCCCAGTGCCACTGCCAGCCAGGCAGTCCCCTGCCCATGCCATACCGTTGAAGATTGAGACTGAAAACTGGCTTGGCCATGCCGCTCAAGTGCGGCTGGGAAGACTGCTCTGCCGCGAGGATGGACCTAACAGTTGGAATGGAATTTGGTGGAATTTTTGGGCTTATTTTTTAACTTAAAATGATTGAATGATGCCTTAAATCTACCAGCAAGTCCTCTTTCAATTCCCCAAATATATCCATGCATAAATTCCACTCTTAAAGTGTCTTCTAGCAACCCTCGCTGCAGCTTTTGCAATTAGCAATCAAGCATCGGGCCATCGGGACTGACTGACTCGAGTGAGACATTGGCTCGCTGCCACGGCAAACATGAGCAGCAGCAGCAGCAGCAGCAGCAAAGAGATACAAATGTGCATCTGTATCTGCACACTGCATAGATACGCGCTGGACAATCTGTCGGATAAAAGTTTATATGAAAAGTTCAATTAATTAGCGTCGATTCTGCTCTGCTCTGCTCTGCACTGGCATAAATTTATAATAAATGCATTTATTGATGTGTGTCCCGAGGTTTTCTTCTCTTGCTGCCAGCTTTTTTTTGCTGCCAGCTGCCAGCTGCCAATACAATTCATTTGCGCCACATCACATCGCAGTGTGCCCCACCCACTTGCACCAGCCCATGCCCATGTCCATGTCCATGTCCATGCCCATCTTCAGACAGCTCTCGGCTGCCAGCTCGCGATGGATGGAAACAAATTGTATCTCAGTTCGGTTTACCCTGCTGTCTGCCAGCTCTTATGCGAGTGTGTGTCTTCGCCTCGTTTGGCTTTCGTTTTTTATCTGTAAACAATAATTTGGTACAATATTTGAAACTGAACTGCAGATGCAGCAGCAGCCCCAGCACCTCTCCATCCATCTTGTGGATACTTGTACGAAGGCTTCTTCTGCAATCCTCCTGTGTTTACGTTATTAAATTTGTTCTGCAATTGCCTTAAAGCAGAACATAAATATCATACATTTTATGCACTTCGAATATCCGAATTTTGTAGCTTCATTATGTTGGGGAAATGATGTTCTGCTGCTCCAATTGGTGTTAATATTTTTATGATTTTATTTAGGGCGAAGCAGCAGAAATTTATGAGCGCATAGCTTATAGAATTCCCAGCTGAAAGGGGAATGCATTCTCTTATGGTTTATGGCGCTAAAATGTGCATAAATCATTTTTGTTGATTACTGAAAAATATTTGGGTTGCATTTATCATCTTAAAAATATTCTAAAAATATTCGAAATTTCTGAAAATACAATCCAGACAATGTCAGACATTTCTCTTTGGATTTTCTGGCCATTGCTACGGTTTCTGCACTTATACCGGATTCATTGGCTTTATCGACAGCAACGAAAACAGAAAGCCATCGTTCGGCGCTGCCCATGTTCACATTCTAATACTGTAATTGAAAATTCCAAGCCATATTCAGACAGCCATAAATATTTTAAGTGCCCCACCGCTGTGAAAGTTAGTCCGAGAATCGAGAAATGGAGAATCGAGAGTCGAGAGTCGAGAATCGGTTACGCGTGTTCATTTCGTGGCGTTTCGATCACATTTTTTATGGCACGTTGCGGGCGAGGCGTTTATGAGTGAGTAAGTGTTGTACTTACGGTAATTTAAATATGTTCAAGTCTCTGCCCCTGGAGTGGAGCGCTAATTGATATTGAGGACTGCCCATTGGGCCGACGGCGCCAGCGGCAGCCGTTTGACATCGGTGAAGGAACCTCTCCGGCCACTTCGATAAGTCAACTGGAGTCAAAGCTTTGACAATTATTATTGCTCAAGTGTCAGGGGCAGGCAGGCATCCGTGAGATACGACCTGCGCCGGCTGCGAACTTCAACTTCGATAGATCCATCGAGGGATCGGGAGGGGGGCACTGCGCATGCGCCACGTCGACGGCGTCAACATGTTCGAGGTGTGATATGTCGCCTGTTCTCAGTGCTCAGTGCTCAGTTCTCAGAGATTTCAAGCACGTTTCTAATGATTTTTATGACGGAAAATTGAACCTTTATCTATCTATCTATCTGTCCATCTGTCTGCGTATCTATCGGATGTCGCATCGGTTCTCTATCTGTGATTGTGGCTGTAATTTTAATTTGAAACTGTCGCCAATTGGGCATTATAATGCCGCTGCTAATTGCGCTGCATAATTTCATCGCTTCACCGGTAGCCCCATAAAGCAAAATTTGTGTATGGATTGGCCCCCAACTACGGCACTTAATTAATGGGCTTGAGTCTGCGCGAACGTGCTGGGAAATTGTCGCCGTATTTGCATGTTCGATTCGACACAAATCCGGACCGGAGCTCCAGCTCTCTGGCTGTTTCGGATTCCCGGCAGTTGATTTGTGCCCCGCACGGTCATGGGAATTATTTCTGCAGCTCGATGCCTGCTGAATATCAAACGGAATTTATAAATTATTAGTTTATTACAACTCGTTCAAACGACAAGCCTCGCCTGTCGTTCCCAGGCCGAACCGATTGAGGTGCTAATTTGTTTTATCATCCACGAATCTCTGGCAGCGACATGAATTTTTATGCCCTTCAACCAGCGAGGAATCGCTGCCATTCCGAAAGCCCTTCGTGGTTCTATTCCCAGCAAATCTTATCTGCGGGGATCGCCAATCGGAACGGGTTTTAGGCTAGTAAAAATTATCTATTCATAATGCCAGGAACCTCTCCATATTCAACAAATATGAAAACAAGTCTCGCCGCGATTTACTTTGCCACCATGCCGCAGTGACATGACTGCCGATGCATATCTCCCGCTGACTCATTTGAATATGAGCAAAATATGTTTGCCAGAACGAATGCCAAATGCTCTGTGAAGTGTGTGCAGGGTGCAGGGTGTTCTCTGATCATTTCCATTGTTGTGTTCCTAGAACGACTTGCACTTAACCCTAAGCTCACTTGTAAAGCCATTCAACTGGTTCTCTGCGACAAGTGGTTCCCACTTGATTTATCTACATTATTTATACAAATTATTAAAAACTAACATTCATAAACTGCAACTCAATTTACACAGAATATACTTTGTGGGTTGAATATAATTCAAGATTACTTTTTAGCTTATCTGAATCCTGTTGAAAATTAATTGACTGTAACTATACTCGCACTTTGTTGCCATGCCCTGGCCACGGCCTCCGCCTTTGACAAATTTCAATATGTTCTACTCCATATGGGAGGAACGGTCAACGTCTATCGCAATGCTTATCAACCTGCGTAGTTCGGCCTACCTGCCTCGTTTAACTCATTTCATTTGGGTCTCCGTTACCGTCTTCGCTTGCGTCTCCGCTTTCGCCAGCGTCTTCGCCAGCGTCTTCGTGTACGTCGCCGTCTCCGTCTTCATCTGCGCTTCGTCCGCGTCTTCGGCTCTGCCAGTTGGTCATCCTATGTGTGCGCTGCGCTGCGCTGTGCGAGTGGGACATGCGTCATCTTTGGCGACAATGTCGAGACGAAGACGAAGACGACGACGACGACGACGACGACGACGACGACGACGACGACGACGATGGGCTATAAAAAGCGACAAGGCCACGGGACTGAGACACGGATGGATATGGGATCAACTGGGTGTCATCTCTCTTCTCCCCATCCCTCTCTCTATGGGTTTGGGTTCTCTGTGTGTCACCTTATCAATATCTTCCGTCAAGTAATTTATTGTATTTGTTGCTCTTGCTCTTGCTCTTGCTGCTGCTTCCTTATGGCCCATCCTTCGTGTCTTCTATCCTCTGGCTATGCCCCCGCTCCCTTCCTCCATCCAACCTTCGATTACACATAGCAAGTGCACGGCCCTCCCTCTCCCTCTCTCTCTCTCTCTCACTCTCTGTGTGTTTAGACATTTGCTTTATGTCTTGTCACATTTTATGGCTGTGGCCGTATGGCATCGATTTTTATTATTTTTCCCCGGATAGAACTAAATATTTTACCATTTTTTATTATTACTTGTGCCCTCGGCCAGCCATTGTTTAAGTCATTGCTTTAATGCATTCTTAAAGAACCTCAAATTTAATAGACTCCAACTCAGTCCGAGTCATACCTGGGCAGACAGATGGAGGTGCAAGATACTCCCTTGCCGTACTCGGGCCTGCCCCTAATGGCAGCCCCGGCCGCTGGTGTTAAATGTTGGCCCGAAAAATACATTTCGGGGCATAAAACTCTTTTCATTGTTTTCAATTAAGAAAGTTAATTATTTGATTAGTATCAACATTAATTGCACGCAGCTCGCGCACCGCCATTGAGTTTTAGTTTCGAATTTCGGTTTCCATTCTGATTTATTTCCATTCCATTTGAACACCGCATTTACCTTTGCATCTCAAATATATATATTTAAATGCCTGACTAGATGGTTGCATTGATTTCCCTGGCCCCTTTGATATATTGCTTTTCCGTGGAAATTGGGGCCAAGACTCGTAAAAAGAGCCCTCCACCATGATGAACATGGAATAGTTTTTTTTTTATGGGTGACTGGGAGGCTCTCTTGATTAACTTGGAGTCCTCGGATGTGGGTGTTCCTGGCATTATTTTCTCTGCTCACAAATACTTGATAAAATGCCACTTTGCTGGCTCAAATCTCTGCTAAGCTTCTTGCCACCCCAACGTCGAATATTTCACTTGCTGGCCAGCAATTTGTCATAATCATAAATCATTTCTGAGCGCTAAATCCAACGCCTAATGCTGCATCCCAGGCAGGGAGAAGTAGCAAAAAATCACCGCATATTTCACAGCAGGATATTGGCCTCTAAATTGCCCCGCAAAACATAACGCTCCGAGGTTCGAATGGGGAATGGGGAATGGAAGGAAGGACAGAACTGCGCTGTTGGCTGCTCCGTGTATGATTTTCAATTATATGAAGCACCGCACAAAAGTTGTTTGCACATATGTCGTGTCTCATCAAATGACTTGCCAGGACACCGCGCGGCGCGCATCCTTTTGTCTGTTTTTGTGTCCGCCATGCTGTACCGCCCGTCGCTCATTTAGTGGTGAGAAAAGTTTTCACAGAAAACCTTCCGAAGGAACAAAACTTTCCCGAAGGGTGCGGTGCAGGGCCACTGACCCAGCCGCACACCCGCAGACACAATTCAATTAATTGTGACAAATAATTTATGAAATTCCCCCCTCACATGGCTGTCCATGTCCATGTGGGTGGATCAGAGTGTGTGGCAGAAAAATGAAAAATCCATGTATCAAGGCAGATAAATGAAGGATATGACAAGCATTTCCAATTTGAGGCTGCAGTCAGAGTCCTGGGGGTTGCTTCCGCCTTCCATTTAACCCCTTTTGAGAACAGGCACTCCGCTCGCTGACATTTCACAGCTTTCCCGACGACGCAGGGATTTCTTTTGTGCCGCCTGCAACCAAAACCCATAACAGGTGGCACTGAGCCGGAATTTCGGTTGCGAAAATCTCGAAGGCTAACAACCGCTGCAAGTGCTGTCTGTGCTGGATCTTCTAGAGGATTCTAATGGTAAAATGTGCATAAAACTGTGCACCTTTCAATGTACTCCTCAACTCAGTATTTAGCATAAATATTCAAGGAATAGAATTTACTTAAAATAAAGTTTACTTTATCCAAGAAATAGTTGAATAAAATTAAAATATTCTCTGCCAAGTTTCTGATTCGCACTTTGAAGACTTTTTTCCATAGCTCGCTCGCTCCTGAGGCACTTCAATAACCGGTTAACCGGTTAACCGTTTTGGCAACCACACCTTCTGCTCAAGTGCAGAACCACCACCACCACCACTCCAACTCAACTGAATGTCGCACCAGCCAGACACCAGTCCATAGAGACTCTCAGTCAGTCGTCGCCCACCCAAAAACAACCAAAAAAAAATAAAACCCACACTGTGCACGCAGACAACTCCATTGATGGCTGTTGAAAGTCTCCTTATGACATATTTTGATATTTATTTATTATCTTGTCACTCTGATTTGCAGCAACATAAGCCTGCCACGCTGCCACGCTGCCACCACCCTCTGAGGCAGCTCTCGGGAGGGTGGCAAAGAGCTGAAAACTTGTCGCGTGTCGACATTTGGGGCAAACAAAGAGCTGTCAGCAAGTGCTCTCGAGTACATTCCTTTTTTTGTGTGTGTGAATATATTTTTTAAATATACTTAAACAAAATTAAATGCACACTTATCAGAGCTGGGAGGAGGAGGTACTACAGATAGGAATTGGAATTGTGGCAAAAACTGTTGAAGCGCACAGGGACAAGTGTGCGTCCCTTTTGTGTCCTTTGTGTGTGCAAATATTTGACCAGATGCGGCCAGGACTGCCAGGACTCTGTGTGCCGGGATTCACTTAATTTTTTATGACATCCATATATGAGGGGGATCAAAGCGGATTTCTGTGAGAGTTCGATGGAACTCTTGGAAATTGCTTCTGGGCTATCCCTGGCTTAGGCTGCAGGAAATATGAGCGAAAGTATCTATGAGCTACGGTAGAGAGCTGGCTTATGTCGATAATTTATGTTGCAAGGGGAACTTGGCCTGCCGGCTGCGGGCTTTAACTTGAGGTAACTAAAGGTGCACGCAGCCTCTTCTATTTTTGGCGTTTCCATTGCCATTTTCCCCTTCAATGTGGCAATTAGCTCGAAGCTTGGGCATTTTTGGGGCAACAGGAATAATAATGGCTAATGGCAATTAGGGAGATTGCTTTATATTTCATGCCCCTGCCCGCCTCTCTTTATGATGGAGCAGGGAGACTCCCTCCCGCCAGAGTTTCAGCTTCCCCGCTCAACTAATTGAATTTTGACGTTGGCCCGTACGTCATTAGAGCCGCACGTCCATGGCCACGCTCGTGTAAAAAAGGATACTTAACGCAAATGACTCGAATTTGTCAGAAGGCAGACAGATAGATCCACAAATGACTGCAATAACTGCAAGCGATGGAGGGGTCTGGCTGGAGCTCAGCTAATTTCCGTGCGCCCGCGCGCAGTCCTTGGACGTCCTTTTTCTCTTATGCTTTTGCTCTCTTTTTTTGTGGCCCGTGCACGGAAATGCCGAAAGTGCATCTGATTTATGTGCGTTGCAAACTTTCAACTTTGCTTCGTTTCGGGGCTGAGTTTCTGGCCACTCACGTGGGGGCTGTGCCAGGAACACGCACGGCCAACGGGCCACGAACAATGGCCAGGGTCGAAGTGGGAGCCAAAGTTGTGGCTCGTCGGCGTTAAAACTAAAATTCCATAAATTAAACCTGGCTTCTGGCAAGTGGGTGGGTAAAGGGAGCCACAGGGGATTGGTTGAGGCGCCTCTCCCCGTGTGTCTGGGGTGGGGAATAAAAGTTTTGCTGGGGCCATAAATCACAGATCTTTTTACATAAATTTATGCTTTGCCATTTGCTGTGGAGAAGTTCTCTCCACTCTTTTTTCTGCAACTCCTTTGTTTAGGCCACTGGCTAATGGCTGGGACTTGGATCCTGGGCCAGGTGGCTCAGTCCTAGGTGAATTTTGTGGGCGGTGTCCCTGGCCCTTCCGTTAAGTGCACACACACACACACCACACACACACACAGTCGGAGCTGGCGGCTTATCGGTCGAAAAATATGAAAACTACCTTTTCCGAAGTGGGAGGCGGACGTGGCCGAAGGATATGGCGCACTTAAGCAGCAAGGACCCTGGAGCCAAGCACCGATATCTGAGTACAGTTGTGTCTGTGTGTTAAGTTTCGGGTACTGTTGTGTCTGTGTGTCTGTGTGTCTGTGTGTGTGCTGTAACACGCTTGATAAGGAAAGAGCTGCATAAAAAGTTTCCACTGCAAACGAACAACTTTTGACCTTTACGAGTAGATTCTACCACCCTCCCCCCCTTGTGCAGCACACACAGACACACACACACACACACACACACACACACACACACACACACAGCTCACATACATAAAATGTACTTTTTTTGGGTGTAAAGATGTCTTGTACATACAGTGGGTTGCGGTGGTGTAATTCCCACTTTACTTGGCATTTATTGGGATTACATTTATGTATTTTGTATTTTAAAAAAAATCAAAAATATTTCAGCAATTATTCAGCAGGAATTGCATTTTTATATATTTTTATATTTTGTGTAAAGAATTTTAAAGAATTTACCAACTGGGGTTTCTTCAGCTTTCACCAGTCGAAGTTCTTGTGGACTTGCAACACTGAAACGCACTGTACTTCGCCATGAGCATACACCCTACGTGTACACACACACACACACACACACACACACACACACTCACAGACACATGTAAGGGAAATACTGTGTATAAACTGCACTTTCTTCATATCCTGATGCCTGATGCTAGTTTGCGCCGAGTTCGCATTTCGTTATTTTAAAAACTTTTGCAACTCATACACAAAATCACACACATGTGTGTGTGTGTGTGTAAGTGTGACTATTATGTTCTTTTTACTTCTGTTCCTCCATTTATCAGTGCTCTTTGCCCAGACCCCAAAATGAAATGGACAGAAATGAAACCGGAACTGCGAGCTTTAAATTATTTAATGGCATTGCCGGCAAGGAAACCGCCTCAGACTTATGTTGGGAGGTGTTCAAAGTAAGCTAATAGAACATATTTTAATGGAATATAAATAAGTAATTGCTCTCTTACAACTCCATTCCGCACGGGTAGCAATGCACCAGCTCAGGTCCCCATTTGATGAGGATGATCCATGAGCCAACACAGCTTCCTAATTGAAGAACACAGCCAGCAAAATGGAGTTCACATTGAAGAGCCATGCAAATGACGGTGACCACCTGCAGAAGGAGTTGGAGATGGAGCTGCCTGGTGGTCAGCCTGGCAGCTGCAGAGATCATACAGAAAAAAAGAGAAGGCTCCGGGATGGATGCACTTCAAGCGGAGCTGGCATAAAGTCGTAAATAAATAAGCCTAGAAAATGTCGTCGTCGTTGTTGCAACTTGGACTCGGACTCGACTTGGGCCGGCGCTTCGTGTCCGCATTTTGGTATTCAAATGAGTCTAAATGAGTCTACACGACGTGGCCATGGCTGCTCTCCCTCTCCCTCTCCCGTTTGAGCCAATTTCTTAGCTGTTTTCTCATTTATTTATTTATGGTATTTCTGCCGGGTCTGTGACTTGTTGCTGCTCCTTGCTGCTGCGCGCATATTTCATGAATCAAGTTGCCAGTCGCAGTCCAAGTGCCCCCTGCTAGCCTGCTAGTAGCGTCTGTGAAATGCGCGACGTTTGTTTAATTTATATGTGAATGCGCACGCGCAGTCGGCAGCTGCCGCAGATACACTTCCCCCCCCCTTCTATGACTCCTACTTGCCACAACACGCAATGTCCAAATATTTTGCATATTTTTTTTGTGCCCGCTTTGGACTGGCGCGATTTATGGCCCACGCTTCACGCTGTAAAGTAGATCACTTTGATGATCTAACTGAGGATCAACCAGAGCCAGAGCCAGCAATTGAGGTTTGATTTGGGGCCAGCTCTCCCGTTGGGAGAGCTCTTCCTGGTGGCCTCTTTGGCGCCGCCTTGGAGCCCTGTTTTTGGCGGCAAAGTCGTGACTAATTACAGAAATTAAAACGCTGTAATTTAATTATGTATCTGCGATTTGTTATCGGCCCTGGCGTCAGCCGAGGCTGCAGCAGCAAAACGAACTGAATGGAGGATAGGCCACTGGGGAGTGAGGAGTTCAAATGAACCCCTCCCCCCAAAACAGGCTCGATTCAGGGACCCACCGTGTAGCTGGAGGTGGACAAAGTGCAATTCATTTGCCCAAATACAAACACACAAAAGTTCACAAAGGCCCAAAACACACACAAAAAGAAAACAGCGAGAGAGAGAAAACATTTTGGCATCGACAGCTTGGCGGACATTGGGCATCGGGTCTTCGGGACTTCGCATAACAAAAACAACTCGGACTCGGAGTCGGAGTCGGAGTTGGTGTGTGCCATCGATATCCACTGATTTCCATATTCAAACGATTTCGATTCGACTTGTTAGATAAACTGAGGCACAAATGTGCAGGCTTAAGAAGTGGGTGGGAGGTGCGAGTACTGCTGAGGAGATCTAGCTGGATCAAATGTGTTTTAATCATTTTAAATGTCCCAAATTCTGATTCAAGTATCCAGCAAAATATTCTCCAATCTGCAGACAAGTTTACAGCACAAGGAAATCCATTGGAACAGCAGTTTTAGATACAATTTGCAACCTGACAGACAAAATTCTGCCGAAGGGCCTAGGAGCATTATCCCACAAATTCCAGAGCATGTTTTTACCCACAATATTTACAGAATCGGTTAATGGTAATTGCAAACAAATTGTATCCATTCCCGAATGCAGCGAATTCGATGAAAAGCGATCGCCACTGCAGCGGCGATAATGAAAACAAACAACAAATTTCGCGCAGGGCAGCAATCAAAATCAGTGCACAGATCGATGTATCTACAGATACACATGGATCTGTGGACATTCTGCGGACGACAAAGTGTAATTTAAATTGTATATTGGATGGTTTCATGTGATTCGAAATCGATTAAAATGAACTTCTAGAACAAAGTGGCAGGCAAGTGCCAATAGTTGGATGAACATTGGAATTATCTGGAAGGAAAAATCCATCTAGAAGCTGGCACACCTGAGGATTTTGCAATTTGTGAATGAAAAAGCGCCAAGTGGAAAATTTCCGAATTTAATTCTGCATTTTTTTCAGGCTTGCTCCGCCCATTTGCATGAGGGTCTGAGAGCCCCAGACACTTGACGGCTTCTAATGCAAATGCAATGCCATTTTCCGAGCATCGATTGAGAGCGTTTTTCTTGTTTTTTTTTGGGTGCCCAATGTGCATCTCATTTGGCAAGTTCAACATTTTGAGAGCAGCCGCTAGTAAAAGTAGATTAAAACAATTAAATATCTTTGGAACGAAATAAACCTTTGCTGGAATCTGCATTGCATTTTCTACAACATTTCAAGCAAAATTTGCACCTTATCTGTGGATATCTAAGCTCAAACACATGTCCAACCGCACTCCATGACAATGGCGGAAACAAACAGGTCCAATCACGTTTCTCAAAGCGAAACAGCGAAAAACACTGAAACACCACTCATAAGAGCGCGAAACATTTTGTTGTTATTTTGTAGTTGACACCCGAAAGTGGCTGCCCCACTGCCCAGCCCACAGCACCGTTAGCTCTAGCGGCCAAAAGAGAGACCCACTCACACCTGCTGGCTGGCTGGCTGGCGGGTTCGTAGTGTTGTGGTGCCTTTCGTTTGGCGGTTCGGTGGTGCAGTGCTGCAGTGGGTTCGGGCATTGCATTTTTCGGCTAACTGTTTGTTGATGTTGCGGTTATTTCCATGCTTCGGCTTGGATCAATTAAGAGGTGTGCTCGGGCCGACTAAATTAAGTTGCCGGCACTGGCAGTGCCTGCCCCATGCCACACACACTAGCACTGCCACATGCACGTAGCCACATAGACAGACATCTTCCATAATGCCGCACGATTGCCGATAATCGGCACCCCCACTCCCCGAGAGCCGTCACCATTTTGCTCGTTGCCTCTCGGGTTGCCGGCAATTTGCTGCAGCCATTCATAATAACTGGGGCCCGCTACCACCCACAGGGCGGTTGTTAGACCCCACCACAGCAAAGGAGCTGAGGCAGGGGCAGCGGCAATCAGAGCCAAGCCCTGCCCCCCCTCCTGCTCGCTCGCGTCGTCGACTCCAATCGAGGCGAGTCATAGAAAATTGCTGCAATTTTATATTTACAGCAATTGGGCAGAGAGCAAGCGAGACGGAGCAAAGGCAAATGCAAAAACATGAACTTAAAAATACATAATTGCATATTCCACCCAGGACGGGCGAACGACCAGCAAACCCACCAACCAACCAGCCAGCCAGCCAACCGATCAACCAGCAGACCCAACGAGCAGTACCAGCCCCATCCCCAGCCCTCGAGACTCGAACTCACAATCAGAGACCCCCAGTTACAGTTCCAGCGTCGGTCTCTCGCCAGCTCAGACCCAATCCCAGTACACAGCAAACTCCGAGCTGACAAACAACCCAAACACTCATACGTCATGTTGATTGGAAATCACTGCACAGTGGAGCGAGCTGTGAGTATTGCAAATAAAATTTAAATTAAAACAATTCTTAATATTAATGGATTGTTTTGTTAATTTAAACTCATACACCTCAGACATGAGAACTTTTGGCATGCTACTCCAAAAATGACAGGAAATTGGAAGAGATATAAAAGAGAGATAAATTCCATTAAATTCGTGGAACAATATCAAAGGGTTTTCTGTTACTTTTCTGTTTTTTAAAGCTAATTAACTTATTTTAAGATACATGAAGACAATATTCAAATAAGCATTATAGGAAACTCTCAGATATTAGAAATCTGCTGGGTGTTTCTAATATCTGAAAAGTTACAATTTCTATAATTTATTTTTGCACACATAAAAAATAGTTGTTTTATTAGTTTTTATTGCACTTAACAACTATTTACATATTTATACTAAAAATCAATTTGGATGTCAGGAAAATATTTATATATTAATTCTTTTGTTTAAACTCTTTTCCTTTACGTCACGTCCTGGTCCCACAGTCCTGCAATGATGTGACGTAGCGGAAGGCGGCCCACTGACTGTAAATTCAAATTATACATATAGCAAAACAACAAAAAAACAGCACAATAAAGAAAACCAAAAAAAAAGAGAAACAGAGAACAAGTTACACAAAAAACAACCTCCAAAGCACATGAACACTTTACACTCTTCTGCTGCTCGCTCAGCGGCGGGTGGGTGGATGGAGGGAGGAGGATTCCAGAGCGAGGAAGACAAAATAAAATAGCAAAACGTTTTGCATCCGCAAAAGAAGACTGGACAAAAAAAAGAAACAAAAATAAAACCCCCAAAACAAAATCGAGGCAAATTTCATGACAGGCAAGTAATTTTGTTGTGATTTTTTGATTTGACCCAAACACTCACCACACACACAACACACATGCAGCAGCTCGAACATGTATGGGTTGAAACGTGCAATTTGTATTTGTAGCCTCCCTCGCTCTCCCACTCGCTCTCTGCATTTGTATCTCTCTCTCCCTCAACCGAACAAAACGGCAATTATGCCGCGTTTCTGCTCCCAAATCGGTGGGGGGGGGTTGCTGGAAATATATTTGAAGCGCTTAGATTTGGACAGTGGGCGGCTGGAGAGAACTGAAGTGGAGTGGAGTGGAGTGCACTGGGCACTGGATTGCTTTGGCTCGGATTGATTGGAGTCCGTCTGGCCTGTGGAACGGGTGGCGGTGGTGGCGTCAACAGTGGTTGGCAGTTCCAACTGATATCCGGATCGGGTTGAGTCGGTTCGGGTCGGGTCGGGGCTGCTTTGTCCCGTTGATTTACAGGCCAACACAAAACGATGAATTGATGATTCCAGCATGAGAAATTAGATCGAGGCGGCTGCACACTCATCATCAGCCACGTTGGCGGCCCCCAAGCCCAGACCGTACAGCATTACCAACATCGACAAACAAATCACGGGAGGGGGAAAAAAGCATAGAGAATAGGGTTTGTATTTGGCGCAAGCTTTGGATACCCTTTATGGGTGGAGGAAGGTGCTATAGATCTGCAGGAATTTAAACAGAAATAACTTTTATCCATAATTTTGGTTTTTATCTGAGTCTGAGGTCTGCGGCCTTTTAATTGGTTCGTTACTTAAACTTCAGCAGCTTGCAATATATTTTGAAAATTATTCCATATCATACTCAAATCTTAAGCTCTGCCCGAAATTAGCATACCCTTCCGACAGGGTACAGCAAGCACCATCCACGGAGCAGTGGGATTGAAATTTTGAAAATTGCTGCTGGGATTGCGGGATTGTTGCTTGTATGGTCTCCACTCTATCTCTCACTGTCTCTCTCTCTCTCTCTCTCTATCTCTCTATATCTTTTGCTCTATCTCTGTCTCTGTATAAACTGTTGTAATTTTCTACTTTGGTCTCTGCTCTGCGCTGCGCTGTGCGCTATGCTGCCATTGCCTGGCAAAAATTGGTTGGAAAGTTGACTCGGTTTTCAGTGTTTTTCATGTAATCACATGGCCATTCCTCACACCACGTTGCACCACCAACAACTCCGGCCCCCTCCCTGCTGATGGGGGGGTAAGCAACCAAGCAGTAAATCGCGCTGACTGCTGCAAACTGCTGGAGAGTCCAGCGTCCACAGGAGGCCCGCTTAGAATTCCCAACTCGGTTTGTGTCTCTCGCAGATTATTCGACGTTCTCTGTGTCTTTGTCCCGTTCCGTTTTGCGTTTGTGTCCACGCCCATAGGGGCAGTGCCGCTCTGCTCCGATTAATGCTTCATCATTTGCAGCGTCAATCGGCAAAAGAAAATTATCCGACAAGGCGTTGCCCGGGCCGTCAACTCAAGCCAAATGGCAATTGCCTCGAACTCGATTGTCCAACGGATGGATGTCCCGTCCCGAGTCTCATTTGCCGAAATAGCTGCAAGGACTGCCCACTAGGATTCAATTGGATTCCATGCTGATCATATTTTACTGCAGCAAATGCAAGAGCATTTACAGATAGATATTTTGGGTGCACATTTCTGTGTAGTGCTAAAGTTTAAAGTGAGCTTTTAAGCTTTTGACTTGATGTCGAGGGGGTTCAATGCAACAGTAACTGGCCCGTGCCCTTTGCAGAATTCCGCAGCAGAGAGCGAGATGTGATCGAAAGAGAGCGTTGGAGCAGGTAGCAGAAGCTTAGCTAGCGCGTGAGAAAGGTGCAGCAGCGAAGGAGGCGTGATAGAGAGACGAGAGAACTGCCGCTTTCCCCCGTAACCGAAAGCGACAACTATGTTTTGCGTACAGTGAGTAGTGCAAAATAGCGAACACTAGTGATGCGTTGGCTGCAATTTATGCACTTTACGAATAAATGTCGGGCTGGGAAACACTGGGAAATCTCTAGAGTAACTTTCATCGCCGAAACATGAAACTAGAATTCCTATTTGATTCATAAAAGTAGGTAATAATCCCACATCAAAGTATGAACACAATTTATTTCGCTACTGTTGCTGTCAAAACTTGCTCCCAACTTCTTTTATCTATCTTCTGTGGCACTCGCAGCTCCGCTCTTTAGCTTATCCCTGGCTTACACAAGTGTGCCGTGGGTGTACTTCTTGTAACCGCAAAAGTAAATCAAATAAGCCGCAAATATATCGACAAGTAACGTCCATAAACAAAGAGCACTACAATAATATATCATACGAGTGAGGGGCAGCCAATTAATCTGGCAGCACAATATTATGATGGTGTCGATTGCCCAAAGACAGGCACGAGCCATATGCAACGAGACACTGACACAAGCAAAGCCGCGGCACGCACGTGACCAGTGGAGAGTGAGTCTGGGATTGGGAAGCGGTGGCACTGCTGGCTGTCAACTAATCCTGTGCATAATGTTGCCTAAATGCGAGCGCATGTCAAATGCCAAGACGACTCGGCGGGCTCAGGCAGCGCCTTGCCCCAAAGAGTCGTCGCCAGGTCTAGGCCGACTGCAGCTGCAGGGCCCAGCTTCAGCCTCAGTCTTCACTGAGCTTCAATCGCTGTCCCCAGCTTCACTCTCCGAGTGGACCCGTCGATGTGTGGCAGAGACAGAGCAGACCTCTCCGAATCTGCCGACGTCAAAATGCTCCAACCTGGCCTGTGCTCGGATCCGACGCTGGCGGTAGCTCAAACGGCGGAGGCCGCTATTGTGTGTCCGGGGATCCAAATGATGTGCCAAAGTGACACTTGCCGATACACAGATACGGCCACTCAAACACCATTAAGGCGGGTGTTCTTGCTGTTGTTTTTGTTGCACGAACCAGGAGTACGAGCGGCACGGGTTTGGGTGCTTGGGCTTCGGGCTTCGGGCTTCAGGCTTAGGCCGCCACCACATATTCCTGTTGATATTTGTTGGAATGATTGTTGTTAGTTTTATTTTATTTTGTGTGACAATTTCAGCAGCGGCAGCAGGAAATAATAAAAATGCAAACAAATCGTTAGATTTTCCTATAGAAGTGGTTTTACCCCCGCAACACCCCCCCACTCCTTCAGTGTGTGTGTGTTGGGTATTTGCATTAGTGTTTGTGCTGCTGCTGCTGTTATTGCCTTTGTTGCTGGTGTTGAGAGTGTCGCTGGGCATGTTGCTTAGATGCACAATGGGGCAAAGTAGGTCTATCAATGGGCATATTTTCAAAGTCATTTTAACCGTATAACTTAGATGAGGTCGTACATATAAATGGCATTATTTTTATTTTCATTTAAATACTTTTATTCAACCATAAATGTAATTTTAATTTCCATAATATTCTAATTAATATAAAGTGCTTCTTTTTATCTTTTATAACAACTCAAAAGCGGCATCCTTTAAGCACAATTTATTATATTTGCTGAATGTTTTTTAATGTCGCGCTTTCAGTGCAATATAAATTGCAATCAATATCTCAGCGATATCGATCAGCGAAACCAACGAACTTGAAGCGGAAATAAAATATACATCAAATATGGACAAAAAACACAGCAGGAAGCGTCAATCAATTAGCGCCAGTGCGAGGTGTATATAAATCCTGTTCAGTGATGACATTTCAATTGTTACCAGTTGGAATAGTATGGCGCCCACTGTGCTGATGAGGATGATGACGTTTGGGTCACAGAGTGAAAGAGAGAGAGAGAGGGAGGAAGAGAGAGGCTGAGACGATGAAACCGAAGCCCCGGCAATTTGTGCAATTTTTCTTGTTTAGATTGTTTTTGGTGTTTGTTTGCTGGTTTGGATTGGATTGGGTTGGGTTGGGTTTTTATGCTTGCGATAAGCCCAAACAGTGTGCCCATAACCATTCTCATATTATTTGTAAGGATTTTTGCATTTATTGCCAGCGTTTTCAAGGATTTGCCCCAGTCGAAACCCAAACCCAATCCGAAGCCCGAATATGGCTGCAGTAGTTATCTTAATAGTTATCCGACGATTGTTCCTATACAGTTAGTGCGTGGAGCAGCAACTTTATTTGCCAGTTAAATTTGATGCCATTTAACGGGCAGCGGCAGCAATGGAGACGTTTGCCCTCTCGTGCCGTAAATCCATTAAATTGCCTCAAATTAAACTAAACACAACTAAAAATGGGAATGTGCAAAGAACGAAAGGGACGAAGCGGAAGCCGCTTGGGCCATGTGTGACAAAACTGCTGAAAAAAGATAAACAAAACCTGTAAATGAACTGCAGGAATGCGAACGGGCAATTACACGCCCCAAATTAACATCAACATGGATCGGCAGACACCCAGCAATAAGTCAACTCAACTCTGCGCTACTTGCACCCTCGGCTGCAAGGGTTGTGAGTCCCTTCATAATCCCGTCTCGAAGGTGCTGACAGACTAGGGGACAGACTACCCAGCCATCGCTGACGGAGTGATATGAATGTGTCTCAGGGATCAAATGAAATTCAGTAAGAGGAATTTATTCATACATATGTTTTGGTGTGTGTGTGTGTGTGTGTGTGCCTGATGACAGTTTGTCAGTTGACAATCGTTGGCCAGTCATCGAGTTGGCATATTAACCGTGTTAATTACTCACTGAACGCATAGCTGCCTGGCAGATGTTGCCAAGGGGAGAGGAATCCTGCTGCCAGAGCGGCTATTTAATTATTAAATATTTACATAGTTGGGGTACATTTTGGAGTTTGGAACAGACAAAACTCGTAAAGATAACTCCCTGAAATTCCCCTTTTTTTCGGCACTTTTCTACGCACTTTCCCATCTTCACACCGCTAAAAAGTCTCAAGAAGAAAGGCTAATCAAATCCCAGATCCATTCCATTGTTTTATTGGTCGCTGTAAACATGTAAATGACATTTTCAAATCGAAACCAGTTCAAACATCCATCACACGCACAAAAGGCGAACAGAAAGCGAATGACAGACGAACAATAACCGAAGAGCAGACACTCAGAGGCGCAGAGGGAACTCAGCGGGTGTCCGTCATTAAAAAGATGACAAAGCGATGTCAACAAGAAATGTTTTGATTAACGACTAAAATGCCAGAGAGCCAAGCACCGATCCGCATCGAGTTCGGGGTTTTTGAGAACTGAAGATCGTGGAAAAAAGTTAAGCAGAAATCAAAAGACAAAAACCAAAAAGCAAAAAGCTAACGATATAAAAACAACAAAATAAACACACGAAACACACGAAACCAGGCAGCAAAAATTGGTTGTGTTGAAGGTAAAATATCAATTTAAAAGGCAATAAAAATATTTCATTGCTGATCGCGCTCGCTCCATTATAGATCAGGCTTCGGGTCTCTGTCGATATTCCGTTTCGATTTCGAATTAAAAGATTATGACCGATAATAAACTTGACTAATCATTTTTATTACAAGCAGCGCCATCTGTTTACCACGAAAATTGGGCAACGAAAGAGAGTCCGCGTCCAACAGCTATCCGTTGTCGTCTCTTTTGTGTGTGTTTTTTGTTTCCCAGAACCTTGATCGAGATCGAGATCGAGATAAGACTCGGAGTGGATGGTATGAAATGTAGGAAAGAAAACACGAAATATTATTAATGTTTCATAACTTAAATACATATATAATATATTTATTCGTTCACGTTTATTCTTTTCTCTCAATAGATTTGTAGTGTTTTTTGGGGTTTTTGTGTTGTGTTTTTTGAGACTATGCTTATAGAGACTATAAGCTAGGTGTCATCCACATGAACATACTTATAACTAGGAGGGGGAGCAGCTTCCTGCCTTCCTGTGAAGTGAAATTAGAGTTTGGGTTTTTTGTTTTGTGTCTCGTCTAACGACTAAATTAACTATGAATGTTATTAGATATATCTTTTGTGGGTTCTCTTTTCATCTGTGATATGGAAAGCAATCAATAATATTTTTTACACATTTTTTTTGTTACACTTAATATCACAATTTCTCATATATAAATCTTAGCTTTTGTTTTGTGTTCTTTTTTTTAGATTTTCCCATTTTGTTGTAAGCATTTTGCATTTCCAAATATGATTATCATATAATATTTATAGCATATTTATTTATGGTGGCTATGTACACGAGGTGGAAAGAAATAAAAACTAATTTACGAGTAGTAGGAAACCAAAGCGTCTACAATTTATAGCGTGTCATATTATTGCACATTCCAAATAGATTTTTAACACACATACAAACGTATGTCTAGGTGATGTTTGTTTGTGTTTTCGTGAGGGGGAATTCGGTTATCATTACTACAATATATCATATATGTCTCTGCCTGTTCTGTCTCTTCTGTACACACTGCTTGAATCGCTTAGGTACCCCATTAGATTTATATTTATATTTTAGCATTGAGTTGATGCTCTTTAAATTCGAATTTTGATTTTACTACGCCTTCAATTCTTCGTCTGTATCTTCAGATACAGATACCCAGCCGGAGTGTCCATCTATTAGTTTATTTTCTTGTTGGAACATGAAACGCTATCAGTCTCTTCTCTAGCAAGCAGTTTTGTTGGGTCCCATGTCCCAGGTCTTTCTTTTCTGTTGGCTGGAACACAAATTGCTTTTGATGCATCTTTGGATACGTTTCATGATCGCCTTTTTAGTATGGTTATTTTAGGTGTATTTTTGTCTGCGCTCCCTCTAGGCAGCTCATAAAAAATTGTTTATGAAATTTCGCATTCGCTTTTCGCTTTTCGCTTTTCTCTTTGGGGGGAACCAGCAATCAAATAATATTTTTGTGGCCAACAATTTATAAATATAAAAGATTTTTCCTTCTCTGACCACCGACCAGCGTGCCCCTCGCGCTCTCTCTCTCTCTCTCTCTCTCTCTCACTCGCTCCTTCTGTAAACCTTGAGATCATTTTGGTTGCGAGAATCGATTGCATCTTGACTGAGACAGCCAGTCCAGCCTTCTGGGAGGAAAGTGATCCAGATACCGACAGGGAGATCGCTCATTCATGCTGATCGTGCTTGATGGCTGATTGAGTGTCTATTTATTCGCGATCAGAGCTCCATTCACTCATCTGTAAAGATAGAAAGAGAGCAAAAAAAAAAGATGCATGAGTAAAAGTGAAATTGTGGAGGGTTTGTGTTGGTTTGGGTTGGGGTGAGGACTGGAAAGTGATCGCTATGGAATGATCAATGGAAAGGAGCAAAAGGTACACAAAATGGAGCTTAAGTGATCATTGATCGAATGGCAGACTAAACTTATTGCCAGAGGTATTTTGGTAGACAGAAAGTAGATCAGGGTTGAAGATCCTTGACTTGGAATGACTCAAAATGGAGGGTAAATGCATTTGAATAGTGATCAATGATTGATCATCGAAAGTAGCGATCTTGAAGGTGTTTCGGGTGAGGATTTGGTATTAATAGAAAACTTACATACTTTACTGCACGATTTCTGAAGGTCTCCTGCTCCATGTCCCGGATCTTGTGGGTCAGCATGTGCTGCTTCAGATTGCCCTGGAAGAGGAACAAGAAGAAAGAAAAGGAAAGCTGCCATTAGATCAGTTGGCTCACAGTCGGATGGAAACTAACTTAACAGTCCGCCCCATCAGTAGCACCCCCAAATGGACGTCCACTTCGATCGATGATCTGCCACTTACCTTTGTGGTGAAGCCGCGATCGCAGATGTTGCACTTGAAGGGCCGCTCCTTGGTGTGGCTTCGGTAGTGGATCTCCAGCGCCGAGTGGCAGGGGAATGTCTTGTAGCAGATGCCGCACGTGGTGCTGCCCCGCACGCCGCTCAGCGCCAGCGGATTGAAGGGCGCCGCCGGCATCACGGACTGGGCTATCTGATTCATCGCGTTGCACATATTCTGCGTCGTGGAGGGCGGGAAGAGCGGCAGGTTGGGGAACATGCCGAAGGGCGGACGGGCACCCATCAGCGGATTGGGCGGACCCGCGGGCACCTCGCTGGAGCGGGACGGGGGCTGTGGTGAGGTCTGGCGCTGGGCTGCCGCTGCTGCTGCTGCCGCTGCCTTCTGCTGCGCCTCCTGCGCCTCGCGTCGCAGCTGCTCCTGGTGCTGGTGCAGAGCTGCCGCGTGCTGCTGCATCTGATGGTGGTGATGCTGTGCGGCGGCTGCTGCTGCCACTGCCGCTTGCTGCTGCATGAGATGCTGATGCTGCTGCTGCAGATGGTGCTGCAGTCCCGGGGGCAGGCAGTCAATCGCCACCGAAGGGGGCAGCGGCGAGCAGGAGAGCATCGATGGGGGAGGAGGCGGCTGCGGTGGGCCGTTGGGCGGACTCCGTGCCGACTGCGGCGGACTGATGGGCTTCTCCTTGGGCAGCAGCGGCGAGCGGGAGCGGGAGCTGGAGGAGGAGGCCGAAGCTGCCGCCGGCGGCGGTGGCTGTGGCGCCGCCCGTGGCGTCAGATCCAGGGCGCCCTGCGACGCCTCCGATCGAGCGGGACTGCTGGCGCGCGTGGACGAGGCGCTGGGCTTGCTGGCCAGATGCGACTGGTGGGAGGTGGGGCTGGTGGGCGCTGAGGCGGAGCCCACGGAGTTGGCATTGCTGGAGGCGGAGGAGCGTGGCCGCGCGGGCGGATGGGGATGGGGATGGGCATGGGCATGGGGATGGGGATGAGTGTTCACCACGCCCGTGGCATCGATGCGCAGCTTCTGCTCGAACAGCAGCGACTTGAAGTCATCCCCGGAGCGGGGACGCTCCGATCCGGCGCTCTCCTGCTCCAGGTGGCTGTTGGACAGATGCTCCGAGGACACATCATCGTCGTAGTCATCCCCACAGTCCATGTTGTCCTCCAGATCGCCCTGCGACGACTCCGAGCCGAGGGCTCCATTGTGCGCTCCATGCATGGCTCCGGGTCCTCCTCCTCCTGCTGGGCCTCCGGGTCCCCCTGGCAGTGCGCCAAAGTGGAAGGCAGCCGCGGCAAAGGGATTCATGAAGTGTCCCGGCATCATGGAGGGCGGCGGATCGCGTATCTCCGCTGCCTGGATCTGCTCCGGGGTGAGGTCCGTGGGCTCGCCCGTGTGCAGGCGGATGTGCTGCTGCAGGACGAGGGCATTCGAGTACTTCTTGTGGCACACCGGACACTGGTGGAAGTTGCGCATGGGCGGCCGGATCTTGTGCACGGCCATGTGCGTCTTGAGGTTGCCCTTCGTGGTGAAGGCGCGGCCGCAGATGCGGCACTTGAAGGGCCGCTCGCCCGTGTGCGTTCGGTAGTGCATCTGCAGGGCGCTCTTGCAGGAGAGGACGCGGTCGCAGACGACGCACTGGTTGGGGTCGCTGATCTTCTTGTTCTTCATCAGCTCCTTGAGCTTCATGGTCTCCGAGGTGTTGGACACTTCGATGAAGTTCTCCCACGAGTTGTCGTTGCTGTGGGGCCGCGGCAGCAGTGCTGCCATCTCGTGCTTGATCGGATTGAAGAAGGGCGAACGGGCCATGTGGGCGTGGTGCGGATGTCCGTGGGCATGGGCGGGGGACCGGATGGGCGAGTTGTGCTCCGGCGAGAGCGTCTTGCCGGTCGTAAAGTTCAGGGGGAAGCGCTCCGCAAAGAAGTCCTCGCGATGTGGCATGCTGGGTGGCAGCTGGCCCGGCGTGGGCAGATGGTCCAGGTGCGACTGGGAGCCGGGCGATGGCTGCTGTGGGTGCATCAGCGCGGGTGGCTGGATGGGCTGCACCACCGGCGGATAACCGAGATGGCCATGGTGTCCATGGTGGTGATGGCTGCGATGATGATTCACTGGCGGGGATCGCACGCGTGGGGATGGCGTGCGACGCACCTCCAGCTGCTGTTCCGCTTCCTCCTCCTGCTGCTGCTGCTGCTGGTGGGATTGCTGCTGCTCCTCCTCGAGGCGCTCCTCCTTGATGCGCACCTCCAGCGGCAGTGGCTCCGGTTCGGGTTCGGGTTCATTGGCGGAGGTGTCCGCCTCCGCCTCCGCCTCCTCCTTGTCCTCCTCCATGAGCTCTGTCTTGACGGGCATGCGACCAGACATCTCCTCATCCTCCTGCTCCTGGAGCGGCGAACTCGGACCCGAGGACTTGCGCAGGTCCGTGGGCATGTCGCTGGAGGAGGAGGAATGCTTCAGGGCAGCGCCCAGGCCTGGCATTTGCGGGAAGAACGGATGAGGGCCTCCAGCAGCGGCGCCTAAAGACTTCAGAATCTCCATGGGCGGGCGGTACAGGCCCTGCAGTCCGGGGAACGCGGGCATGGCAGTGGGCGGCACAGCAGCGGGAGCTTGAGGCGGCGCTGGGGAGTGGGTGGGCGAGCTGTCGGTGGGTGACATTTGATCGAGCAGCGGCGGATGGAACTTGTCCATGTGCTCCGGTATGGGCGTGGCATTCATGGGCACGTGGGGGAACTTCTGGGCGTGCCGCTGGAAGTGCACCTTGAGGTTGCCCTTCGTGGTGAAGCGACTGCCGCAGACGTTGCACTTGAAGGGCCGCTCCCCCGTGTGGGATCGAATGTGGATCTGCAGGGCGGAGTCGGAGCCGAAGACCTTGCCGCAGTACCGGCAGCGATGCTTGAAGAACGGCTCATTGCGGCTCTTGCCCTCGCCGGACTTGTCGAAGGCGAAGTCATCGGCCATGTTGTTGGCCAGGATGCCCTGCGAGGCCGAGTCGAGCACCTCCTGGGCGCGTTTCTGCAGCAGATCGAGGGAGTTGGGCTCCGGCAGATCGTCGTGATTCGTGATGATGCTGGAGGCCAGGTCGGAGCCGAAGGGCAGTGGCATGTTCTCCATGTCCTTGAGCTTGGCCAGCGCCTCCTGGGCGTTCTCCTTGTGGAGCGGCTCCGCGCTGAGGCGACGACTGCTGAGGGGACGCCGCATGGCAGCTTGCTCCTCCTCCGCCTCCTCCTGCTCTCTGCGACGCTTCAAGGACTCTGCGGGGGAGCCAGAGGACTCGCGAAGGGGAACTCCTGCATTGATCAGATGCTGTCGGGCCTTGGCCTCGGCCATGCGTGCCTCCGCCTTCTGTCTGAGTTCCATGTCCGCGATGCGCTCCTCCTCCTCGTACGTGTCCGTCTCCTCCTCCGGCTCCACATCCTCCGCTTCCGCTTCCCCTTCCTCCTCCTCGTCTGCGTCTGCGTCTGCGTCCTCCTCCGTCTGCTTGGCCTGGTTGAGGGCCAACTGCGACTGCAGCTGCTGGATCAACTGAATCTGGAAGAGCTGCTGCTGCTGCAGATTGAAGAGCGTTTGCTGCAGGAAGGCCAGCTGCTTCATGGCCGCCTCATTGTCCGCTCCCGTCGAGCCATTGGCAATGGTCTTGGCCGCAAACTGGGCAATGGCCATCTGCATGTTCTGAATGGCCTCCAGGGTCACGGGCGTGGCGCCCGCACCTGCCGCTGCCGAACTTCTCGTCTCTGGCATTTCCACATCCACTTCGATGTCCTTCTCGGGCGCCACTGCCGCCGGACTGGCCGCCGTCGCTGCCTCCTCTGTGTTCACTGAGGGAGACTGTGGCCTGGACTCGGAGTGGGACTGGGACTGGGACTCGGACTGAGCCAGCTCTGAGCTAGGCTTGGTCATGACCACTTTGTTGTTGTTATCCTCAATGGGTTGCTCCTGCTCCTCATCGATCTCCTCTGCTGCTGTCTGCCCAGCTTCTTCCTGCTGCTGCTGCTGCTGCTGCTCCTGTTCCTCCTCGGGCTCGGGACTGGCTGTCGTCGTGGCCGTGGTCAGTGGCGAGCAGGCACCATTCTCCTCCTGATCGCTGCCAGTATCTGAAAAGAAGCAGAAGCAAAAATGCAAGCGTCAAGTTTGGTCTTTTGGCCATGGAAAAAGAAGTTCCGCCTGCAGTTATGGCCACAGACAGTCCAGAGTTCCTGCCTCCAAATCGATTGTCTCAATGTGTGAAATGAGTCAGCAAAGAAACAGATTTCTAATTAGTTAGCCACTCGCAGATTGAAGCCAACAACAGAAACGAACATAAAATATAACCAGTCTCCGCTCCGCCATACAATAAAACATATTTTCTGCACACAAATCAAACGAGTTGAGCGGGTTTCGCTCAGATACAGATACAGATACAGATGCAGATACAGATGCAGATGGAGCGGTGCCTATCAGCGCCATTTGCATATCGATCGCATTAATGTTATTTGCATTATTATTATGGAACAGCCACAAAGTTGAATGAGTATTTCGAAGCGAGAGTTCCGACAATTATGTTCGTACTTTTTGCAGCTCAAAAACGAAACCGCAGAGTTATGATTATGATGCCTGATAACTGAAGTGTATTTTAATTAATTGAAATTAATTATAATGTTCGCCATAAACCTCTCAGGCGGCGGCCTCTCATTCGTGCCGAGACAGACTCTGTTTTGGCCAGAAATTAAATTATGACGAACATAAACTTGCCTCGAACATGGCTAAGTCATTTGGCAATTGGCAATAAAATTGTTAAAAATTTACAATAACAGACGGGGGGGGGGGGGGGGGGGGGTNGGGGGGGGCGGTTGCTGCCTCGTTAAAGGCCATTGCCTTAGCTTCGTCCGATTTGTTTTTTTTTTAGTTTCAGTTTCAGTTTCAGTCTTCGACCCGCTCTGACGCGTGGGCGTCCAAAAACAAAATATAAATATCCAAAAAACTATATGTGTGTGTGTGTGTGTGTCGATTGGGCTTGCTGTGTGCCTAAAGATTTATTTTCTTCTTGTATTTTGCTCCACTGACAACTGTGGCTCTCTGCATTTTGCAGGAAATTCTACTTCCCATTGTGTACACTCTTTTTTTTTGTATATACAAATGAAATCGTGCCAGTTTAAAGGTGGATTAAGTCAAGCCATAAATTGTGCCTTGGCTAAATGCGAATGAATTACGGCTCTGCGCATGTGAAGCGAATAAATCCCAGGAACCAAACCAAACCAAACCAAACCCCCACCCAGGCCACAAATATTCATAATTGCTCGAAACCCCCCACCCTGTCCTGCCTGTCCATTAGCCAGTGTCAACTTTGTGTCTAAATATTTGCAACAGAAAATACAGAAAATTTGTCTTTGCTTTTTTTTTGGCCCATCAATTTTATTTTTGGTTTTTTTGCAGCTTTCAGCAAATCAATTTTTTATCTCGGGAAAACTCATATTTTCAATCCACTTTGCAGCTAACTAAAATCGGATTTCTCTTTGGTTTTTTATTACCCTGGAACCCCCACCACCCAGCCACTGACTTCGACTTTTGTGCTGGGCTGATTTTTCAATTATTCCATTGTCATATTCCATATGCAAATCGCCTCGAAATGCCAACCGTGAGCGCTGGCCTGAGGCGAAACAAATGTGCAGCCAATTGGAAAATGCAAAATGCAAAATGAAAAAAACAAAACAGAGGAGCCACCATAAAAATGTATGCAAAAAGTACGTGTGGAAAAACAACAGAGACCGATCCAGACCGATCCAGGGGTCAGTCAGGAGGAGGAAGCCGCGGCCGCCGCCAATTGAATTTCATGTCGAAGTTTTAGGCATAAATATTTCATTTTTCGCTGCGCAGCGGAACTTTGGAGCCGGGCCAATGGGGAATACAAAGTAGAAAAAATCGACAGCAAAAACGCATAAATAAAAATAATTAAATAATTAATGTCATTAAGTTATGCGAGCGAGCGCGACTTCGATTCGATTACAAAATCAGAGCAAAAGCAGCAGGCAGCAGGCAGCAGGCAGCGAACAAAATAAAGCCAAATAAATAAATTGATGAGCCTTTCCATATGCATATGAAGTGAGTACATAAAGGCATCTGCTTATGTGCTCCCAACACTCCTGCGATTTTCCCCTTTTTTTTTGTTTGCGATATTAATATAATTTATTTGCCGCACTAATGCGTTAACATTTATTAATGCCCAGCTCTATATGCATCACTGTATACAGTATATGCAAATGTATGTGCACACAGTCATATGCGGTGTATAAATAAAAGCCGCGCCAAACAAACTGATAAAGCGAACAAAAAATGTTCATCGCCTTTTTCAAATATTTAATGGCAACTCATTTGTAGTAAAGGATGTAGGCATACACTCAGGATTATGTACACATATGTACATATGTATATTCCCCTTTTTATGTACAACTTTTCAGCACTTAGTTTTTGCTCTTTTTGCCCATTTTGTGGCATTCGTAAATTTCAACTTTATGTGCAAATTATTCGTTTAAAATAGTCAAGAGACACATTTTGAATGAGGAAACAAATAAGTTAGGATCTTTTTTAGATATTCAAGCAGTTAAGAGACTTTTGTTATTATTTTAAATAAATATAAAAAATATAATTAATCATTTCACAGCCAGGCAACAATTAGAAAGTTGTTTTTTTTTTACAGCATTTTCCCCATTTAAAGTTAATTAACAAATTTGTCATTTTTGTTGTGTTTAAATTATTTTTCTGTTTTCTGTTTTCTGTTTGTTTTTTCTCTCTCGTTTTTCCCTCTATGGTTTTCATGTTAAATGCTTCGACCCACAACGTTGTGGCTCTAACTGTTTTTCCATTTGGCTGATAAGAGACCGAAGTGGAAGCCAACATTAATAATTTTGAGAGTGGGCCACAGCAAGCGATTGTGGGAAATATTTGTTTAAATTTGATTATAAAATCTATTTGGTCCTATAATTTTGTTGCGCACTGTCTGCAGAGTAAATATAAATTATATTTCCCCTTGTTTTGCATTTCCAGTTTTTCGATTTGTTTCATTTTTCGATATCAGCTGCTATTGGTCCCTCCATGCCACTGCCCCTTGCCACGCGTTTCACGATATCGTTTTTTTATGATAAATCAAAAATCGATTTCGTTTTAATGGAGCGTTTTATGATATGATTTAAATATGGCTTCGGCTCCACTTTACATAGAAATAACGTTTTGGGAAAGGCACAAAAATGCGCCGATATTTGGAGGCCTTTGGGGCAGGCGTGTTTCATTAATGGGTTTTGAAAGCTTCCATTTGCATACATCTGCGCTTCATTATATTTGTTTGAGGTGTTGTTGTATTGTTCGATTTGACGAAACCGAAGCCCATACAATTATGAGTGAGATCGCGCTTCCGCTGGCAGTCGGCCTGGCATAAACCTGTAATAAACCGGCAAATATTTCTACAATATTTACCCGTTCGTCAATAAATATGGCAAAAATCATAGCAGTCTTGGCAAACAAGCTCTCTAAGGCACACATAAAAGAAAAAACTACAACGTGTTGGTACCCAGAGCAACAAATGAATGGCAGCCATAAATATTATTTACAACTTGAGGAAAAACCCCCTGCGGCTGTGCACCAAATTTGGAGTCGCAGGAGTGCCTAAATAATAGATTTTCCTGCGCTTTTCTTTTCCTTTAAATTTTAAAGCAAAATTGAACTCACCTTTGTCGGCGCTTCGAGCGCGATCCTTCAGCTGTTTGACAATGCCATATTTCACTGTGCCAAATTGTATCATTTTATTGATGGTCTCCTGGTGATTATCCTTGAAGTCACTACGCATTGCACACAGCACGTTGGACAGGTGATTTTTCATCAAGAGAACTTTTGTGACCGTTAAGCACTTTCGCTGCCGCTCCTCACTCTCTTTGCTCTCTCTCTCTCTTTTTGCTTTGTATCCTTTTCGTTTTGTTTATTTGTTTGTTAACTTTTGATCATTGCACTGTTTTATGTATGGGGGGAGGGGGTTGTGTGTGTGTGTGGGGGGTCGGGGAGTACTCTAATATTTTGACAGGCCTCTGTCCCAGGACCGGGCGGGAGGGATCTCGGCGACTGTTTGCTTGTCATGCGCGCAGGACTCGCTCCATGTTCACCGTTGACCGTTACCGTTGCGATCGTTATTGTTATTGTTACTGTTATTGTTGTGGCTGCACCGTTACTGCCAGCTTAGCCGCGTTCACTTTATCGTTTTGCCGTCGGCGGATCCGCCTTGCCCCGCTCTCGATCGCTGATCTCAAAGCTGCACGGGCACTGTCATCGCTGGATAGATGGATGGATGTCTGGGTCTGGCACTGCACTGCTACGCGTTTATTGTGGGGGAAGTGAGGGAATAAACTCTACGCGATTCACGCGTCACGCATACGCAACGTTGCTCTCGGAATCTGTCGCTGGTCGCGAGCGAACGAACGAACGTATCTTTGTATCTGAGCGTTGTTGCTCGTTCGATGTGGCGCGTCGAACTGACACAAACAATAACGGCCACACGACCAGACGGCCGGTTTCGTGTCCCACCAACAATATTAATACATGCGCGCGCGACCCAGCCGCTCTCTCTCTCTCTCTCTCTCTCTGTGTGTGTTGTTATTACAGCAGAGGCAGACACACACACACACACACACACACACAGAGGGACAATCATTCAACCAACCACCGCACACACACACACTCTCGCTGCGGCACCCTCTCACTCACTCTCTCTCTCTCTCGCGCGCATTTCATTGAATATTACGCTCTCGCTCTCACATTTCATATCATTTTTCATATGCGCTCGCTCTCGCACACACACAGATGCTCTCTCTCGCGCGTTTTCCCTCTCATCATAATTTTTATTAAATTGCGCTGTCTCGCTCGCTCCCGCTGTCGCGGGCATGCGGCTAACTGTTACTGTTACTGTTGCCATCGACCTCTGGCCTGTCGGCGCGCAACCAGCAGCCAGCCTCTCTCACTCTTACCTGTGGCACGGTGGCAGCATTTATGAAACTTGTTCGAAAAATTATGAGCCACACACACACACAAGGAAAGCAAAGTAGAAAAAAGAGAAGGAGAAATACACACAGGCAGCAGCAGCAGCAGCAGGAGCGCTTCCGGCTGGAGAGAGTCGCTCAACTTTTTCGGGTTCTCTCTCTTGCTCTGCCGCTGTCTCGCTCGCACTTTGATTAATAATTTATCATAATTCATACACAGCCCCGGCCCCCCTGCTACAACACACACACACACACACGTTCCCTGACAGCATTTGCTGGCCTGCTCGCACTCAGGCCTGCGCGCCTGCCATTTGTTGCGCTCGCTCGCTCGCTCTCTCTTCCTCTGGCTTTGCTCGCTCTCGCTCTGGCTATCTCTCTCTCTCTCTCTGGCTCCCTCTTGCGCTTTGGCGCAGTTATGAGCGCCCTCCTGTTTTTGTTGCTTTTTTAATTTCGGTTTTATAAGATTTTCTTCAGTTCTTTGCTATTGTTCGTATCGCCCCCAGCCCTTCCCCGCTCCAACACTTCGTTGACTTCGCTTATTCGTCAGTCGTGCATGACATGCACACGTCTCAGTGTGTGTGTGTGTGTGTGTTTCGTATGAGTATTCGTTGAATATTATGAGCCATTCATCAAATTCGCTTTTTTGTTTCTGTTTCTGTTTCTCTTTTTTTTTGACTCGAACTTTTTGGGCAACTCCCACTTCTTTAATTATTTTGTTATTGCTTTTGCTACGCTCTTTCCGAGGCGGCTGGCTCTATCTCTCTCTGCCATGTGCCCCACTCTTTCCACGAAAATACCTGTGGGAGCTGGGCTTTAGTTGGCACCAAAAACACCTGGCGATTAAAAATGTTACTCAAATTGTTTCAAAAAAATTGTTGAAAACATGTGACAAATGAGTTATGATTAATCGTCGGTAGGGCCATGAATTGACTTTTGGAATGCTTTGTTTCTGCCTTTGGTTAACTTTCAATGTTAAATAAATTGAACAATTCCAAAAAGTTACAAAACAAATTGAGCAATTCTGATGTACAAAAAACAGCTGTTAGTCAATGGATTATGGTTTTTGGAGTGCTAATTGGAAAGGAATGTGTGTTTAGCAGAGAATAAAACACATTTCCAGCAAAGGGCAAAGATTTATAATTTTCCATCTAATGTGTGCCGTGACTTGGGTTATAAAATAAATGTTTCTGCTGGAAGTTGGAAGTTGGAATGGCAAAATATCATAATTTAGCAACAGTTCTTCCAGTTTTTATCTTGAGTTAACAACTTATTATTCCGACAACTAATTAGAAGGGAAATGACAACTGATTCGGGTAGCATATGGCTGTCATTTATAGCTAAAGAAAGCTTTGCAGACTCTAGAAGTTGCCTTCAGCTAGGAAGTTCCTATACTAAGAAACATAATTCAAAAATATTTCCATATACCCAACTTTTCCTAGAAATTCTTAGTTCATGATTGGGTTTATAATGGTAAGATTGTCAGAGCGGGAAAGAATTCTCCAGCCAATAGGAAAAAAACGCCAGTGAATGCGAGTAGAAAAAGTGGAAATAAAAGTAAGCATTAATAAAGCTCTCGAAGCTGACGTCGCTGTCATAAATTGTAGCGGCGATGGGAAGAGAGCTTTGCAGAAAGTGTAGGAGCAGCGGAACGAAGCACTTGCCAGCAGCAACCGAAGGATAGACAGAAGGAGGGAGAGGAAAGGAGCGCAGAAAAGTAGCAGTAAAGCCAAGGAAACAATGAAAAAATTGTGAGCAGCAGTCAGAACAACAAAAAAAAAAAGAAATGTCGAAAGCCAATCTCCGTGCCACCTTGCGCACCAGTAAGAAAGAAGAGCCAACAGCCAGAGTCAGTGGCAGAGCGGCAGCGGTACACGATGGGAGCGGGAGCACCCGCCTCCATTTCCAGCATGTGTGCGTGTGTGTGTGTATGTGTGAGATGGGGTTTGTTTATGTACAAGCCAAATACATAATTCATAACGCTCATATTCGCTCATGTTGCGCTGCCATCAGAAACGCACACAGCGGCAGCGGCAGCGACGCTCTCGCTCTTCGGATTCTTACAGGTTGTCTGCTTAGTCGCTCTCTCTCACTCTCGCACTCTGTGTTAACCCTTGTCGCAGATGTGTGTGCCTCTCTCTGCGCTCATTTACGAAATGTCAGCTATTTCTGTCACGCTCTCCCCGCCTGTCTCTTTGTCTGTTAACTGCTGCTCGCAGGCAAACAGTCTTATACGCCTTTAACATAACCACAACAGTCGTCGCTTATGTAAAAAGAGGGGCAACCATTCGTACAGCAATGTTATGGGTTACTCTTGAACCTCTGTTAGCCGCTTTATGGCTGGCCAAAGCATCATTAAACGCCCAAGATGGTCGCGATATGTGGTCCATGCAATCTCAATAGCCATTAGCATCATAACCATAAAACAATAGAGTGAATATCTTTTTATATTTGATTCGCCAAAACTCAATAAGGCCATTGGCAAATGGCTTAATTAACGCGCGATTATTCAATATATTTCGAGGGATTCGATTATTGATTGAAATTAGTCATAGGAGAAGTCCGCTCAAAGCTGGCACTGGAAATAATATAAGAAAATTGAATAACTGAATGATTTGATCTGAAATAAAAATAAATCAAATACGTTTCAGATTGCATTAGGGCTTTATTTCCTTCAGTTCTCATCAAATGATCATAAAATTGTACAATTTTATTGTATAAATCCCCTGTTAAACTCCTATTCAGAGTGCCTCAATGCTTTGCTTCCCGTTCCGGCACCCTTTCAATTATTCATTGCGATCGGTCGATTCCGAGTGGCAAGTAATCAAAAATGCAATCGGCCAGCTCGGTTTGTGTCAGCCCAGTTCTGATACCCTTTCTGCCTTATCGGAGGGGCATAATCTGAGCACCGAATTTCAATATCGTTCTGCGGTCGGTCCCTTTGTTGCCCTAATTTAAAATCCGAAGCGAAAACAACACACAAATTCGAATTGTACGAAAGTAAAAACGAAATGAAATGCAACTGAAATAAAATAAAAAACGGAATTACTTCCGTTCGCCTGTGGGTCGGTCGGCAGATTTATGAGCGAACGCACTCAGACCCAAGACGGTCCTGCCACAGGCGGTTGCCTCAAAGTACCCCTTGATAGAGGGAGAGAAAGCAGGAAAATGCATTGGAAAACCGAATGCCTGACGCATTCCAAGTGCCCAGCGATCGCTTGCCGCAATTATTGGAGTCACAAGCAAATGTATTTCGAGCTGCAGACACGTTCCGTGCACCCCAGCCACCCGTCTGCGTTCGTGTCCTGCCAAAGGATTCAGCGTTCGCTCGTTTGTTCTGGCCGCTTGCGCTTTTCACACTTGTCATAAAAATTGTTACAGTCTGCGGCCCGTACTGAGCGGCAAGGAATGTTCCATGGAATATTTACATTTATGTTTGAACAGCAAATATATTTATATGGATATGCGAAGAGCCTGAGCCTTGGGCTGGACTTGCGATCGGTCAACGTGAGGACTCAGCCAAACTGAGTGAGGAGCCACTGAGGAATCCTCTTAAAGGGGTTTACAATTTACTAAAAGTCTCAACACAGAGACATAATCAAAATTGGTTCCCTGTGAGCCTCTTCTAATCAAACTTTCAGCTGCCACTCCGCGCAGGCGTGACTCCAAGGGCCAAGGAGCGGTTGGAGGTGTTTGAGGCGATTACGTGACCCAAAATCCAGGGGAGTTCGTTTTACGAGTCTCGGAGCTGGAGCTACCGTTTTTGGAATTTTAACAAATTTGAACAAAATTTTATTTGATTTTAATGCTGAACATTTTTGCCGCCTTTGTGGCTCCCTCTGACGACCCCCCTTCACTTTGGGTTAATTATGAATTCTAGACTCGTGGTGCTGAGAAATTTTCTATCAAAATGCGAACTCATTTAAATCGCTTCGAAAGCGTTTGATGTTTGGTTTATGCTCATTTTGCTTCTGGCTTTGGGCTATGGATACGGGGATACTCGTAAAAGGAATTATAAAGTTCTACAGATTGAAGTGTGAGATTAGTTTTCAGCCATGGGGGTTGGGCATACGGAAAAGAAGAGACTGCGAGACTTGAAGACATTTATTTTGTGATTTTTGTTTCAATATTAGCCCCAAAGGATGTCCGCCCTAACGAACCCTTTTCTGTACATAAAATTAACTCCCAGAGAAGTTCATAAATTGAGTATTTATTTATTAGCCAAGTCGCATGTCAATCACCTGACTTCACTGCCAGGGCTCGTCGGTAGTCGGAATGCTGATGATGATTTGGGGACAAAAGCAGTCGCGGAGATCCAACTCCTCCACTGATCATAAATCTCCCGAATCCGGGCAGGGAGGAGTGACCAATAAAAGTACAGAAAAGATAAACGAAGCAGCATTTATGGAGTCCTTTAATAAACTTCAAAAAGAGCTAACAACTCGAGGAGAGATCATCGTCAGTTTTACAGCTCTGGGGAGTCGATAAAGATTTTTATAGAGCGACATTTAAATATGCCCGGCACATTGGGCCGGCGCTCAGGTATAATTGCATATAAATCAATGGGAGAGAGAGGGACAGGTCCATGCATAATGATATCTTCATAGACCCACAGACAGAGCCTGAGAGTCGATCAGTGTTTCATTGATAGAGGCGAGGAAACCCGAAAGGAAAATAACGAAAAACCATACGGACAAAAGTAGATAACGAAAATGTCAACAGCTCTGAGGCTTGGCCATAAATTCTGGCTTCAATCTCGTACCCAACTCTGGCCCCTCGCTCGCACTCTCTTTAGGGAATATTAAAAAAGGATTTCCCTTTGTCTTAGGGGCAAAACAAAAACGAAATAAACGTCGGGCAATAATAATTAAAAAGGAATCGAAAACAGAAAACCAAAAACCAAAAACCGAAGGAAAAACCTTTTTTTACCTGTCGATTGTCGATTGTCGCTTGTCGATTGTCGGTTTTTGGTCAATGAAATGCAGACAATTGGCGACAAAACTTGACAAAAACCGAAAATTATGAACTCAAACAACAGGTACAGGGTCGAGGCCTCGATCGTGAGGCGCCGCCCGTCCTGGCCCTGGCCCTGGGTCTGGTTTTGTTCCACTCATAACTCTCATTGGCGATAAGGAGCCAAGGGTGCTGCGACCTGGCGCCGTGCCCTTTGCGGATGTCCTGTCCAGTCGAACCATGATGCAGGTGTCCTCTAACAAAATCAAATCAAATATTTGACATAATTCGATTGGAGCTGGGAGCAACCGCAGATGGGTGGGAATTCAAGTGGCGACAAGAGCATCTCGAAGGATGTCCACACTGATGGAAAATTGAGTGCCAAGCTCCTCAGTGATATTCGCAGTGCTGTCTAAAGTTTCCTATGTTTTCTCTCAGTGCATCTTTCAGCGCTCCTCACGCACGCATAATTTCTGGAGAGCCTCTTCAGCTCATCCTCATCCTCATCCTCATTGCTCGCTTCCTTTGTCAATTGCACTCACTTAGCGCGATTTCAGCTTCCCCTTCCCCTTGCCCTTGCCTCGTATTTATTTATTTGCTGAATGCTGCGAAAATTATATTTGTCGAGCCCCCCGACCATTCCAGCCGCTCGAGTGTCGTTCGTTTTGATTGCGATTGCTGCTTGTGGCCAGCCGCACAAATCACTTCAGAAAATTGTCGAGCAGGGCAGGGACAATCTTTTGTGCAACTTTTCGCACTCTAAAAATATAGCAGAAAAAAAAACGAGAAATGAATTATGCTGTCAATTAACTTGTCTGCAAAGTTAAGAGCTTTTCATTAGGGTTTGCACAAGAGAGGAAAAAACGCGAAATGGGTAATTGAAAATTATTAAATTCTCACAGCAGGAGCTGCTGGGGAGGGCTCTATGCTGCATGCTCTGCAGAAGAGTGTCATGAATTTTGTAATATTTATTACAGAACCAATTCTGGAACACAAAGCAGTGCCCGCACGGGTATTCGACTGACAAATCAGATAAATGTACACAAGAAAATTTCACTTAAGAATCTTTACCCCAGATAAGCACAAGACTAAAAGTCTCTAATTGAGCGAAAGGTAATGAGATTTGAACACAATTGCAAAGTGCTTAGGGATCGCTGGTGCCAAACACTGACAGAAAGGATGCCGCTGCAGTGCGGGACTCTCTGCTGTAAAAAACGAGAGACAGATGATGTCGGACACTGTTCCAGGCAGAAACCAGCAAACCTTTCTCTCCCACAGTAGCTCTCCAGCAGGAGCTATAAAAATGGAATCCAAATTAGATCTAGAAAATTAGCTATCGGGGCCATAATTGCTTTTAATTGCAACAGTCTTCGGGACATAAACAAATTGATATCAGATCGATCGAGCCGAGAAAGAGAGTTTTACGAGCGCGTGTCAGAGGCGGAGGGCGGAATGGTTACGGGACTGGGAGTGGTTGAAGCTACAGGTAGACCCAGTCCAACCCGAATCCATCCATGCAATGCCATATTCGACGAAAGGATAAAGGATCGTGCTCGTAAACCTCATCCATCCACATATTTAACAATGTTTCTGGGTTTACGACCGCGTGGATCGCTGATCGCGCATTGTGATGTCTGCTCTACATACAGACCAGACAATTTATATTTTATTATAGGTAAACACGGGCACAACAGCCCAACGCCCAATGCCTAATCCAAGGCCAAGGATGAGCGGAAACATTTGAAAAGCCATAAAAATGCACAACCCTATGACGGGTCCAGGGGTCAGGGTTCACGAGTGCATCCATAAATGGATTCATGCTTTTATGGCAGTTGCATTTGTTGCTCTTTCTGCTGTACAAATTGTTTCCATTTTTCCCAAAGTTTTATGGGTTTTCTATTGAAACAATGCCAAAGGTGGCGGTGCCTCCACCACTCTCTGCCCTCTCTCTCTGCCTTTCTCTCTGTGTGTGTCCCGATATTAACGATTGTTGATCCGGCGGGGTCTTCGATCTGTTTAGTCTATTTCCAGCTCTCATCACATTCTCATTTCCCATTCGCTCCCTTTTTATTATCTATCACCCGATTGCGGTTCATTATCCCCAGCAGCTCCCAAAAGCTACTGCATCACCTCCTCCTCCTCCTCCTCTCTCTCAGCTGCCCGCTTCTGGGGTTTACGACTTTTAATTGATGTTAGTTTTTCCATAATTTATTGTTGCATTTTACGGTTTCATTTTAACCCTTTAATGGCATCAGCTTCAGTTCTTCTTCGCTGGAAATCAAAAATTATGATATTTTTGAACACTTTTATTACTCGCGCGACTTGGCAGCAGTTTTGTTGGGCACCACAGAACGTGTGCCTGTCATCATGCGCCACCACAGACTCCACAGCCCAGGCTGTGGATCAGCATCATCGCCGTCTGTTCGATTTATGGCAAGACCTGGGACGGGGGCACTTTTACGACGCCAATCACGACGCTGGGAAAACTGGGAATCGATATCCCACAGCGGCATGGTTTATGGGGAAAAACTATGTTCAGACTTGTGAAAATTTTATTAATTGAGTTAGCGGGAATTCAGATGCAAGATTAACGTGGACATGGGCTTGAAAAGGGAACGCCAGGAGACGGCCATGCAAGGAATTTTCATTGGAATAAACTTTGATGGCATTTAAATTAGAATTTCAACAGCATTTAACTTGGTCAAATTGCTATTTTGTGCCATCAAAAGGTATCATTCACTTGGAATATTATCTCGGGCAGGAAACGCCTTGAATTCCGTTTGCCTGGTTCGTGGTCCTGTCATAACTGCCTCCCTGTAACGAATTTGATCTACTTAATGAAGAATTTGCACGAAAGTTCAATGACAAACAATTCGCGGAACTCTCTTCCAGTCGATGAATGGCGCCCACCACCGGCACCACTCTGCTCCCTCCGTGGCTCCCCCGTCGAAACCCGTTGTCCAAGTGGCGCTTAGACAGACAATTTTTCGGGCATTTCTGGTGAGTAATTTGTGGTTTGCTGCTGCTTTTTTAATAAGTTATGCGAGGCAAAAGCAGCTCCTCGATGCTGTTTTATAATGTGCCCGTCCTAATATGATTTTTGTCCCCATCCAATGGACGACATACTCGGCATTCCAGAAAGCATCTTTTAATGTTTGCGAGGCTGGAATGAAGAAGGGCCTGCCGCAGTCAGAGCTGGACTGGAGGGAGGTTGACTCGTCAGCGGCTGTCTGCCGTTTGTCAAACTGTCATATGCTTGTCGCGAACAGACTGAGGCCTCCTCGATATATTAGCTGAAATTTTAATTACCAACTGGGACTGGGACTGGTACTGGCCTCGCTGACGCCACTCAAACTTCAGCTTCAAGTTTTTGTTGCTCGTCGCAAAAATATTTTCCATGCAGAGCAGCATAAAAGTTTAATTGATTGATTTATATGTTGCTGGAAGTTGTCAAGGAGTTGCCGGCTCTGCGGTGGTTCTTGGCCCCTCCCTGTCTTCGGTATGCAGTTCAGTTCTTTGCTGTTCTGTTCAGAGTCCTGCTCCTGGGTAGGTAGGTAGGTGGTCAATGAAATACTTTGGCATTTCGTGTGGTTTTGCTGACAAATCAATTTCGTATTTTCATCGTGTCACGCAGCGAGAGAGAGAGAGAGAGCGGGCAGCGGGCAGCGGCTAAGCCGAGCTAAGTGTCCTGTAAACTGTCTCAATAGCAACGCCCAGACAATTGTCCCTTCTACTCCTTCTAATCCTACTTCTGCCCAGCTGGACTTCGGCCGGCATGAAAGGAGGTCGCACAATGGGCCCGTGAGGATCTTTGCTTTGAGTCGGGTCACCGCAGCAGCAAACAGGATCAATCACCGGAATCTTTCTCTGTCTCTCTGATCCGCAGGATCATGCGCGAAAATTAGTGCAAAGTTCGGCACAAACGCGCCAGGTAGTGCCAGGCTGGCCGGAAAATCCGATCGAAGGGATTATAATTCAGGGCAGGCAGGCTTCAGGCCGCCCATTGTCCGCCTCTTGTCTTTGCGACAATTAAGGCAAATATTTTGCGTACTAATTAAGCACGGGCCCAAGTCCAGGGCTCCGATTTGCATATGGCGCGACGGATTTGCAGCCATTACCCTTTTGTTGCCAAAGGATGTGCCGGGAGGGCGTTGCCGGGGCCTCACTTCCCGGAAACCCATAGCCGTCACGCATCGATCGCATATCACGTCAGGTCGGGGACTGGAACTGGGACTGTCTCTGGGCTGGGAATGATATGCAAATATTGACACCCATCATTTTTCAATATTTGAGCGTGAAATCTTGCATCCTTCGGATACGGAGGAGTAGCCCAAGGCTGACTGGACAATGGCCATTCCTTTCGAGGTCATGGGTCTGTTTCAGGGAAGCTGTTTACGGGGGCGTTGCCGAAGTCGACTGCAAAGAAGCGTAACAAATGATGACAACATGTGGCAGGCACATATATTTTGGAGATTATATTTTGAAGATTCAATCTACATATTTATTCGGTTGATTTGTTGTCTTTGTTTGCGCTGCTATGCTTATCTGCGCAGAGCTTATTAATATTTTCCAGGGTGACTCCGTCATCGATCAGCTGCTTGCGCTGAGCGGCTGTCAGGTTTACCCGTATTTTGAGAGGTTTCAAAGTGCCGAGTGGTTTCCCCAGAATAATGCAGCGTATGAAATTGCCGATGAGTCGGACGAGGCGCTGAGCTTTCACGTAGGTGGCGCCCTGCCATAGCTTTAGCAGAGATCTGTGCGACATGTTTAGGAAATTGGCTTGCCAGGTTTGGATCTCATCAGTATCCTCATGCGGATCTGAGTCGTCTTGGTAGGCCCATTGCAAGATTTTTGCCATTTCACTCGTTCTAATGAGTGGCAACCTGATTCCGGGGTGCACTCTTTCGTCCAATGCAGAAGCTTCTATTACGTCCATAAGCAGTGCGCAGCGACGGATGGCTGCCCACAGGACGATGCAAATTCCTCCATCAGCACAATGCACCTTAACAAATTCCATCGTGGAAATGACTTAACTGAAGAAAAGATAAAGCAGACAGGCAGCGGAAATAAATATATTGGAGTATTTCGAGTACAAAGTTTCGGTGCGCACCTAACCGCGCCTGGTGCAACTCCGCTCCTGTTCTTTTTTTTGCGCGCGTCACATGCGGACGAGCGCTAGCCGTCTCACTCACACGTACAGCGAGGAAGAGCGGCCGAAATGTGAGGTTAAATTGGATTATGAAAAAATATGCATTTTAATTGAATTAATTAGCAGTGCTTATTGGCAGTAGCTGTTGTTGTTGCATTCCAGATTTGAGCAGTCCGAGTTGTACAGCCAGTCGCGAAACGAGAAGCAGCATGCACATATGTACATGTGCACACGTGTGTGTGTGTGTGTGTGTGGCATATGAACAGTAAAAACGAGCAAAAACTTGCAGCAATTTGCGCTTCTGTTTTCGCTTTCGCTTTCGCTTTCGCACATCCCACCCACAGGCCAAGATTTCGTGTTGAGATTTCTTAATATTTAATAATTATGCACTTTGCACTTACCTTGCTGGTTTTTGCTTTTTCACTGAGTTCGCAGAGCGGAAGCTGGAACAATGGCGATGGGTTGGCGCTTAGGAATGAGAGTATCGTACGATTTGTTGGTGGGGGTATCGATGATTGCATTTGTTTGGTATTTTAGGAGGAATACCAGACATAATAAATCGTTGGAAATCGATTGGCAAAATAATTAATACATAAATACATTCATAAATAATATAAATAGATTCAAATGGTTATCCCCCATCTGTATTTATTCACCATATTTATGCAACTAATTGTATGTAGGCTGGTAGTCCTGCATATCCAGCACGTCAATGGGTGATCTAATACGCAACCAATTGGAAAGGAAAGCCTCTAGTTACCCGTAAATATGCACAACGTTTCCGGAAGCAAACTTCCACTCAATCTGTGTGTTAGGATCGAAATGTTTTCCGCTTATCAGAAAGTTTTTTGGCTCATTCCGGAAGCGAGAAATCATCTTCGTGGGGCACAGGGCACGCGGCGATGACAGGGTAGAACAGGATACAAAAAAAGGCGCAGACAGACACCAGACAGCAGACACGGACAACGGGACATGGGGCATATGCTGGCAGGAGCAGGATAATCGACGCTAAATAGCGGCACGCGGCCAACATTTTCCGGCCTGCGAGTATGAATATGATTGGATCGAGATCTAACAAAACGCTGACTTCTTGTCGAACACGCAGCACGCCACGCTAGGAAAGACAAGGTCGAGGAGGGTGAAACGCTCATTAAAGAAAATAATTTCATAATTCGTGGGGTTGCTGCTGCTCAACGACAACGACAACGACACCCCTGCAGGGCCTGACGACAATGTGTGAACAGAAGGGGGTTGCTCGGGTTGCTCGGTGTGGCTATAATTTTATGAGCGATTCCATTATTAATATGTTGCCACTGTAAGAGCCCGCGGCACGTGGCAGGAAGGCGTTATGTTTACATTGCCCCCTCACCCGGCCAACCGCTTTCATAGATGTTATGAAATGATTTTGGCCCAATGTAAATATTGGCTCTGGCGCCGCTGGCGTAGGATTTGCTCACGCAGATTTGCACATTAATGTGCAATTATGAAGGGGAGATGAGGTTCCAGACGGAAGTAATAAGAAATCGAGCAATATTGTGTGCAAAAAGAGGAAAACGGCAGTCAAGAGTAGACGCTTTCTACCCCATTAGATATTATTAGATAAACATTTAATAACAAATGAATGCGCATAGGAATTTGCGACAGAGCTGGGTGTATTTCTGAGTGTTTTATTTATAAATATATGTTTTTGTATGTGCCAAAATTAAAACTGGTGCTAAAATTAAAACAGTGGCAAAAAAAATAAAAAAAAAACTTTTAACAAGTTTCCCATACCGGGAATTGAACCCGGGCCTCCCGGGTGAGAGCCGGGTATCCTAACCACTAGACAATATGGGAGATGTGGGAACGCATGTATAACTGCCTACATATGCTTAGTAGCTATTTTTAGAAACTAAAATTATGGTTTTCTGTGCGTTTAATTTGTTGCAGGGAGGGACTTGGAGGGAGGCATTTTTGCATTTGTGTGCGAAGACAGCGCGCAAAACGAGCGACTGCGCAGCGGCAGAGACTTTTTTCTACCTTTCCATCTCAAGTAAATTCTTATAAGTCACTCTTCCGTTTACTTCTCTCACCACCTCTCTTTTCCATTGCCAGACGTTGGCCACAAATCAAAGTAACTGCAAAAAAATGACTTCTACTTGAATGCATTTATGAAAACATCTTCCCATTTTCATTCCCACCCTCCGGAATGCATCTTCCCAGCGCATCTGTTGGCTCTTCATTCCCATTTCGAATCCATTTCAAGTGATTTCACTTTCTCTTTCTCCTTCTATGGCTGTGTCTCTCTCTCTCACACTGTGCAGCCTGCAACGAATCGAGGCGGCATGTAAACAAGGAAGCGTGGTGTAAAGTGTCGCTGGTGGCAATTGAACCTTCTCCCCCCACACCCATCGACTACTGTCTGGGTCAACAAACTGTGCGACTCCAGGCTGGCTCCTCTCACCGTAATGCGCCATCTTCTACTTTTGGGATGGAAATCATCCCCGGAATGAAATCGATGCGTTGCAATGGGATACTCCTCTCCCCCTCTCTGAGGTTTATCACGTTCTCGCTGAAGGTGAGCAAATGTTTAAATATGAGCATCAGGTTGGTGGATATGGCTGTTTGCCAGGGATTTACCTACCCAATATGTATACCTTCGACACCTTAACAAAGGTGTTGCTCTGCAGCTAGATCAAAGCTAAGGGTAGGTTAAGTTGAGGCGGGAATTTTAATAACAATAATTTCTCGAACTGGATGTGACTGGAAATGTATCAATCCCTAAGCGAATGGCTGCTAATTTGTTTCCTTAAATATACGGGAAAAACATTCAAGCATTGAAAACTAAAATAGAAAGAATTTGGCTTTGAAAATTGACTTAAAAATGAACTTACCTCTCTGTCTTGGGTATCATCTTTAGCAATATTGCAATATATTTTACAATTGTTTTTCTTAATTTAAACAAGTCGTCTGACTAATATTTAACGTATAGATTCCATCCGCCTGCGCCCAGGGTCACGCAACAGGCTATAAATAACTGCAAATAAATACTTTCTATTAAAGGTAATCCCTGGTTCCCGCACTAATTATTTATTTCCACATATCCTCGAGCGTTTATAACCCATCATAAGGCAATTAAGAATGGCCGAAATTAACCCAGGCAGTGCCTTGGCTGCTGCCACGCAACATTGGCTCCTGGGGAGAGAAAGGATTAGTCGGGTAATATTTTCGGGGGTGGGGGCGGAACATTAACGTGGATCACACACTGCGGCCGTGGCTGTGGCAATGTCGGAAGCTTCTACGCTCCCAAAATAGGATCCATCATTAGCTGACGAAATTTATTGGAGCCCGCGAGGCAGAGCACAGATGGAGCCCCGTGGCGGCGGCACGTTCCAAAACAATTTAGAAAATAATAAATAGCAAACATAAATTAAATTATTGTAATATCGAGTTCTATGGATAAGCTTCTCGATGCATCGGGGACTGCAGCCGATGCGCAATTAAGTTAAGTCTCGGCGGGGCCCAGCCCCAGCCCCAGCTCCCCAGTCTGATCCCCCGAAATATGGAATGGCTGGAGGGAATGTCAAAAACGCAATTATTTATACAAACTGAAACATTTGAAAATCAATTAGAAAATGTGGCGACGCATGGCGCATGACGAACCAACTGCCACAGCCACCGACCGATCGGAGTATTCTCTCCGGGCTGTTCCACCCCTCTATACCAAATGTAGTTCCATCTTTTTGTGTACCCAAGCGGCACAGATGAAGTACCAGACTCCGATCCGATCCGATCCGTTGCGACGCCTCCTCTGAAGTGTTGCAGCCCGTTTGTCTGCGAGGGAGATGCGCGCCCGCGGTCCATAATGATGTCAATGACAAATCACGGGCGCACGTCAAAAATCTGCCCTGAAATATGCGTGCTGTCAATTCGCCTGCGTCGCGCTGCATCTAAAATTAGTTCCCAAATATTGTTACAAATGTGCTGAGTCCAAACAACTGGAGACTAATGAGAGACAGCGCAGAGTCCTCCTCAAGTGGGGGCCCAACAATTTATGCATCTTGCCTGAAAGACGAGGGAACGCACAACAGCACCCCCGAAAGGCAGTCAATTGAACGGCAAAACTGAATTACTTGAGTACACAAATAAATACTAGTACCAGTCGCTGTGGCAGGAATAACAAAAGTAATATTGAACATGAAACATATTTGGGTTTTCCTGTCACAAAATGTCATGGATATTTACTTAAAGAGAAGTCATTTCAGTACAGCCCTTTGAAGTACAAATTGCAAATTATATTCTGATTTCATTTTTGATTTTTCTCTTGCATTTCCTACAGCTATTTCCGCTTGCATTTCTCGCCCATGAAATGGCAATTTTTGGAGTATCTTTCTTAACAAACAGCTGCCAAATATGAGTTAAAAGCAGAACCAAAGTGTGCCAAAAGTGCCTTAAAAAATACAAGTGGCAGTCCTCAGGCGACAGGCGACAGGCGACAGGCGACACGAATCGCGAGAGAGAGCGCCTCTCCTGTAGCGCTGAGAAGGCGCATCAAATCCACTGACAGATGACACGGAAATTCGCTTTTTAGAGGCCACTCGGGATGAGAGCAGAAGCGAAACCCTTTCGCGAGACGAATATGGAGTAATATTAATCTTGTGTGGCCCCTGTGGCACGTCAGACAAGATTGACAATGCCTCATTCAGATCAATAACTGGCGGCGGCCTGCTAACTGTCGAGCCAACCCCCGGCAGCAAAATTTTTGGTGACATTCGCAAAAAATATAAAGAGGGAAAAGGGTAAGGGCAGGGGTACTTTTTGCAACCCTTTCTGGCTGTACAAAATTGCGCCACTCGAGGGGCAAAAGCGGAACGAACAAGTGCCGGACCGTGGGGTTATGTTATGGACCGGCAAAAGCGGAAATCAAATTAAGCGAAAATATGTTCATCCAATGAGTGAGTTTTTTGTTTGTCAGCTACTGCATTAAATTAATCAATTTAAGCAGCAGACAAGAGACTCCTCCTCCTTCTCCCTTTACCATTAGCATGATTTAGTGCGGCGACCCCGCGGCTTCATTAGCATAAAAAACTTCTTATGGCCATTCCAGGAAACCAAAACAACATTTCTCCCAAAATACTTGGATGCTTTGAATACTGAAGCTCAGCGTTGGGAGCGCATTTGGTGTATAATTTTTATGATATTGCCCCAACCAAAACAGAAACATTTTATACTCAATTAATTCATCAGTGGAACTTGGACTGGTCAGAACAGTCAGGCAATCAGTCAGTCAGTCAGTCAGTCAGTCAGTCAGTCAGTCAATCAGTCAATCTTCTCAGCCATCAAAATTTGTGTTTGGCTTTTTATGATTTCGGGCGAAATTTGTGTTGTTTTTCCTTTAGTTTGAAACCCTAATTTCGAGAGTGTTTTTTTGTTGTTTAACATTTAATTTATTTACATTGAAATTCAATATTTGTTAAATGTATTTTTGATTTAACTGCTGTTGATTATTACTGAAGCCAACTGATGAAAAGGAATTCGAACTTTATTGTCTCGGCGCCCATTAAAATGCAACAATTCCAAGTGGCAAAGAGATACTCTCGGATCGGGTGTTTGGGGCACCATTGGAATATGACACATGGCCAAACACCTCGTAAGTTTTTCCCATTTTATGAACTGCGAAGAACTTTCGAAGCAGTTCAACGACCCCCCAGCAGAGACAGCTCCAAAACTGAAGGTTCTACACACACCAACCGGAGAGCCCTTCCTCAGTCTGTTCGTGGAAATATCGCTCATCATTTTGTGCCACATTTTGTTGTTAAAGCCAAACATTTGCGCTGCTCAATCTGCAGTGTATTCGTGTACATTTGAGTCCCAGTCCAAGTCCCAGATCGGACTTACTTTGGCTTGTAAAAACTTCCGATTAACCATTCGATTGTTCGCATCAATTGGAGCAGCCCGATAGCACGGGCTCCGGCACCGGCTCTATCTCTGGTTACAGGCTACAACGGCAAACGTTCCAATCTGGGCGCCACACACACAAAAAGGGAATAGACAATGCACTCAGCCCCCGCTGTTGGTACGCAACAAAAACCCCCAACAGAAACCCCAAACTCTGTTGCAGTCCCAAAAAGGAGCGCAAATATGTGGCTGAAATGGTAAGGGGGGTGGGGTGGGGTGGTGGTGGTGGTGGGGGTGCAATGCACTTGCGGAAATGTGTGCACAACATGCAACATAAATGGAAATGCCGTTTGGAAAACATATTGTTTTTGGTTCGTCCTGTGCCGTCCGATACGATCCGATCCGAGCCCCCGAACCAAAGGATTGCTTGCTCTCCTCCCCCCCGAAAATGCACTAATTTTGTCTAACGCGCCCCATGGGGTATGCACCAAACTGTTGCAGGGGAAAGAGTGAGGTGCAGGCACTGCAATAGGGCGTGGGCGAGGGCTGTCTGTGGGTGGCTGGCGGCTGGCGGCTGGCGCACATTTTAGAAATTGGACGGCATTTTTCGTTGAATTGTGTGCTGATTGTAATTCATTCCATGTGTGTATCTGTGTGTGTGTGCTGCTCTGTGTGTGTGTGTGTGTGTGTGTTTGGGCAGTGCACACATGCAGCTGCTCTGTGTAAGAGAGAGAGAGAGAAAATTTGAAAATTTTGATTGCATGTTTCGATACAAAATGGCGCTGCAAAAACGAAACTCCGCACTGATGATGAGGCATGCCAATGCCTGACGAGGATGAGCACCGACGCTGCTCTCCCGTAAGGATTGCACAGTGGTTAGTGGGTAGGGGGTGGGCAAAGGGGTAGTTGGGGGCTACCAAATTGCAGTGCGTTCGTTTTTGTGCGTTGGACTTTGCCAGAGTCCGAGCCCGAGCCAGAGCCCGAGCCTGGGTGCAAATGTGCATTTTAGATCGACGAAGCGTAAATTAGGATTTCAAAATGACATTTGGAATATTTACGACTTTGCTGGGCCGTAGACCCTGTGCATACCCCCTGCCCACTCCCCCCTCCACACCATCCTCGTTGTTGTTCATGGTAATTGCGTAGCCGGGCTCCTCGATGAAGGTCCTGGGTGCTCCATCTCCCCAGCGATGCCTATCTGCACAGGTAAAAGCGAGGCTGGAGTCCGGTTGTCAGGCTGCCAGAGGGGAGTGGGCGAGTGGCGGAGTGGGGGGCAACTGCCGCCCTTTGTTGAATTATGCAACTTAAAATTTGGCACAAGTCCGTCTCAAAATTGGCCAACATCGAACGAAGCTTTTTGATTGGAAAATTGTTTGATTGGTTGCAATTTCGTATTTAAATATTTTCACAAGAGCACCACAAAGCAGCAGGAGGACTAGGACTAGGAGGGGGGACTCGTTTCGCTCCAACAAAAACATGCAAAACCACTCACAATTCGGTACGATTTTTGGCCAAGTTCTATTTGGGTAATCAATCTCGTTTTTCATATAAAAGTCAAACTTGTCGTGCGCCCAAAAGCGCAAAAAATGAAATCCAAAACCAGAGGAAGGGGAATGGTGAACGGGGAACGGGGAAGGGGGAGCCATCAATGTCGACCGACTTCAAAACAGACGCTCGACAAACAGCAACAAAATAGCAACAACAAAAATTGCAGAGAAAAGAAAGAAGAAAGAAGAAGTAGAAACATAATCAAGAAGAGCAACAACAACAATGGGCAAAAATCGAGCAAGCGAAAAACTCAAATTATGCAAGTGGGCTATGGACTATGGAATACCCTTTAAAGGGGAAAGATATATGTGATATATATAGAAAACCATCAAATAGTGGCCCTAAACGTAGATGCCCAATTGCTGCATTAATAATGATTAATTTATATTAAATTATTATATATAATTTCTACAGCTAGAAACGATGATGAAACTCCTCATTTTCATGGCACCAATATACCCATTTATCCCCCACCAGATACCTGGCACTGACAAGTACCAAAAACACACTTACAAGCGCACATCCATCCATCCATAAGTTGATGTATGTATGTGCTGGCTGTATATATTCGAAATAAATAAACATCATCAATGTCAAATGGAAATCACTCGCAGCATGGAATGGGAATGGGATTCAAAATGGGAACTGCCGCTGCTAGGGGGGGGGGGGGGGGGGGTTAGTGGGGGGGAGAGGAGGGAGGATGAATAGTTATACATTGATGTCAGTGTTGGCAATGAATTCAGCGAAAAGTGTGGGTCGGAACATGAGAATAAAATTGTGTCAGTGACATGTGAAATGAAACCAAATAAGAAAAGTTTTACCCGAGCCATCAGCAGAGAGCGACACTGAGGGATTGAGGGATTGAGGGGAGCGACAAATAAAATATATAAAAATAAATGTCAATATCTGTGTAAGTCTGTCCCTCGTCCTTCGTTGGGTGTTTATTGACATTTTGGCAAACGAAAAACGCAAATCCGTGAGCGAATCTCGCTGCCAATATTCCCCTGCCAGCGCTCGACGTCAGCCTCGTCATCATTGTGGCTGTTTTTTGCACTGGCACTGGAAAACATATTTGCAAACCATTGGCACATGTCCTTATGAATGATGTGCTAATGTGACAGACGGCTCCTCCCTGTGTGTGCTGCCTGGGGACTGTTTTTCAATGGGGAAACTTCCCATTAAAAAGTCAAACCAACTTGCTCTTGCTGGGCATTACGTTTGGGATGCTTATACAGTTTTTAGCTGTGTTTTTGGACTCCATTTTACATCTTTTAAGCGCTTCTGATTATAGTCTACTCTCTCTTTCTCACTGATCTCAATTACAGAATGGGGAGCCCAGACCTAGCCCCACGCCCGCACCACAATTAGAGGCAATTGTCGAGCTCCCTTCCCGTGCCCTTCCACGAATCGCATGAAAATCAAAACCTCCCCAGGGCTGCATAAATTAAAGGCTTGGCGAGACAACAACAGAAAGAGAAAAAAGTCAAATAAAATCTGCACCGACTCGGCTGATTCCCCTCCCCAATCGCCAAGCCTCAATCGCCGCATCACGTGCTGGGGCGACACAAAAGGCGGAAGGCAACAAAAAATCGCTCTGGGACAATGACAGGCCCCAAAAGCGGCTGCCAGGACACTCGCTGCCGTAACGGCATATCCTTGGGAGAATGTTGCAGCGCCACAGAATTTCCAAGAAAATGCTACAACAGTTTTCCCCATGCCCGGAGAGGGCTGGGGCAGATGCTGAGAAACGCATTTGACACGCGGCGTGTGACATTTATCAAACAAAACCAAAAAAGAAACCAACAAAAAAGGGAAACTTACAAAAAAAAAAAACAGAAACAGAAACCAAAAAGGGAGCGGGGAGATTGAAGACAGGAATTGTGATTGATCGGCGGGCAAGTGTTTAGCCTCCCCAAGGATGAAGATTGAGCTGGAAATGTGGGAAGTGGAAACTGCCATTAGCGCTGACCTTTGACACGTGTGCCATGAATAACCCTTTGTGGCATGTGCTGCCACTGCCAAACCCTTTCTTTATGGGCCCAAATCCATCATTATTGGTCCAGTCATAAGTGAAGTTTTTTCCAAGTTCCAAGTTCCAAGCTCCAAGTTTTTATCACGCCAATAAACAAGCGGCTGGAGTTGCAAATTTATTAATTGCAAAGGATCATAAATAGAGGCACGAATGCTGTGCAACTTTATGACGAATGTTGGCCCAAACGAAGTTAGACCTGTGCCACATGCTGCGATTTATGGCTGTGTCTCTGCTGCAGCAGATTGCTGCTGCAATCAAAATGAAAACGAAAATGAAAATGAAAATCGAACCGGGCATCATTATCTTTCGTGCAATGCTCATAACTCAGGCGGAAGCTACACAGAGATCACATCCCAGAGAGATCCATCAAATGGTGTCTCTACCTGGCAGCCTTGGCGACAAGTCCAAGTCCAAGTACCAGTCCCAGGTCCATGTCCAAGCTGGGCTCCAACTGTGTGCGTTGTCATAAAAATAAAACTTCATTCATTCATTTATAATTTAATATCGATCGATGTCGACTCATACACTCAGCGGTCTCCATGTCTCGCCACTGATGGATGCTTTTGCCTTTGCTTTTTGCTTTTTGCCTTTTGCCTTTGCTGCTGGCCATCGTTAAATTTGATGCCAGCCTCATTGCCACGTTTATGGTGCAGCAAAAGTTTTGCTGGCTTTTCCTCATCGTCAACGACTTGGACTTGGACTGCGACTGCGACTCATATTTTTGTGGCCTTTATGGCGTTTGGCAAATCGATGGCCATAATTCACAATTTAATTAAGAGCCGCAAAATAAAGCAAACTGCATTCTTTGGGCTCGGTTTATCGCTCCACCCGGATCAAATGTCCCTCTCAGTTTTCAGTTTTAGTTTCAGTTTTTGTGCTGCAGGTTTTTTCTTTGCCTTTATTTTTGTTAAGTTGAACAGCCCATAGTCTGGATCTGGCTCTTGGTAAATCTACTGGCCGCTTGAGTGTCTTGGCAAGAGGTGTAAATGGCTTCAAAGGCCCTGCGATTGCGATGTAAAACATGTCCGGGAAATCAATTATGAAACCCAAAAACAAATCGCAGAGTTCTAGATTTATTTGAAGTAATTTAAGGTCTAACATTAGGTAATGTTTGAGATTGTGTTTGGCTGAATTCAGGTTCCATTTCAGAGACTTTTAATTGATGAAAAGCTGCTCCTCTTCTGCGCTATTATTCCCATATGTATCCCATTCGCTGGCTGATGATGATCCCCCTGGAAGTTTTCACCACACAAAAACACGAGCACAAAGCCAAGGCTGAGGTTGAGGAAAGCGAAGAAAAGGGAGCTGCAAACTTAAAAGGAAGCTGCGTAAAAGTAATTTTAATCGAAAATTGATTTATAATTGAAAAATCTCATTTGCAGAAATTGATTTACCGCAGCATCCGCAGCATCCAAGAAGGAAGGCAGCCTGCCACTGTTCCCTTTTCCATTGGAAAATGCGTGCAATATTTTTCCCATTCAAAGGCTGTGGCGAGGCTAGAGGATGCTGAGGTAACCGAGCGTCAAGTGGTTGAGCCAACAAAACTTTTGCCAGCAGAAAAATGTCTGCCAAGACGCTGCAGGGGGGATGGGGGTAAGGGTGTGGTGTGCGGCATCCTTTTGCCATTCCTGCCTGTTATCTCCTGCCTCTTTGTCATCATCAAAGAGGCTGCTGCCCCCAACCCAAGCTCAGGCTTCGTTTCAGCCAAGTTTTCCCATTGACTTTGCTTACGTTTAGATTTTTCTAGCTGCTGCTGCTGCTGCTGCTGCTGCTGCTGCTGCTGCTGCGGTAAGCGCCACGCTTGTGGCAACATTGTAATTTTGAAAATGAGTAAAGTTTGAAAAACCTTGTGGCGTGCCCCAGCACCAAAGGCGGAGCTGCTGCTGCTGCTGCCACCACAACGCGCTCCTTTAGGGCTGCTGCTGCGGCTGGGGGTCTTTGCTAAATCAAATTCTTATAGAAATCTTTTCACCCATCAGCAGTTTCTCGCTCACTCTTTTCCTCTCTCTCTCTCTCTCTCGACACCGCTTCCGTTTCCGCTTTGACACTTGTTTTGACTCCTCTCTCCCTTTGCCACTAATCTAATTCAATTATGCAGCGAGTGCAGAAAAGTTTTTAAATTATTTAGCAAGTTTTTGCCGCCTCTCCTTAGCCTCTTTGCACTTGTGAATTATGTCCCGTCCATTGGCCATTCTTTGTCCGTTTGCACCGTCTCAAGTGTCATCTTTCTTTGTCCGCTGCTGTCCTGCGACAGGACTGCTTGGCCTCTCTGCCAAGCACGCACCTCCGGCAATTAAAATTAATTTCACTCGCAGACGGCATTGTCTGGCCATAGACCGAGCGAGCGCCAGAACAGGAGGCGCTGCAGAGTTTTACTCAGGGACGAAACATTGTTTCCCGCTTGACTGATTTATCTTGATGTTCAGGTGGGTGGACACGCTCCAGCGATCGCCTTTGGGTATTTTTTCTTTAAATTTGTCGCAGCTGAAAAGTGGCTTAAGTTCCACACTAATTTATTCATTGCAATGAATCCTTTCCAATAACACTTCCGCTCCTCAATTTCCACTTAATAAATCTTGCAACTCTTTGTCTGCCATGTGCCATGTGCCATAACGAGAGTAGTGCCATAAAATCCATCAACAATTTCCAACAACAATTCAAAACTTTGCATACCGAAGGCGGATCACTCCTCAGCTCCAACTTAACCGCTTTTTAATGTCTTGATGGATATTGGAATTGTTTTGTGATTTGTTTTGTATTCAAAAAAGAAATAGGAGAAATATTGTGACCCGAAATGGCATACATCAGATGCGAGCGGGAGTAATCAAATAAATTCCAAAAGGCAAAGACGAAAGCCAAAAATTGAAACATTAAAAATAAAACCTAATCGCTTTTGTGTATCCATCACGCAAATTTTTATAACGCTCATAAAATCGAAACAAGACAGAGAAAAACAAAAACAAACGAATGCAAATGGCCCCATAGAAGGCGATTTGAATGACAAAACAAACACCCAAATTGTCATCGGCGTAACTCAAATCAAATCAACGAAACTTGAGGCTGTCGCTGGCTCAGACTGTGACTCTGTCTCCGAGTTGCTCTCTCGTTTGCAGCGTCAGACCTGTCTGGTGTTAATATTATGCAAACGGAGAGAGATATGGCTTGTTTTATTTGCTCGATTAGTCGCTGCCAAAATGTTGTCTAAACGAGCATTAAGCCATAAAGAAATCAACTTCCGTTGGCCGCCGTTTCACCTCACGACAGTTGTGGGTGTCGAAGAGTCACAGAGTTGCAGGGCCACAGATATGAGTGGAGGATTGTAGCTTGGGTTCTAGGAATTACTTTCCGGAACAGCTGCAGCCTCCTCGATCACGACTCTGCTCATTGTTTCGCTGCTCCGGTGGGTGTGTGGGGGACAAGCGCGTGATTTAACCAAATTTGTCGCATTGCGGCAAACGCTGCGTATGCGCAACGAGCGGCTGCTTTTGGCTTTCGCGCGATACAAAAATCATGTTGCCATAAATACGCAGAGCCACTTCGAGTGCATGGAACACATGTCCATGTCTCCGCAAAATCTGTATTTAGTGCCGTCATGTGTGTCAAATTTCCCTAATAATAGTCAAATGTGCTCAATAAAATGATCACGTACGAGGCGATCGATGCTGTTGCTGTTGCTGTTGTCGTTGTCGTTGTCGTTGTCGCCACCAATTGGGGCGACCGTTTTGGACGCTCAGGTGACACAAATTTTGAACTTGTTTTTGATTTATTGCCAATACTCCGCTCCGTTCGTTCGTTGCCCAATTCAATAAAGTCAAATCAGTGCGGCAAAACTTTGCATCAGTTGCCCCCCCCCCTGTCCAGCTCAGCGCTCGTATCCCAGCGGACATATCACAAGATGCCACTGTGATCGCAACTATGTCAATATTGTCACGCCATCCGCACCCGAGTCTAGAGTCTAGAGTCTAGAGTCTAGAGTCTAGAGTCTAGAGCTTGCAGTTGCCGTGGCATTTCCATTTGCGACCGACAGCCGTCAATCAATTTGTTGGCTCTGCCACAATGCAACGTTGTGACCTGTCATTAAACAAATGACGGCTCATTTCCAAATTTGTTGCCAGTAATTTTGCTTAATTTGTAATGTTTGTTCTGAGCTACACATTGCTTAAACATTTGTCTGTCGATCATCTCGCTACAAGCAAGCATTTAGCCATACACATCGTTGGGTAAAGAAAATCTCAGACAAGATGTTGAGCAAAATCTCTGAGGTTTGGCGTAGAGAAATCTGCCAAAAACGTGTCATAATTTTATGGCATTTTAATGGAAGTAAAGTCTGAAGACTTTCTGAAGGATTAAGAACACCTTTGTATCTCTTTTTGCTATCCCTTCAATCTACTTTCTTTAGCTCCGCTCTAGGCCCAAGTTGTTGTACAAATCAAAGCCCCAAGGGGCTGCCAGCAAATCCTTTCTCCCTCGCAACTGTGCCAGCTCGGAGTACAAAGTAAATTGCCAGAGGCCTCTGTCAGTGAGGCTTAGGTGCATTTCCGTTGGGTTTATTTTGTGGTTGTGTTGGCAAGAGAGCAACAGACAGCACTGGCCAGTGTGTGCATTTCCCATCAACTGATGATGCAAAGGTCTCTCGTTACACTACAGAAAAAGAGACAGAAATTCGCAAAAATACCTGAAGGAGATCTTCGCATTCATTCCAGACTTTTCTTTAAGTGCACTTCTCGCTTGTAGGGGTTTGGTGGGGGCGCCCCAATCAGTCGATTGCATCGCGATTTGATGTTGCCGACCACACAGCAGCCTCGGACACTCAACTGGCTGTAAAAGTGACAGTCGCCATATGGGTATTCATGCTCGTACTCCGCACTCTGGCTGGAGGGGACCTGCGGACTCTCGAGCATTGCCTTTTGTAATAATCATTTGCCCTCCCCAGGGATGGAGATTGGGGGGAGGGGGCCACTCGGGCACTCGGTTGCGATACCCAAATCACACACCACCGAGCGGCAATCCGTCCGAGTCTGAGCTGGCATTTGATTTGGACAATTTATGGCACGCTCCGCTGCTGCCGCTGCCGCTGCCCACCGCCTGTGGCAAGAATTTGGAGCGGGTTGGCGCAGCGCATGACCATAAAGTGGCAAGCGGCCTGTGGCAAGAATGTCGCTGCTGTCCAAAACGGCAGCTGCGACTGCTGGCAGCGACCGAGGCAGAAAATATTGCAATCATTGTTGCCCCGTTGCAGTTGCAGTTGCAGGGGAAGTTGCAGGCAGCAGGCAGCAGCGGCAGCGGCAGCCTGTGCCCGGCGCATGTCAACATGAGTTTCATAAATGGCAGCGGACAGCGTTTTGTCAACGCGTTATGTTCTTTCTTGTGGTTGCTTAATACCCTGTAGAAGGTACAGCAAGAAGGTAGGATGAGCTGTGAAAGAGGAGTCATTTCGGAGGTGAACATTCGTGGGGCGGAGACCAAAGTGCTGCTGGGCAAAGTCTTTGCAGTTCCTTCAACTCTCCTCTCTGTTTGAACATTTCTTTACAGGATATTCCCCCACTCATATATTCGCCTTTCAATTGATTTTTGTAAGCTTTTTGCTTCGGATGTTGCTCATGTCGCTGTTGCCTTTATGTGTCGCCTCGGTATTCAGTTCAGATTTGTTTTTGTTTTGCTCAGTTGTTGCTTTTTTGTGCGTTTGCTTGCTGCTTATTTATTTAATCTCTGTTTTTGTTTTATTGCGCCGCATTTGGCAACTGGTTATGAAGTCTCATTTTCGTATTTCTCTTAATTAAAAACTGCACTAATTTTTAATTAGGCTTTTTTTTGCAGTCCATATTCGATGCTGCCTGCCACTGCACCACAAAAGTCGTTTGGACTTTGCCGCAACGGAGCTGCTGCTGTACGCTCACTTATTAATTAATAATTCATTTTTGGCTTGATTGCCCGTCGACTTACTCGATTTATGTAATTCCCAATGGGGATTGGGAAAACGTTTCCAAACGTTGATTCAACTGTAACCGAATGAGACTTTAAATAGTGGCGTTAAATAAATGTATTTCCTGTTTTATTTATACAAGTTTGCATAGCTACAAAGTCGTATTTAATGTGTTTAATTTAATGGAGAGCTTTTACTCTCACCGCTCCGCTTTCGCCGATCTGCTCTTCGCTCTCATCTGAATTCGCTCTCCGTCGTTCTTGCTTTGCGCTCTGCCATGAAGCAACTATAAAGGAGAGCCCGTTGTCGGCAGCGTTCCTTGGGTCATTTCCCCCCTACCGTATTGGGACGCAAGTAAGTATGAGCAGCTTGTACTCCTTATTATTGTAAAGCTGCTCTCTCTCTCTCTCTCTCTCTCTACACGCCCTTTCACTCGCACTTATTGACAGCATTGTTACGTTTCCCTCTAAAAAGCCGAAGGGCGCACCTTTATAGTTGCTTCATGCGCTCTGCTGCGTTGCAGCGAATTCGCCCTTGCTCATTCTTGTACGCGAATTCGCCCTTGCAGCCCACATGTGTGCAGACATTTACGGTTATTCCTTGTTGGTTCCATCATCTCTGACCCAACTTGCTTTATCACAGAAGAATTAAATATTGAGATCCATTGAGCACACCCAAAACTTATTTCCGCTAAAATAAAACTCTTCCCACTTTGGGTTGGGCAGCATCAATTTCGCTTCATCTTTCAATTGGTTAGATTTATTAAGTCGAAACTTGAGTTGTACAAACACTCTGATATTATTGCATTGTACTCGAACTCCCGTACCTTTGGCTGTACCCTGAAAGCTTGCGAGGGAGGCACGGGAAAAAATTAATGGCCCTGCGTTGGAGCTTATAATGATTTCGACCCCAATTTATCAAGCGATTTCCCCACCAGCGGACGAGAGTGAAAAGTCGACATGCAAAACAGAATGAAAAATAAAGTTTCGCCGAACATATAAAGCACGAGCAATCAAACAATGATGATGCGCAAGAATTCACATTTTCAAAATGGATGGATGGACCCCGCCACGACCACGGCCACGGCCACGGCCACGGCCCAGCCCCGGCAAAAGGGAATGAATTATAGCCGATAAAGTATGCAACATCCCCCGCGAAGGACTGGGGAGACGGAAACGAAGCGCGGCATGTCAAAAAGTTTGTGACTTGAGGACTTGAGGCATGTTTGTTATCATTATCATTAGCCCCGGCATTGGGGGGCCCAGACATTTTCCAGCGTACTCGCTGCTCCGTGGGCGGAGACCGGGGCCACCAGAGGAGGCGTATCGCAGACGCTCATGAATTATGGCTGTCAGTTTTTCTTAAGGTGGCAGCCAAGTCCTGGAAAGATGTCGGAGCTGGCAGCGGAGGCACTTTCATTAGCTTTAATTTGCTGGAAATATTTTTCAGCATTTTCTCTCTCTCTCTCTCTCTCTCTCTGTGAGCTAATCTCTTGGCATTTTTTTTGTGGGCTGCTGCCTCACGACCCTTGGGGTCGGCGTTTCTGCTTTGCTGTTTCCTCTTGGACGCGCCCGTGGAGCGGTTTTTAATTCGGTTTACAGATTATTAGCTGCTCATCGCTTAATGCAAATTCGATTAAGGAATCTCGGAGAGGTGTCAGAGGAAACCCCCAGACCAGCTGGCGAAGTTTAGGCATTCCAAGCAGCATTTTGTGCTTCTTTTCTTGGTTTATGTTATTTCAATTTAATTTTTTGTGTGTTTTTTTGGTACGTCAACGACATTTTAATGCTGCTCCCTCCCCCGTTCACCTACGTGTGATTAACGGGTCGCGATACCCGCCGTCATATTCCCTTCCCTTCCAGTCTCCAACTCTCAGCCAGAGCTGGTGGCACGCGCGTGCTGCGCTGTGATTCCTGGAACAACAACTCCAACTGTCGCTGGACGTGTTCGTTTCCACTTATGACATGTTCATTGAGTCCGCTCCATATACGCGTATGTGCGAGGCCAGACCCACTTGGTGCCTCCACAGAGGTGGAACATAAAAATTTTCATAATTTTATCGCTTTTCTTGTGTAAATGTCGCGCACGTTTCTGCGCCACTTGATTATGAGAAATAACCATAAAACCTTTGCCCTCTGCCCATTCCCTGACTGGAATGAATACATTTGCCCACTCCCCTTGGAAAAAAATTCAACCCAACAACCCAAAAGCACTTGAACCGCGATAAGAGTCCGCGCGCAAGGTGAAACCTGGCCAAAGGCTTTTCGTATTTGTGGTGCAAATATGCACATGAATAATTCGAGCATATCATAATCCATGTTCACTTTATGCTCCACATTGTGTGATTGTTAAATTTATGCAAGAATTAGTTGCCATTTGGCTGTGGGATTGGCCCGAGCAGATAGGCAAATGAGTGGCTTTTGAAATTGGAAAATCCAAGGCTTGATTTTGGTGGGAAAGCAAAAACTGAATGAGCGCAGAAATCATAAATCTTGGAGGTGAATGCATAAAGTGTCCAAGAGTTCTTGTCTAGCATTTTCTCCCCTTTCTATTGACTGCCAAAATCCGCAGACTGTAACTCTGGCCAGGCAACAATAATTATTTAACCCCACAAAATGCCACAAGGGTTGATCGCAGGCTGTGGCCTGATGCCTTCGGGTGGTAAAATTAAGCGCGAGAAAGGTTAAAGTCTGAGATCCAGAAAGATGAAATGAATATTTGGCAGTAGATTTCGCAACAGTTGAAGGCATTTCAGGATTTTAATGGACACTCCCAGGCGCCAGTTAACAGAATTTTAGCTAAGAAAATAAATTTGATGAATGTAATTCTGAATTTATTAATTGTAAACCTTTACAATAATCTTTAGCCATAATTTTATATGTACAATTTTGTAACAAAGTTCCAGCTCACATTCAAAATGCTCTCAGCTAAATTTTAGGCATATTTTTTCCTTTAGCAAGTTTCTACATCCAAAAGTTACAAAAAAAAAATGTGCACAAAAAGCAAACAAAGAGAGAGATGAAAGCAGAAGCCCCTTGGCCGTGCACTCACTTACCGGGGTGACTGTGTGTGTCCATGAATCACTTTTTAAGTGACTGTCGCACACGTTGCCCGTTCCCAGTTCGCCCTCCACCGCCCTCTGCCTTTGGTGGTGTGAAAAGGACAAGTGCTAGAACCGTTATGAAAATTCAATTTTGTGTCGAATTTATTAAAAGCGGCTTAAAAAATGCTAAGCGCATTGAAAAGTAGACATTTGGGAATTTGGACAAGTGTAGATTTGAGCCAGCCAGCCAGAGGAAGTCCTTCGGGGGCGGCTTTGCCCTTAATGTTTTGGCCTCAGGCCTTGGCGGCGCCCTTGCCCTTGCCCTTGCCCTTGCCCTTGCCCTAATGGAATAATTTTTGTCATCACGTTAATCGAATGAGAATTCGATCTGATATGCGCCCGTTATCGCAGATGGCCGTAGCGGGTCTGATGATGATTATTCAATTAGGTTCAATGATGGAAACGCAATTAACCAGGCGGAGATTCGACTATACGTGGCAGGCGTTGAGGGAATTGCAAAGCCAATGGACTCCTTCGAGAGACTCCCCACAAATCCCCTATAATAATCGGTCAAGTTTCAAGTGTATGTCCAGAGACCCAACAAAGTTCTCCACGCAGCCACAAAAACCCGAATCTCATCGTAGCCCAAAATGATCTCCAAAATCGTGTGCCCACCCACCCATCAGGCCACGTAATCCACAACTTTTGCTCACTTTTTTACAGTCTAATTCCGGTTCGCATATTTTCCCATTTTATGTAAATCTACGAGCACAAATGGCAGTGGCAGAAACCCTTCCAAGAGCGACCACGCCCTCGGCAGCAGGCAGGAAGGAAGCCAACCCTCAGAAATGCTCAACACTTTGCCTGATTATTAAAAGCATACTTCTGAGCACAGAAGGACTCGGCGAAGGATGAGGATGTGGACAAGTGCATAATTTTCCAATTGCTTTGTTTTATTTGCGACTTATGGGGTGGCTGTCCGTCTGTCCGCCTGTCCGCCTGTCCGCCTGTCCGCTCATCCGGAGTGTTCGCTCCTTTATTGCCGCACAATGTAAACAACGACCGGAGCCATAACAGATCTCAAAAGCGTTTCAAAATTTCATTATTTTAATTTAATATGCAAAAAGGGGGACGGAATCTCTCGCCTTGCTTGTAGCCCCGAGGGTTAACAGACACTTTGACATATTTTCATTTTCATTTCCTCACTTACCATAATTTGCCTTTTCGTTTGCGGAGATTTTAGAGCCCCTTCCCTGCCCGCAAGGTGAGGGCAGAAGTGCGCAATTTCAAACGCAGCCAGCAGGTTGACTTCACGCACCCCTCATCCCACGGGTGGAATCCTGCCAAGAGAGAGGGTTGCAAAGTCAACCCCTATGCTGTGCTTATGATTATGATATTATTTGGAAATTATCCGCTTAGCTTCACGGTGTGGAAGCGGGCCATATGTGCGGCCATTGTGCCGCAAAATGCCGGAACCATCTCCCTGTTAATAATGATGACATATGATTTTCATTGTCAAATTTGTTGCTGCTGCTAAGTGAATTAGGCGCTTTGTCATCTTTTTTTATAGAGTCAACTCGAGTCAGAGTATGACCGGGTAACCGGTTGCGTTCAATTTGTTGGCACATCATTAGTCAAGGCAATTCCAGGGCAAGGTGCAGGACTGGCTCTGTCTTTGGTCCGCTGTCCTCGCATCTGTTTTGATATTTAGCTGGGCGCGGGGTGTGCTCTCGAAGGATGCCCGCCGAAAGGGTTACATCATACACACAGACAACTCCGCAACTCCGTAGATTTTGATTTATGATTGCCAAGTGTAATGGCTGGCATTATGGCAAGTCAACTGAGAGATTGGTTGGACATTTTTTGTTTGAAATTGTAGGCTTAGGATTGTTTTTGATAATCCAAATAAAACAAATTAACTTTTGACTATTATTTGCTCCCCAATTTTAGCCTGAACTCAACACACATGAGACATTTCCACGCCCTGCCTGAAAGTAGGCACTCAAATGATGATCTTGCTACATGAACGATCGATCTACAATGTAGATTATACACGAATTTTACATGCACAGTTCATGTAGTGGCTCTACAGGCCAATTTCCAGTTTAATAAACAGCTATCTGAACATCCGCTATAATTTCAGCTTATGCAAACATTCCCTAAAATTCAAGTTTATGCAAAAATATTGTGCCCAAGTTTATACAATTTTGTTTAGATATTTTGTTGAAGTTTTTACACTTGTGCACTTCCCTTAGTGTCCAAAAGCAACCCCTTGGCCACTAAACACGCCGTAACTTTTCATTAAAATTCATAAAACTTTAGTTAAACATTTGCCTCGAGATCACGTTCGGACCATCAATCACATGACTGGCGATACACGAGCGAAATCAGAGTTGGGTCTAGAAGTGACACAGAATCCACGCCGCGGGGGGTCCTTCCGCCATCCTTTTGGCAGGGGGCGTATTCTCCAGACTCCTTCCTGTGGACGATTTCCACCTGCTGTGCCGCAAATTGTTCATTTTGCTTTATTGAAAAACGCAAAATCGCTGTGCCCAGAGCCAGGGGGGGCATACAAGGGATTACGTACGCCCCCCCCCCCCCCCCCCCATTGGGGTGGAGGTAAATTAATAAATGGACTGAACAGGATCAGGAAGGACTCAACCACTACCCCAAGTGGGCTGCAGAGGTGAGACGGCAGAAAACCGCTTGACAATGGACATGAACAAATTTCAGGCGATTTGTTCGCTCACTTTCGTGATGTCTTGACGCCAGGTCCGAAAGGATTTTACACTCCTTCCGCATGGACTCCACTGGCTGGTGGGGATTATAAAAATACAAACTGCCTTTTGCCATATGCCATTTAAATGATAAAAGGATTTTGCCACCCCCTAATGCCCGCCCGCCCACGTGGTCAATTGCGTTTGGGGTCAACCCTTTCGCACCAGCGCCATCATTCTGCTGTCCAGCTCCAGCTCCAGCTCCAAGTGTCAGCACATTTTTCAAAGGCGCATATAAAATGGCAGTCATACATTATGGCCATATCTGCCCCAGGCAGACCAACCGTTGTCAGTGGATCAGTGGATGGTCAGAATGGGGTTCCACTCCGGGTACGTAACCCCAAAAGGTTTTCATGTGTGTGTGTGTGTGTGTGTGTGCCTCGGTGCAGATTATGCATTAAGCGCTTATTTAGCATTTTTCTTACATAATGTCGCTTCCACTTTTTGCAATTGCCTCGGGCCAACCCCCAAATGGAAATGGCTAACAGGAGTAGCCACTGGTCGAGGAGAGGAATGTATTTATGTACATGCAGGCATACAATTACATACATATTACATATTACATTATTATTTGACTCTCTCGACTTTCAGTCAGTCTTGAAATATGATTGAGACAGATCTTAAGCGGCACTCACTCAATTGGTTCCAATGCAAAGTGTTTCGAATGACAGAGCTGGGAATAATTGCTTTTTTGCTAATTAATTTGCCGCCTCGCCCCATTGGCTGTTCTTCTTTCCCTTTTGTTCGGCTTATTTCGCTATTAGCGTGGGGCAGTCGTAGGCACAGCACAGTGGGATAATTAAATAAAGCTCTGGGCCACGCTTTAATGCAAATTGCATTTTAATTTCATAAGCAAACGCCCGAGGAGTAGCCGAGGCAGGGTACGGGCAATCCCAATTAATTACCAGCCCCGACCCAAAGCTCAAAGCCAGAGCAAACCTTCATAATTTCACTCGCAGCTAAATGACCGATGCGGCTTAAAATAATTGCCCAGTTGGCTTTAAGTGGACACAGGAGCATCTCATAGTTAGGACCCAACCCCCAACCCCCAACCCACCCACACCCCCAACAGCAACAACAACAGCAGCAAAAAAGGAGCCAACGCTGCTGGAAGGCAAAAAATGGTTGCTCGAAAGTGTCCGCTTCGTTTTTTATTTGATTTCTTTTTTGCGTTCGGTTAGCTGTCGCTCACGTAGGCAGCGTCCATGTAATTAAATTAAAATGGAAAATTTACTCGTACTGCGGATTAAATTAATTTTCATTTGCATTTGCATAAGTTTGTCCCTCACTCTCGACGGTACATTCTCCGCGCTCTGTTCTGGGGCTCGGACTCGTACTCGGCCCTTGTCCATTCATTAATTCCTTCATTATGCCATTTATTGCTGTATTCACTAGAAATGTGCCTCCGTTTTTATTTCTGGCCCATGTCCACTGTCAGTGTGCGCACAGAAGGGGGGGTGTGGACGAACCACAGCAGAAAAAAACATTAGAACCGTTCGATGGAGCTACTATTTATACATGCATGTACATATGTACATATGTATGTGCGCTGGGCTTTGCCAACTGCGATCCCTAGACAAAACAACAAACTTGACTAACGGCAGAACGCAAAGCAAGAACGGAGGAGAGCGAAGTCCAAGCACGACAGCAGAGCGCAAAGCAAGAACGACGTGGAGCGAATTCAAGCAGCAGCGAATTGAGACGAGAGCGAAGAGCAGATCGATGAGAGAGAGAGAGAGAGAGAGAACGGAACACCTGCAGCTTGGTTACGCTTTCATTTGGAGAAATTTCAAACATAAGAACAACATATTATTTTGAAATTGGATAGCAGAACATGTGTGCATATTTTCCAACATTTTCAAACATTCTCTTGGCATCTTGGCAAGCCGAAACCTGCGCCACCTGCAAGTTCTGATAGCTGCCAACCCTCGCAACACCTGCCCAAAACCACTTCAGATCCTTATGAAGCCTGAACCTTGGCAACCCATATTTATGATGTTCTGGTTAGACATGCGTAGCTGCGCACATTCCCTATGAATGCGGGAATGTGGGAGCAGCCCCAGGAGGCGATTCAATTTATTATGTGTACAATGTACAAATTCCAAATTAAAATCCTTCAACGAAAATTATTACATTTCATTTAAACCGAGCGAACAACTTAGGACACATCATAATTAATCCCATTCCATCTCTGTCAACCCCTCAAACTGACAAACCGACTGGCTGGCTGTATGGCTGTGTGCTGAGTGCTGTGTTTGGGGCTCTTGTCATATAAATTCCATAATACAATGTAATTAAATTTTAACTCAAACTAAGAGGACGTAAAGCTCGCCATAATTGAGCGACATCAGATGAGCGACAGACAGAGTACAGGTCCTGAATGGGATCTGCAGCCTCTCATATGGCATATGAAGTCATAAACAAAGTGAGCAATTAAGTTCGGACTGCTGACAGGGCCCAAACCACTGCTAGTGCCCTGTTTTTTTTGGTAGAAATTCCCTTTAGTATGCCCAATGCTCATATACTCATGTGGAGGTATTACATTTTAGGGCTTGGAAGAGTCAGATCATCGCTCAAAGACTGCAAGAAATTTCGTTTATAATTTGATACAGAGACATGCAGATGTGACCATAGAGGGCATACTCTAGCCGGTTTGTTTCCCCGAACACCATTTTATGGCTTATAATTTACGAGTGAGTGCGGGCAAGGAGCTGCGGGCAAAATTCCCTCAAGTCAAAGTCTGAGCGTTGGACAACGCGAACGCGACATGGCGGCCAAGTGCCAACCTTTGTCCACCAACCGACGGGCTCCACTTTGACCCTTCCCTGGCCGAGGGCTCATTACAAAATGTTGCCGTCGGCTGTCAGTTACACATGGAAATTGCACAACTTTTGCCTTATTACGGAGCGAAATGTACAGCGAAGTGTGGCCAGGGAAAAAGGGAAAATTCTTTCTCCTCCTTTGGCCGTGTACTTGGCATTCGACTTTTCTCCATCCAATTTTTTGTGTTATTTTTTCCTCGTCCTTTTCCTCATTTCATTTTAATTTTGTGCCCACCTCTCTCTCTCCCTCTCTCTCGCTCTTTCTCGATCCGTCTCTCGCTTTGCCTTTGGTTCTGCTGCCTCGCTCTTTTTATTCTAATTAAATTTTTTTCCTCCAACAGGAGTGGGGTCGGCGGCCCAACAAGGCAAATTTATTCTTCTGTAAAAACAAGAAAAATTACGCAAAATAAATAAATTTACATAAGCTCGACGCGAACTGAGAAAACAAAACCAAAAAAAAAATAACAGTAAAAGAGAAAGAAAAATGTGTACATAACAATAAATAAAATTGCATTTTCATTTACTTTTTTTTGTGCCTTCCTTGGGCTCGAGCTCAATTTTAGGTCTTTGTTTCCTTCCTCAAAGGAGAGCCATACCCGAAAAAACAAACAAAAAAGGTTGCACAATGAGATCGCCTGGTATTTGTCTGTTATTCGAAAGTAATTAAAAGAGTAAGCCCTTAAATCGTGCATACTTACCAGGCATTTTTTCCAGCAACATTTCCCAACATCGCTGCCCGGCATGGATCTTTGCAACATTTTGGACTCCGGCAGCAGTCACCTCGTGGGGGAGCTCTACTCACTCAATTGAAGAACCAACCAACCAATTAGAGAAAATATTAAGTATATTATTGTATTTATAATACTTGTTTAGCAGGCAGCGAATTTTAATATATCATATCATTAACTTACATTAGTTCCCTAGAGAAAATGTTGTCTATTCTCTTTTTGGCTGGCAGCATCGGTTAGAAATTTTAAGGCAAAATTCTCTATACATTGAGAGTGCATTCTGCATCGTTTCCAATGGTTCCGTGCAAAATATGGCCGAGCAATTATCGGCTGCTAATTCAGGTGGATCCCCCCCTGCCTGACCAACAATTAGGATTAGGAACCACCAACGTTGGAACAAAGGAATAAATTGGTGGTCCCCCGTCCGCAGTGTGCATCCCTTCGTGTGGGTGGACAGGGTTGCTGTGGCCTGGTGTTTCTGGGGCTTTGTGTTATCAGCGGAACAAAAACCAAAAGATTGCTAACGGGCAACGTAAACAAATACATAGAACGCAAATGCGTTGCCACAAATGACCATCGACAAGCATGTGTCCCGCGCTACAGTACTTGAGAACAAAAAGGAAAGGTATGGTATGGAAATTATAGAGGAGGAGCTCGTCAGTAACTGATCGCTAAGATAAGAACAAGCACCTAATGTACATACATGTGTACATACATATATGGAAGTTTTAGTAAATGGCTAAATCGTCTGTTCTCTCCTCTCACATAACCTTTTACCGTACTGAAACTCTCTCGGCGTCTCCATCACCGATCTGCTCTTCGCTCTCAGGTGAATTCGCTCTCGTGTGAATTCGCTCTCGTCGTTCTTGCTTTGCGCTCTGCTGTTGTTGTTTTGTCTAGGAATCGCAATTGCTGTTCAATAAAAGTACTTTATTTTTATTAGTATCTTTATTTAATAATTTTATTCTGCCTTTGTTAAACATTTCCTTTCTTTGGCCTGCATTTTCGAATACATTTTTACACAAATAAGTTTGGTCAGCGCTAAGAGAAACTTCTTGGGGTAAGTTTTTGTTTTCCGTCTTGATAAACTCTCTACACATCCCCGACTTATGTTCAGAAATGACTAAAGATAGTCTGATAGTCATCGATAATGTATGTCTCAGTGGAGAGATGTACGGCGGGGATTCTTAACTCGGCCTTAATTGGCGATACGTGCAGGAGCCCGAGTTGGAGCCGGAACGTGCGGCATTTTCTTCATTTTGTTGGGCTCCAACTGTCGCCTGGGCCGCCTGGCGGGCTGCCTGACGTTATTTTAATAACGTGCATGCTGCGCATTGGGGATAACATCTGAATTTATGTAACGACGCCCGGGCCCAAACCAAGATGGCAGCCCAAACGGACAGCACGGGGCAGGAGCAAGTCGAGAATGGGGGCCATGTGCTGGGGGCACGGATCTCTGCGGAGCGGTGCCAGAGGACTCAGATGAAAACTGATGCGGATTAGTATTTAAAATAATGTCCTGCAGGGATATAACTTGTTCTCCCCCCACCCCAACCCTGGGGCACAACTTTGTTGTCTTTGCTGTTTCTTCTTTTCTCACTTGCTTACGTTTTTTTACGTTTTCATTCTATTTTTTCCCATTTTAATTCCTTTGCTGCGATTTTTTTGTTGTGTTGCTTTTAGGGGAATGTTTCATAAAATTTATATTTGCAAATAAGTCTGCAGTCTGGTAGGAGGGCTGGACATTTTTATTACAAGACAATTTACATATTTTTCTTGTTAAAATTCCACAAGACAACACCCTCCTGCGCTCTCTGTCTCCCTTCTCTCCTTCTGTTTCCCGTGTCATATGAATTTTTGCTTCCATTGTCTTGTTTCTGAATTAATGTTAATTTTTATTACACTTGCTGCACCTCCCCCACTTTGCTCATTTAAATTCAAGTTTGTTTGTGAGAAAATACAAAAAATAAATGTAGAAAAAAAAACAGAGGGCAGGACAAAGCAAAGAACGAAACGGAAACGAAAACGGAAACGAGGGAAAATGCCAAATGGTGAGGAGCGGATGAAAATGTTAATAATAAAACAACAAAATCCCAAATGAATGCGTTGCAAATCGAAAAATAATAAAAATAGAACTTGTCCTCGCTCTCCATTGATTCCATCCATACCCACGCGGAAATCCTGGGGATGGATGCCTGGGACAGGAGTCGTCCAGTCCTCATTACGTATTCCCTGAACAAATTCTATTAATTATCGTTATGTCCTTCTGATGGGTGCCTGCAATTGGAAGGCTTCCTGCTGTTTGCTGTTGGCTGTTGGCTCTGCTGCGTCTGCGTCCACCTCTGGCACCTTAATAAAAGTTACACCGGGACTTCCATTTGCCCACGCTTTAAGCTTCGTTCGTGTTCGTTCGTCCATCAATTTTGATATTTCTTCGTGGAATACAAAAGTTAAGTTAAACAAAAAAGGTGTATGGAAGGAATTCTCTTCGAGCAGCATCGAAATCCCCCTCACTGAATTATTCCAATTTAATTTCCGTAAAACAAATAAAATCACAGCCGACGACGAATGGGAGCTGCTGCAAGTAGATGGTGTAATGGAAAATTCTAAATGTTTCAATCAACAATTCGCATTTTTAAATATTAATGTGGAACTCGAGTCGAGTTGTCTCCGACTGACCCTTTCGATGCCACACCCCAAAAAGGTCCTCATGTGTCTGTACTCTGGACCAAAAAGCAGAAGCAGAAGCTGGCAAAAAGTAATTTTGGACATTTTTCATCATAAACACACAGCAGCAAGACTCAGTCTCAGGCCAACCCTCTCTGTCCCTGTCCCTGTCCCTGTCCCTGTCCCTGTCCTGCTGGCCACTTCTTTGGCATAGCTTTGATTTCGAATTGGATTTGAATTGGGAATTTCTGGCTTTCACGTACCGTCGTCGGTCCGTCTGTAGTAACTGGCAGTGGAGTGGAGTCGGAGAGTTGGTCAAGTTGGTCAACGCATAAATATTTCTCTTTGTTCAAGCATCGCATCAGAGCCAACAAAAAAGAGCATTACAACTCGTGCAGGCATATATGTATGCATATGCATGTGTGTACGTGTACCTGTCTGTCAGTCCTCTGACCATCTGACCCTGCGTCTGCGTCTGCGGACAAGGCTACAGCACAAACAAACGAGGAGACAGGAAAGCGGGGGGGGGGGGGGGGGGGGGGGGGGGGGGGAGGCACTGGGATGGATGGCCAGATATGAGAAACGGTCGAATGGTCAAGTCAAAGTTATTGTCATGTCATGTAAGTGCTACACCCAACCCCATAACCCCCCATCCCCCATCCCAACTCCGGCTCCGTTCCCATCTTCATTTTGTCGATGTTCTTCTTGTTTGGATTTTCCAATTTCATCTTCGTTTTCCAGGCAATCCATTTTGTTTTTTGTCATGGCCCAGTGGGGAGACTCCACTCCAGAATTTTGCATGGTCAAAAGAGAATATGGAAACTGGGAAAATATATTTTACATAAATGAAACCCCTGGAAAGAAAAGTGCCTGGAATGGAACTTATTTTGGTATACTGTTGTTCACTTGCTAATATTTGTTAATTTTCATCTCGAAATTGTCATGTCCAAATAAATTGACTGAAAGTTTCCATCTGGTCATCAATGTTTCTTCGGATCGTGTTCGAGGAAAAAAGGTTTCCCCTGTGTGTGTTGGGTTTGGGCAAAATGTAAATATCGGGTCGTGTAATGGTGTCACTCCCTCGGGGGGTGGCAGAAAAATCAACTGACCAGTAACTTTGGAGCTAACTTTGACGGCATCTTGCGAAAGTTCAAAGTGACTTAAGTGAAATTTCCACCTCGGGCGTTCGACCCAAACTCCTTGAAGGGCCATGGCCATGGCCCGTGCCATGAACATGAGTAAAAATTAAATTGATTTTCCTTGGACATTGTTCGAACCTGGCCAAAACTTGACCGTTCTGCCACCCTCTAATCGCACGCATCATGGGTATGTTAGGTTTGCTGCACTGAAGAATCATCTTCATAATAATTGTGAGAACCGGCAGCAAAGAGCAACAGCAGCGGCGACGACAACTCAGTGACTCCAACGCAAATATGAGCAAATGCTCTCTTGACTCTCACTGTCAGTGGGTCGATCGTGTCTCTCTGCTGGTACTCATGCGTTGTTGCAATGATAATGTTACAGAAATGTGTTCAATTTCTGATTAACGGTAGTAACAAATAGTCGATAGAAAGACTTACTCACGGCCCTTTTGGTTTTTTTCTTTCATGGGTTTATGGCAAACCCATGGACAGTGCCCCTGTGCGTTTGTGCAACTTCATGGTGTCCACTTCGACAGCTGACCATCCGAGCTCCATCAACTGACTGTCCCCTGCTCCCACTCGACCTGCCTGTGCCGCATATTAAATTGGTGTGCAAATAGTTTGTGTCCTTCTCGGTACAAGCTGGCCTCCTGCTCCTTTATTGACTCACTTATTCTAACTTTTCTAACGTTTGGGGGCCTGGAGCTGGGCCTGCGGGCCCATTTTAAAGGAGTTGGGTTGGGGTTTCCGTGAACCCTTGGATTCTTGGAACGATGCTGAGTCACGAGTCTGTGGCTGAGTTTTCTCATTTGTGTCTATGGATTCTACTCCAAAGCAATACACAGAAACTAACATCTACTTAGGAATAAATTATGGGAACTTATTCTGTAATTCCATATTCAATTTCGATTTCGATTTAATCTTCTTTTGCCTGCCCAGCCCATCCAAGAGGGCAATCCTCCCAAAACGAACCATCCCCACTTGACTTAAGCGACAATTTCATTTCAATTAAATTATAATTATATCTTTTGTGTGCCTACCCATTTTAATTTTCACCTTTTGCCAAAAGACGAAACGAAACGAAACGAAATGAACGAACGGCGTTGATAATTCTCGAAAATTGTTTGACACTTCAAAGTCATTATGAAGATAGCAATCACTCCCTGTACCCCCGGCCATCACCAGCTCCCGGTGTTCTTTCCTTTTCCATCTAGATCCTGGAACTTTCGTACAAGAATCCTGACATTTCCTCACACAAACCTTCTGCATCGCAGTCGACAACGCCCAGGCATTCCATCCCTATCTCCGTCTCCATCCTTTTGCCACTTTTCCCATTCGAGCCTTAGCCTGGAGCCCACGTCTGAGCTGCCTACATTCCGGCAGCGCTTTTTGATGTAATTTTGGCATAAGCCAAAAAATGTTTCCTTTCCGGAGATGTCTTTGTCGCGATAGCGCCTCAGCGACACTGCCTCCACCCTTTCCTGGAGCGGTTTTCGAATGCGACACGCTCCGGCGAAGTTATCCCAGGGAAAATTAAGAAAATTGTGCCCCTGCTCTTCGGTGGAAAAACAAAAAGAGAGAGATGGAGTTGTTAATCAAATTTGGAATTAAAATTTTAGCATTGCGCACATAATTGTATGCCTGCAAAGGGTTCATCCTCACTGCAGGATGAATCCCTGCCTGCCACATTGGCATAGCCAAATGCGTGACGAAACAGCGCCAGGGACAGCGCACAATCAGTACGCGTAGATGAAGACAATTCGGGGACACATCTTGAATGTGTTTTGTTTATTTAAGTGATGATAATATGGAATATATTCAGGTATCGAATCTAGAATCACTTTTTTAACATGTGATGTTTTTGTATGTTCGTATGAATAAGTTATTGACAATTGTGTTATGTGTAGATTTGCATGACGATAAGGTGCGAATGATTGCGAAGGTGGGTGCTAGCCGGTTCAGAAACACATTAAGACGAAGCTAACTCACACCGAAATGCTCGTGCCCAAATGCAAGCAAGAGAAAACGAAAGAAGCGATCGAAAGAGAGCGTTGGAGCAGGTAGCGGCTGCTGCTAAGTTGAGCACGATGCTCAGATAAAGCGTTGGATATGAGTGTTGGAGCGGGGGAGGCGGGATAGAGAGGCGAAAGAACTTCCGAGCGAGATAAAGCGATGTAAAGAGAGCATTGCAGCAGGTACCTAGAGCTTGAGCGCGACAAATGTGCAGGAACGAGGAAGGCGGGATAGATAGACGAAAGAACGGTTGCTGACGTGCGATGTACAGTTACATATGTATGTATGTGCATACTGGTATGTGCTAACATACAGTGGGCAGTGCAAATAACATATAATAAATGTGGACTTTGTTCGGATTTAGATGAGATCGAGAGCAAGTTTTACCAATGCAGATGTTTCGTTCTTATGATAAATATAAACTATTCCTATTTCGATTTTAGCAGTGTATTATTTCATATAAAATGATTGTAAATGTAATTATTATTGTCGTAAGTATTATTATCAGTTGGTCGCAAATCCCTATTTATTGCATTAAATCTCATATATCGCTTTGCTAACAGTGTGAGTTCTCCAATCCCAACCTCCGTTCAATCGCATGGCAACTTCCTGCTCAAATTTCAGTATCTTAAATGTGGAAAAAACCCCAAGTATTGAACACATTACTACCCAAAAAAAAAATAAAAGAAGTAGAGAAATCGAATAAGGAAATGGAACCCTTTGGCACTGTCCGTCCATTTGGGTTGAGTCTTCTATAAATTATTTCGTAGATAAAACATATACTCTTATGGGTGAGTACCACCCCCACCCGCCTACACCTTTTTGCAATCTGAGTAAAGGCCGGCGCTGTGTGTCGCTCCCCAGCGACATTTTCTGACCATCGGAACTGACAGAATTGAAAAATAAGCGACGCTCGACCATCTGCCTGGGTCCACGTGACCAGTGGCAGGGGGCTGGGCAGAGATTGGGGAGGGGAGGGGAGGTGGCAGTGGTAGTGGGAGGATGCCGAAGGTGAAAAATAAAAAATGGCGCCCAGTCGAGTGCTCAACCTCAAGATTTATAACAAAAGAGGCGGAGAATAAAAAAAACCGAATATGAAAGCGCTTGTCGACAGCTTAAACACCCTATAGTGGGATTTTTTGCTACTTATAAGGATTTTATTTAAATTGAGAACTGTGAAAAAAATAAACAGTTACGTATATTTTTACAAATTTTAATTTTATAAATAGGTTGAGGCACCTACCCAACACCCGCACATTATACCCTGTTACTTCACCATATCTAAGTGGTGGCAGTGGAAGGAGAGAGAGAAAAAAGCTCACGTTAAAATAATGCAAAAGGTGGAGAGAACGGAGTGGCAGTGCGAGGAGCATCAATAAAAAAGGAAGCGGAAATATCCACATGCTAGTATGATGAAAATACGCTGTAAGAAAGGGAGAAAGAAAAATAGAGAGAAACCGCACACAGCGAAACAAAGCAGCAACGGAAATGGAAAGGATAAAATTAATTTTTTTCTTTCTCCTTCTTTTGCCATTTACTTCCTTCCGCTGTTGCCTCAGCTTCAGTTTTCTGCTTCTCCTCCTTCTCTTCGCTTACCTCAATCGCGCTTCAGCTGCTCCTGTCTCTCTCACCTGGGTCGCGGGTGAGAGCGGAGGGTGCTGACGCTGACGCTATCAAATGCCGCAAACACATTTAGTTTTGCGGCGAATTTATTTTTGCATCACCTTCGGCTGCCTCTCCATAAAAATGTGCGGAAAAACGCAACGAAGGAGTAGTAAGAGGACTGGAAAGGCTTTAAGATCGATTTTACTTATGAAATGTCTACAAAAATCGTTTGGTTTTTTGGAAATGTCTAATAGTTACATCAATTTGCTTGCAGGTAAACCACAATCCCAGCCATTCACTCTCTCTCTCTCTGATCTGATGATATGCAACGCTCTTTGCAACACTGGAAAATAAACACCCACGCGCACACATGTAGACTCATGTGAATTAAAGTCTAAGAGAGTGAAGGGGAAGGTGTGTGTGTGCTGTATGGAGTCACGTTCGTCAGCCGTCCATGGGTGGGGAGTGTCTTGCACGTAGTCACATAAGACACTCTCCCTCTCTCTCTTGCCCTCGCTCTTAAACATGCGACAGAGCGCTTATAATAAATCTACTTTTTTTGCTGAAAAACTAACGGAAGTTTCGTCAAATAAAAAAGGGAGAAAAATATAAAAAAATAAATATCCGAGTCATGCACATGTGAGCCTGAGCACTACACAGTCCGATCCGATCCAAGACGAAGTGTAATCCGTGTCCAGTTCAAAGGGAATAAAAAGTACAAAAAAAAAGAAAAACCAATAACAACAGAGCAACGGGAATGCACAGAGCTGGGATAATCCGATGGGGCAACGCAACAAAAATGCGAAAAGCAATAAAAATGAAATGGGAGACTTCGGTTTTTGGGGGTAGGGCAATGCCGACACTAAGATAAAGGTCTGAGAGATGGGAATTCGAATATCACGATTTCATCGTGCAGTTTGCATCACCTCCCTTCTTGCGCACTCGCACTGTGCCTGCTTGGAATTATGAAAGCAACCACAGAAATTATGAATTTGAAGTGGAGTGCGCTCAGCCAATCGGGAAATGGATCCACCCAGAGGCAGCCAACCACCGAACAGCCTCAGCCTCAGCCTCAGAGCGAACCTGCGCTTATGGCATAACGTTATGTGTATTGTATACATCATAATCCATAACGCCCCAACCCAAACCACACGAGACGGAAACGAACCCTTGCATTACTCTCTCCCCCCACGCGTGTTGCTTGCTGGCTTCAAATTACAACCACAAACACAACGGAAACGGAGCAGGCAGTGGGGAAGTGGCACACTGCGAAAGGGAGTCGTCAGCAAACAAGAGCAGCCCTTAAAAACGCACAACCACACACACACACAGACACACACACACACACACAGCAGGGGAGTCGCTTAAATCAACAAAGAGAAAAGCAACGAAAAGGAAGGGAAGGCGAAGCAAAGAAAAAATAACCGAAGAAAGAAAGCAATTTTTTGGGGGGTGAAATTCAGAGTCATGCCCGACTGCCACCCCACGGCGACGGCACCCTCAATGCCACCCAATTATAACCGTATACACAAGGTTATACATACCTCTGTGTGTGTGTGTGTGTGTGTGTGGGTGTGGGTGTGGGTGGGTAGCTGGAGAGCTTATTTCAGGAACAACTTCAACTGCGTCTCTCGTTTCGTTATTGTTTCATTTTTTTCTTGCTTTTGCTTTCGATTTTTCTACCATTTATACATGTGTGGCGTGTGTGTGTGTGTGTGTGTCGTGTGTGTGCGTGCGTGTGTTTGTTTGTATTTATCTTGGCTACATCCAAGACACAGGATACACGAAGACGCTGCTGGCCGGGAAAGTTACTGCGATACGTGCAACATCATAAAAGGGACAAAACAATAACAATAAAAATCATATGTACTCTGCGGCCCCACCCAACTCCCCAGCAGCCTTCTTACATAGATGGCATTTGGCCATATAAGGGTATGTGTGTTTATGTATGTACATACATTTATGTACATATATGAGTATAAATGCCAAGCCGTTAAGATATGAGCGCAGAACCCGTACCCGAACGAGTATCCTTTTGCGTTTGGCTCCACTAGTGAGTCGACAAATGACCATTGTCCAAACACACAGCCACAAAGAGCATACACACATATCCCTTATTTCAGTATTTGTTTATGTACATAGCAATATCCTTTATGAAATTCAATTTCCGCATCCTGTCATTACTGTCTTCTAATAGTTTTCGCTGTGCGCTCGATGGCAGCTCCCTCTGAATGACTTACATAAATGATTCATCGATTTACTGACGCTTAAAACTAGTAAAAATACTCATGCTGCTTACTTTATGTAACCCAATGTATTCCTTAGAGTAAACCGATCTTGCAGCAGACCTGTCGCATGTAGCATACATATCAGCGCCTCTTTGGCTAGTTTCCACACAAATGAAGGCACATACGCCCCCTTGCGACGTTGTTGTTTGGCCTGATGAAATGCGTTAAAACGAAAATTAAGCAACACAATTAATGGGCCCCGCTTTATCATACAATTTTAATGGCACACATAAATTGGCCAAGAGAACTGGAGCACCACCATCATGGAGCACACACGCACACATGGGTGGGGTGTAAAAGTTTCTGTATTACTTTGTGAGCCATAAACACATGTGTGTACATATGTACAATATGTATTAATTTATGTATATAGGTACTTTCCTTTTATGTACTTAGTTATATTTACTTGAGCAGCTCTCCTCTTTTCGATTTAATTTGGTCTTGAGCTTAATTAGTCGCAGGTTTGCTTTTACATCTCCCAAAACGCTGATTCGAGGCGCTCTAATGGAGTCATCTGCTGGGGGGGGGATTATTCCTTAGGTTTTTTTTCTTGTTTTGTACTGATTTGAATTTATCAGAAATTTCTCTTATTTATTTTGGAGAAGATTCGATGGACTATTCTCCTTTTTCCTTCTACTTAAACCAATTATATGTTGTCATACACGTGAATATGTAAATATGTATGTAATTATGTAAATATGAATTCATAGCATTTGTAGCTCTTTCATAAACATTTTCTTGCAACCGAACGTTGTGTATGACATAATATTTTAGTGAAAACCGCAAAGCATTTGCCCAAATGCCCTTCCAGTATATGGTCCAAGCGCGGACCGGCCAACAGTGTTGGAAAAGTGCAAACAAACATGGTCTGGCCAGCAGTGTGGGAGGTGGACTGAAATCAAACCCAAACCGAAGGGGAAACGAGCACTGCCGAGGCAGCGACTTGACCAGCAGAGACTTGAGCCTGGCAGAGAGATGCGGGACCCAGGAGCACTGGCCGCAGACATATTCGAGGAGGAAACGCTCAATTTTTTCCACACCACCCACAGGAGGAGAAAGCAGCGGGCGAGAGAGCGAGAGAGAGGGAGACAGAGAGAAAGAGCAAACAATGCTCGGGACAGGGCGGGAAATTATGAAGCTGAAGACGGCTGCAAGGAGGAGGCTGGGGGGGCATCCATCAGTGGGAATGGGGAAAGTATACAGGACACCGCCGACCTGTGGCAGCCGAAAGGCAGAGAGAAAAGACAGCAAAAATAAAAGAAGAGCAGAAAAAAATGAGAAACCGTGTGGTCCGCTGGCTTGGCAAAATAAATCGCTGGACATAAAAACGGAGCAGTGCAAGCGAGACAGCAGAAGGAGGCAAAAGGAAGAGAGAACGGAAGAAGACGGAGAAGAGGAAGCGAAAGGCACGTGAGGCAGTGCGAGCGAGAGGCGAGGCGAGGCGAGGCCAAGCGCCAAACAGAAATAAAAAATTGAATGAAATATTTTTATAACCACACACACAGAGACAGAGAGCAAAAGAGAGAAAGAGCTGAAAAGAGACGGAGAGATGCAGAGAAATATAAAAGAGTAAGAGAGAGAGAGAGAGAGAGAGCAGCTGAAGGATATTGATGGGGCGCAACAGTAAAAAGAAAAAAAAAATCAAGCAACTTGCTTATCAAATATGAAGGAACCGAAAGTGGGTCGAGGCTGGGGTGTGAGCTGGGGTCAGCTCATAAAACCCATGAGCTCACCTGGGCAGAGAGAGAGAGAGAGAGAGCTAGTAAAAGAGAGTGAGAGCGAGAGAGAGAGAGAGAGAGAGGGAGTGCTGGGTAAGCTGTAACTGGAGGCGGCACACCCAAGGGTAGTTGTTGGGTCGAAACTTTTATGGATGCCACCACCCCCCCACCCCAACACCATCGGACGACAGGTGGTCAAAGGCACGCCCCAGCTCCTGCCACTCTCTCTCTCCCCCAGCCACAGGTCATAAAACGGCACATTGTGTTAGTGGGTGGCCCCCATCCAGATGGTCAGTGGGTGGCACGGCACACGTGCGGATAATAAAAAATGTTTTACTTTTCAATCGACCAATAATATGGCGTTCAATGGACAGGCCAAACGTGCAAAACCCATCAGAATGGAATGGATCCAAGATATTTCCGAGAAAAAGAGAGGTCCGAGAGAGAGAGAGGAAGAGAGGGAGCATAAGGAGAGGACGAAAGACAGAGACGAGCATACATACACCCACGTACGAGGTTCAATCATCGTTAAAAAGAATTTCATTTTGAAAAATGCCAGAACTTCAATAAATTATATTGCCCCCCGCAAGGATGTGCTGAGAAGGATGTAGTCGGATGGGATCTGTGCTGTGTGGTCTGCCGCTCGACTTGCTGGCACCTTCGCTATCATAACCACAATACAAAAGGAAAAAGGAAAAAGGAAAAAAGAACAAAAAAACACCCACACTGCCCTGTGGCTTTATTTTTTTGTATTCCCAGTCGCATCCGTAAGATATCTGGGTGCGGACAGGTGAATCAGGTCAATGCAAGGGTGGGGAGGGAGCGTACCCCGCTACGGGTCAGCCAGCCATTGTGTGTCCCCGGCACGAGGATGGGCAGCCAGAGCCAATGGCATTCTGTAGCGTCAGCGTCTCCAGCTGCCCGCTCGATGGTTATTGGTTCGCGTTGCAATAATATAATATACACAGACAGACAGACAGACACTACCACAACGGATCTATATATACACATATAGAAATAAAATAAAAATTGTGAAATAAAAACAAGCAAAAGAAGCGAGAGAAGCGAGAGAAAAGCTGCTGGAAACTATCAAGCGGGAGGGACCAAAGATGGAGCAGCTGGAAGGAAGGAGCAGCAGATTTTGACTCAACTTTGTTGCAACGCGACATTTTCTTTTATTTTTTGCTGCAGCAAAATCCCAGCAGAAGTGGAGAAATCCCAGCTTGTGGGTACAAGCGGGACCTGCTTCACCATTGTCATAATGACGTGCATTCCAGGGCGTTGCCCCACCTTGCACTTGGATATTGATTGCAGATCCTTTGGTGCCGCTGCCGCCGCCATTCGCTAATTAAGTCATGGGTAGTGCCGAGGCTCCACACCGAAAGAAATGTTGGTGCAGCCAGCACCAGAATGGAGCCACAATCTCTTTCCACCATGGATCATTATGCCATGACAAATTAAATGCCAAACGAACACGTGCATTGGACAACTTTAATGCTCTCAAAATGTGTGACATTTTTAGCAGAAAATAATGGAAGAAATCTAACAAAATTCGTTTATATTTAAGTGCATTAAATTACTTTAAATTATATTACAAAATGCATTTCCTATGCAGCTGCCACATGCATTTTTTGAGCTGTGATTTGCCAGCTTTGCTGGGCCACAGACATGGACATGAACTCCGTAACTAATTGGACAAACCCGATGTGTTCCACCATATGCCAATATAAAAGTAGACTCCAAAGCAGGCAAATGTTAGTTCCACATTCGAGACTGAGCCGCAATGAAGCCATTTCTGCTCTTCTGGTTAATGTGTGGCGCGTGCTCTGTCAGCACCATGAGTCTGGCAGGTGAGCATCCGATGTGCAGTTGATGAGAAAATAAAACTCCAATTCCACACAGATAACTTCTGCGATCGGCCGCCTGGTGTCGGAGGTATTTGTCGGATGCCATTGCCTTTCTTTACCTATGATAAATCCAAAAACGAATGCATCTCGTTCCTCTATGGCGGCTGTGGAGGCAATGAAAATCGTTTTCTTACCATTGAAGCGTGCACTCAGACCTGCATGCAAACGATTTTGTAGAACAAATAAAATGATGGCTTGTCATTGAGTGTTCTGAAATCTACCTTAAGTGAATTTCCGTTGTTGTCGAATGATATGACAAATAAGATTGCCATCAGATTCCGCCACCCACCACCAAAAGCTAAAGCTAAAGCAAAAGCTTGGGCATGTCAGCAGGGGAAAGGCGAGCGAACGAGTTGGCGGAAACCTGATACCCCACGCAAAAAAAAAAAAAAAAAACAAGAAGGAAAAAGCGCTACTCGCACCGGGGGTTGGGGAATGTGTTGCATGTTTATTTGAAAAATCGCTAAAGGATAACTAAAGGATTCCCCTAGGGGTATTTCCCGAGCTCGAGTGATTTGTTTGGCGAATTTACATACACGCAGAGGCCTCACTCTCTGAAGTCCCTGGGCGTTTTCCAACTCGTTGAACAGCCCCACAAAGATCCGACCCTGATCCAAGTCAATGCGTTGCGGCAATAATTTTGCATAAAGAATAAGTAAAAGTATCCAAATTGAATCAGTGCAAAATTGAATCCGACTGGCACGCGGTGCTAAGTGCCAGATTCAATTCAATTTCAATTTCGTTTGCAGTTTACAGCCCAAAAGTTGACATTTATGAGAGGAGCATTTCTGTGGGCATATCGATTTCTTAGCTCATGTGAGTGTGTGTGTGTGTGGGTGTGTGGGTGTGTGTATCCCCAAATGGCAGGCATCAATAAGCAACCCACCCACTGAGTCGGTAAATAATGTAATTTATGAATTACAATTAAAAATACACACAGAAAGGGGAGAAGCAACAGCCGAAGGTTGAGCAGGGTACAAATACATGAACAGATACAGAGATAGAAACACAGAGCTAGGGCTAGACGTGCCACATGAGTCCCCTTCTGCGGGCTGGTTGGGGTTGCTGCGTTCCGTTGCGCGTTGTCTGGCCAAATTTTTGTGCTTTGCTCATCAGTCGTGCTGCTTCTGCCTCTGCTTCTGCTCCTCCCACCACTCTGGCAACTGTAATAAAACTCCCCATTTGGTCATTTGGCAATTATCCCGATAAATTAGCTGCCGGACAATGGCACAGCAGCGTCGCGTCGCCAGCCCAGCACGGAGACTGAACAAGGGTTGGACATTATTCAGCGAATTCTTTTGCCAAAAGTAACACAAAATATTCACACACACACACACACACGCATTATATGAATGAGGAAGAGTGAAAGCGATCGGACGCGCTTGTTTTTCCTCCAGCGTCAAATTCATTTTCCGTGCGTGAAACTGCCTGGAAAAAGGTAAAAGTGAGAAGGTGCCCGATAGGAAGGGGTACGTACCGAGCCAGACCGACATACGCGTTCAGGGTGAGTCTCCCGGCGCGGAATCCAGTCGCTGGGCGCCGCTCCATACACAGAGGAGGGGAGGTGAGGCGAGGAGGCCACGGGTTTTTCGCGCTCTCTTCTTTGGGAAGGCAAAAACAATTTTTCCCATTTTCGCAATCTTCTTTGCTTGTTGCGAGCAGCTGATCAGTGGTGGGGAGCGCAAGCGAGCTTGCGCATACCGATATATCGATATATCGATACCCCACCGGCGGCAGCTGTCACGTAGCAGGTAACTGCAAGACCGCAAAGGGGATAAGGTGGCGCAAAAGCTACAAATTTCCAGGCCAAATTTCTAGGCCTGGATAGTCTGCACAAGGGGCAGTGGGAAAAGGTCACGGATCCGACCACACTCCGATCCCCCGCTCAGGCGGTGTCCCGGTCAACGGGACGTCGGGGACCGGGGAAGGGGCGGTATATCCCCCATCGAGAAGCCAAGGGGAAATCCGAGGCCAGCGAGGGAGCCCACAAGTGCGGACCGCGTAGCTAAGTAGAGCATAAACGAGATATGGACACGGGAAACCCGTTCGTGGGCAGATCGGCGCTGGCAAGATCGCCGCGCCAACTGCCGGAAGAAGGGAGGAAAGCCGATGCTTCGGTGGTCGTAATGAGGAGCAATCTCATCCGATCGCCGGTACTCCAGGCAACGCCAGGAGCCGTTCAGGGTTGTGAGGTTGACCCCAAAGAGACCCCCAAAAGGGTTAGGGACCCCGCAAGCCCGGCGAGCTCGCAGAGACTGACACCGCCAAAGAAGAGCAAGGCATCGCAGGAAGCTAACGGTCAGCAGAACCTAGCGGAGCTGGGTAGACTCCTGGAGGAGATCACATCCAGGAT
>NW_022995746.1:5245238-5560353 GCF_900245975.1 Drosophila guanche
TGGAACGCCATGTACGACGGAGTCCTGAGACTCCCGATGCCAGCCAACACCAGCATGGTGGGGTTTGCGGATGACGTCGCCATAGTAGTGGTGGCCAAGCACCTTGCCGCAGCGGAGGAGCTCGCCAACGCGGCCGTCCGAGCCGTGGAGTCGTGGCTTACGGTCGCCGGATTGGACCTGGCAGCGCAGAAGACCGAGGCGGTGCTCATATCGAGCCGGAAAGCTGTAGAGACTGCAAGTGTGCAGGTCGGTGGCACCACGATACGCTCGCAGAGGGCAATCAAGTACCTCGGGGTGCTCATCGACACTCGCCTCTCCTTCAAGGAGCACTTGGAGTACGTGCAGAGGAAGGCCAGCGGAACCGCAGGAGCGCTCTCACGGATGCTCCTCAACACCAGAGGTCCGAAGCAGGCAACGCGGAAGCTCCTGACGAGTGTTGTGACGTCGCAGATCCTGTACGCAGCGCCCGCGTGGGCGAAAGCCGCTCAGGTAAAGACCTACATGCGAGGCGTTGAGGCGACGTACAGGCTGTGTGCCCTACGAATAGCGTGCTCGTTCCGGACTGTGTCGGACGAAGCTGCGCTAGTCATTGCGGGGCAAGTCCCACTCAGGGAGCTAATAAGGGAGAGAGCGGAGATCCATACAGCCGTGCAGGGCGAAAGCGATGCGACAAGAGCAGAGCTGAAGGCTGCAGCGAGGAGGAACAGCATCAGCAGATGGCAGAACCAGTGGGACAGGTCAACTAAGGGGCGCTGGACTTACACCCTCATACCGAAGCTGCAAGCCTGGATGGAGAGGAAGCACGGCCGGGTAGATTTTTACCTCACCCAAGCGCTTAGCGGTCATGGCTGCTTCCGCAGCTACCTCAAGCGCTTTGGCCACGAGACGGAGGACTGGTGCCCAGAGTGCGGCACCGGCATAGTGGAGGATGCACAGCACGTCCTCTTCGAATGCCACCGGTTCGACCACGAGCGACACCGCATGGAGACAGCAGTAGGCGCCAGGATCTCCTCCGAGACCTTGGTGCCGATTATGCTGGCCGAGCCAAGGACATGGGAAGCGGCCGCAGAGTTCGCCTCGAGCGTTATGCGAACGCTGAGAGCATTGGAGAGGAGTCGTAAACAGGAGACGGAGTAGGAGCCTTCGAGCGTGCGAAGCAATGCTTTGCGGCAGTACCGCGCGCGACGGGCGCCCACTCCCACCAGAAAATACGGCCCTCATTATGAGTATACCCACTAGTGTAAGAAGTATTATTATTATTATTATATTTAAAGTATTATTAAAGCTAGATAATTAATTAGAAGGAATAAACAAATGAATACAAAAAAAAAAAAAAATTATATGAATGATGCGCACTGTTAATCCACGTAGCACTCGATTCACAATTATATACTTAGAAATGTTTTTGCTTGATTTTCTAATGCATAAAATATGTGCACTGGGTTGTGCCACACGAGCAAAGCATGAACGATGGAGAGCGAAATCAGATAACAGCGAACTCAGAGTAGAGCGAATTCAGACAAGAGCGAAGAGCAGATCAATCCAGGTGAAATGTTGTGTGGGAGGGAGACCAGACGACGAACGGCTTCGCAGCAAAGACGTAGCAAACATATGAACTTTATCGTATTTTGCATACTGATGCACTTATACTACTGGTTTATTTTAGTTTACTTCAACTTAAGGCGAGCAATGCTGAATAAATAAAGGCAAATTATGTTGCTCAATAAACAGTGCAAAGATCAAAGCTGCTTGCACTGCCAGCCACAATGTATGTATACATATGCATCTATGCATGTATCTATGGCCCCCACTGATCTGCTAAGAATGCCATTTCTAACATCAATGATGCAACATCAAGACATTCTAAAATTATTTATCTTTAAAGTAAAAATACATTTTGTTGATAGCCGCGAATTGTCAGGTGTTGCAAAATCGGCTTTCCCGGTTAACAGAATCAACTTGGTAGCGGAATTAAAATGGAGGATGGAGAACGGCATACAAAAACCAGCACAAGCAGAGCACAGATGCGCTGCACCGAGTCCCGTTCCCCATCGCAGAAAAAATGCAAAATCGAATCGAATGCATCGAAGGGCTCTCAAAAACGAAGGCAGCGAGCGTAAAGCGTGTAAAAAGCCTCCACAAACTCAATCAATCAACGGGATGGAATAAAGCGCGTGTACGCAGTGTTGTCAGTGCGATGCCAAAGTAACAAAATGAACACACACACAAATACACATGCACATTGTGCAAACACACACACACACACACACACACACACAGAGATGGCTGAAGCACAGACAGACTCAGGTTGTTAGTCGCTTGTTTCGCACTGCTTGCCCAAATACCACAAAATCTATTTCGATTCGCAATCAAAATCCCAAATTCCATTTGTGCTATGACGAGTCCTGGAGTCCGTACTGCATCCCGGACTACCAACGGCTGTGCGAAAGGGGGGGGGGGGAATGGAATGCGTGACGGGCTCATCGTGTGGAGTAGGCCTGCAATGGGAAATCGTGGCCAACTTGTGCTTGAGTGCTTTCGTTTGTATTTAGTGGTGGACTTAAAAATACAGACTGGCCTCCGACCAGAATCCCGCTCTAGCTGTTGGGTCTAGCTGCTACCCAGCCCATCGGCTGCACCCACAAAGGCCGTGGCCACAAAACGCATCCGGCGCTGACGTTGAACGATGAGCAGCCGCCGCTGCTCTCTCTCTCTCTCTCTCTCTCTCTCTCTCTCTCTCCATCTCTCTGTCTTGTATTCTGCCCGTGTTCGTGCCCAATCCCTACTCCCGTTTCCACTAGTTGTTGTCCATTCAGCTGCCATGTTTTCCAATTTTCTGCGCATTGCGTTGCATTCAGATTCATTCGAATGCAACTAGAACAACAACAACAACAGCAACAGCAACAGTAGAGGCAGCAGCACCAAAATCGTCGCTCGCTTTTCTCGAAATTTATTCATTGTTCGCGAAATTGCTTATAAACGCGACTCGTATACAGGCCCATAACCACGCGCAATCTGGCCCCGCCATGTCGACGCTTTAGTCAGGATATAGACGGAGATATACGTACGAATAGGTGGGCTGATTGCTCCGCTTTGGCTTTGGCTTTGGCGGTTGGACAACCGCAGAGAGTCGCTTTTTGATCGTCCGCCGCTAAAGTAAAAATACACTCGCGGACGCCCCAGAGTGGCTTCAGAGTCAGATTGCTTGGAAATTGTGGAAATTTTACAAAACGATTGACTGGAAGAACCGCTCAAGTTTACACATTCAAAAATTTGTGTATTTCGTGTATTTTGTAGATTTAAGTTTTATTTTCTTAACTTAAAAAAGTGAGGCCTTTAGTGAGGCCACGGAATTGGCAAAGATTACTTCGTTGAAGACATTTAGAGGCAGAGTCTCCGATGATCGATGTTACGAACCTTTAAGCCAATTCGATGGACAAAATTGGACAGAATTAGGAAGAGAGCGACAAAGAGAGCGAGAAACAGAGTGACAAGCAAGCAACAATGCTGCGCAGCATTAAAATCCGTTGGGGATATGTTCGCCAAGTTATGTGCTCTGAGCTTTGAGCTTTTCAGCTATGTCTCTCTCTTTCTGACCTCTTTCTGATCAAAGCTGCTTGCAAAACGCGGCAGCGGGTACACACATGCAGACATACATGAAAACTTCACGTGCATCGCGATGTATTATTGCTTACAAGCTGATTTAATTATTTCCATTTGTGTTCCCCTATAAAAGAGACTAAAGGATCCTCCAAAGGAGCTTTGTTTTTGACACTTATTTCGCATAAAAACATATTTTACTCCCGATAAACTGTAAATAAATATGTGTGTTGGAAACGATTCATCCCTCGGCAGCAACGGGTAGATTGGCGCTGGGCTTTGGCTCCAGAACGGCTGCCTGGGCAGGCTGTGGCTGCACCAGCACCTTGGTGGGCAGGAGATGCTTGAGGGGCTCTAGGATGCGTGGCTGCTGCAGATAGGTGAGCTGCTGCTGCTCCAGCTGCAGGAGGCTTGTGCCCAGGTGCAGGGTGAGCGACTGGGGCGGGAAGACGCCGTGGATGCAGCGCTGGACATAGGGCACCAGATCGTAGGCCAGGCAGGAGCACAGCTTCACGAAGCTCTCGCGCTCGTTGCCCGTGAAGGCCTGCTGCTCCTGGCGGTAGAAGGCGAGCACCCGCTGGGCCACCAGCTGCAGGGACTGCTGCAAGCAGTGCGTGACGTCTGTGGCCAGGGCCAGTGGGGCGCAGAGCCGCAGCTCGTTCAGCGCATTCAGATAGCCGTTGCAGAGGGCGGCCAGCGGGTAGAAGTCCAGCAGCGTCTCTGGTGGCGCAAAGGACTCGTGCTCGCTGGCGGACAGCGTGGCGGCATCCACCTGCTTGCGGGAGTGCAGCGTCACCTTGTTGATCAGCGTAAATCTCTCCAGCTCCTCCTCGAACTGCTCGTTCACCTGCTCAATGCTGGCCACGAACTTGCGCTGCACCACGCCCACGAAGATGGGCGCCATGAGGGCTCGGAAGTCGGCACCGACGCGGCTGAACGAGAGCCCAAAGTACATGCACTGGCCCAGGACCGTCTCAATGGATCCAACGCCGCGTTGCAGATCCTTTTCGAGTGTCTCCAGGAAGGCATTGATCTGCGAAGAGCGAGGGGATTAGTAACTACGAGTGGCGTCTGGCCATGCGTTTACCCACTTTGTTGTGCAGCCAGGCCTGGAAGAGGCGATCGCCGTTGCAGCTGACACCCTGCAAGGGTCTCAGAGCGCCGCTCGTCACCTTGGCAGCGGCCTCTTCCTCGGGGAATATGGCCCGGTACTGGGTGATGATGTTGAACAGATTGATGCGCGTTATCTCGATGGTCTTGGTCAGATGCTGCTGTGCTGCAGGGACAACGTGTCAATGAGTAAGTGCTGGAGATTTCGTGAGGTTGCTTACCATCCGCCGTGGGAATGGCCTCCAGGCAGGAGGTGAGCCAGGAGTCGCGTGCCTGCAGGAACTTCAGCTTCAGCTCGTTGTCGCCGAATGCCTGCATGCGGCGCAGATATCCAACGATCTGCAGGCACTTCGGCAGCTGCAAGTCCGAACGCAGCTGGGCCACCAGCTGCACCAGCATGGTGTGCCACAAGGCCTCCACGGCGTGCACAATGCTCTGCAAGGGATAAATAAACATCAAAGGCAAGAGGATGCTGGGCAGGGGGGAACCTACATTCACCACAGATATGTGTCCCTGATGCTGGCCGAGGTTCTGCACGTAGGCGGCCAGCTCGAGGGCCTCCTCGTAGCGTCCTTCGCGTATGCAGCGCTCCATCAGCTGCGGCAGCTCGAGAATCTCCAGCAGCTGGGCATTCCGCTGCAGCGTTATGGAATTGAGGCGTCGCTGCTCGTTCAGCTCGGCCGAGTCCTTCAGGAAGTGCTCGCACTTGCCACTGAACTCCGGCAGCTTGCCAATCAGCGTGCCCACCTGCTCCTCCGTCTTGCGGAACTCGTTGAATATCGAGCGCGAGTTCTCCGCCGTCGTGATGAATGTTTTGTAGTTGGAGATGGCCAGGTCCTGGGTCTGCTCCAGTATGCTCTTCGTCTCGTCCGCCAGGCGTGCCTGCTCCTTTTTCAGCTGTTCCACCTTATAGGTGCCCAGCTTTCCGAGGTAATTGTCCAGTTCGGGATTGCCACGCAGATTGTCTGGATTATAAATGGAAATTTGATTTCCTTTGCTTTCGCAGCTGTATGTCGAGTCCTCTTACCTGGCACACCATCCGGGAATATCAGTTTGAGCACACGCTCATTCTCCAAATCCATTTTATCAACAAATTCCATTATTTTTTTGCGTATTTTTCCAAAATGTTTTTTTTTGTAAATTTGTTGATCTTTCCAAACAGCTGGTCGTCCGCGGAATTATCGATAAAATATACCGACAGACCCTCGGAAATATACCCTTGCATATTCAAAATATACTTTATCTTGAATCATATTCCTCGATTTTGATGTTAGATTTGATATTACTCGCTAGTTAAGAGTCTCCGTGCTACAACTATAATTTAATACGTTTTCTCAATAAATTCTCCACATTCTCCATTCTCGGAATTTTCGGAAGAAATGAAAGTGCTGTATAATGCCGTGCATGCACTATGTCAGCAGCTGGCTGCTATTTCACTCAAATGACTAGCATGAGCGCTAAATTCAAACTGATTTCCTTCACTTTTATTTGTGTATGTTGTGTTCTGCCACCCCAATCAGCTGTTTTATGGCTCCACCTCTCTGCGCCACCCCAACCACTCCCAGTCTCTGTCGGACGCTGTTTCTGCTGCTGCTTTGGTGAAAGTAGAACGTTTATTTGTCTGTTTGCTGAAATTTCAAACATATTATCTTTGAAGTCTGTCCGCGTCTCTCTCTCTCTCTCTCGCTCTTTCTGACTGCCTGTTCAATGTGGTTGTAACGCATTTCCCCCCTGCCCCAGCACTGACGCTAATGAACACGAGTTGCAGTTCCATTCGAAGTCGCATGGGAAACGGCTGCTGCCTTCGGCCACAGCCAAAGCCTTCTACTTCTGCCAGTGGGGCACTTTCATCGCGCCATGAGACAGCATTCAGCATCAAGCATCCAGCTACAGCTTCAGCTGCTGCTCGGTGCAGACATTTCGGCGTCTCAAGCAATAATTGCTGACTGCAGATGGTGATGATGATGATGACGTTGATGATGATGATGATGATGATGCGGCTGCCCGCTGGGAGGCAAAGCACAGCTGGTGGACTGGGAATGGGTTGTGGCCGTTAATGGGATTGTTCTGATTGCATATTAAAGCCATTATTTTGGAGTGCAAGTAAGTGATAATATTGCTAAATACTCCCAAGTAGACGCCAATTGAGGATCAAGTTTCGGGATCAATTTTCGTTAGATTTAAAAGCCTTAACGCTGATGGATAGACTTGATGAAGATTCACATCCTTTCAGTGTGGTTTACACAAACTCAGGCCGGAATGAGAAGAGAACTTCCTCAAAATAATAATCATAATTAAGCCACAAGGTCTGCATGGAACTGCGACATTATCTGCCGGAAATGATTGGAACCATTCAATAAAATATTAATTTTTCTTTTCCGAGTATATTTTCAAGCATATTTACTCTTATGAATCGCACTGTATGTGTGGTAGAACTGTGAGCACATGATTAAAGCAACCAACAGCCGTGAACCTTCTACTTCTGCGGATCTGTGCCGAGTTATTATTTTTGCACTTTCACTTGCTCCAACCCAAAAATTTGAGTAGACATCTCCCACCGATTCGAGTGCTCCTATGCCAGCCCAGCCCATGGGTTTGCCATTTAGCACCCACAAAACCACAAACAAAACCCCACACCAAAAGTTCACACACACAAAGAGAATTTGAATGTAAAAGTTTACTCCACTCCGTGCGAATATTTTTGCAAGTATTTCGCAATCGAAATTATTTTTGGGCCGAAAACCAGTTTGGTCAAAAGGAAAGGGACTCGGGAATCGGGAGACCACCCATTCCAATTTCAATTCCCAACTTGCAACTTGCAACTTGCAACTCTTCCCTCTTCTATCCTGGCCACAAGTTGTGGTTGTTGTCAATGGGGAAACTTCTTTGTGGCGGCATGTAATCAGCCAATAAAAAATAAACCAAAAGTTAGTACAACAAAAAATACTACAAAATTAACAAATTCTGTTCTTGTCGTGCCTTGTGGGCGTGACAGGGGGGCTGGCCAAGACATAATAAACACACAACGATAATTAAACTGAGGTTAGCCCCGGCCACCGAGTGGCTTTCAACAGCTCTGTCCAGTTGGGCGTCAGCGAGTGTCACTTGATAAGTAGTGGAATCGAACAGTGGGAGGAAAGAAAAGCTGATCTTGGCGAGTGGCAAAGGGACATGGCAGGAGCGTGACTCCATAAATCAATCAATAGTTATGAAAGTTTTTACTGTTCTCAACAATAAACAATTACATTGCATATTCTTGGCTCTGCGAAGTCTTTTGCGCAACCCTCGGCAAACTGCAACACTCCCAATCAAGCCATGAAGATGCGCCGTCTAATACTCAGCAGCAACATCTGCAGCAACAGCAGAAGCAGCAGCAACATCCACCACAGCAAATGAATCAAAACAAAAACCCAAGCAACAACAATGTTCAGGTCCACTACTGACCTACTAAGCAGTCGAGACGACGCACTCTTCGTCGTCGATGTCGTCTTCGTAGCCAGCCCCAAAGACGTATCATCGTCTCTTGGGTCTCACATTGCCCCTCTCTGCCTTTGCCGCTGCCACCGACTCGGGCTTGGACTCGGACTCGGCTCTTCGTTGGCGTTGCGTGTGGCGCTGTTTCTTGTTGCTTGTATTTATATTTGTTGATTCTCTTTGGATACCCTGCCCACGTACAGAGAGAACAGGGGTAGCTTTCATTAGCGTTAGATGAATGTACATACATACATATGTTTTGGGTGAATGTTTCTCAACATTTTTGATTGGTTGGATTTAATCTTAGACTTTAATCAGCCTTGGGAGTCTTATTACATACATATTTATTTACATACATTTATTTGCAGTCATTGACTATCATCTCGATATGCACAAACTACCAGGTATCTGCCAGTCGTAAGAGCAATTAAATGCTTCAGCTGTTGGTCGCGCGCTCGCTCGTTTTTCAATGTTTGCATTTACTCCGCAACCCGAAGACGCTGACGACACCGACGACGCCGACGCCGCCTGACGCTTCGAATAATAAATAAGAAAAAGTTTTCCTGCAAACGCAAAAAAGACACACAACAACAAAACAGAAAACAAAACCAAACCAGAAGAAAGAAAACAAAAAAGCAAAGAAAAAACCGAACAGAGCCGTAAAAATAAAAAGCGTTTTCGCTGGCGCAGCCGAACCCCGACCGACCGAGCGACCGATCTTGGGGCTCGCCTCGCTCTCTGTCGTGAGCAAAGGGGAGAGAGGTCTGGTCTGGCTTTGGTCTGTGCAGCGGGGTCTGGAGCTTGAGCTGCTGCTGCTGTCTTTGGCGCAGTTGCAAACGTGAGCGCGAAGCGTGTGAACGTGATTTTGATTTTTGGCCTGGGACTTGGCTGATTCCTTCTCCACACGGTTTTCCATCGCTTACACTGGGAAAAGCCAGAGCCCAACACGAAAGCGGGGCACCAGAGGTCGCGGAAAACTGCATCCAAGCTTGAGCTGTAGCTAAAGAGCTCTCTGCGGTGTGTCGTCAAATGAAAATATGGATTTTACCACTAATTGTTATCCCGAACGTGAATGTGAATGTGAATGTGAACCCGAGTGTGCGACACATTTGTCAGCTGCTGCCAATCGGCAGACGGACATGCTATAGGGTGCTCCGTTGCGTGTACTGTTACGTCGCGTAGTGTCAAAACATTGCCAAATCCTTGACAGATTTCTATTTGCCAAAAGCCATTTGCCAATCGCCAAGCGCCTTTCGCCCGTTCGCCCATCGGCGCTCTTGGGATAGTGTCGATCGAGTGAAAGTGAACAATGAAGCGCACCCAAATGGATAGGCGGTTTCGGATCACGCAGCTAATAACGGTAAGTGTGACTGTGTGTTTCGACATCTGCAGCTACACATATCTTTAGCTATATCTGAGCTGTGCGTTACTGAATAGTTAAACAACATAAAGATTACTCAAAAATGAAACAATTGCTTATCGAAGGGTGTTAATCAGGAATAAATGATACGAATTTCATCATTGACATTAAAGTACACAGAAATGAATACCACAAGCTGACAGAAAATTATATTTCCTATAGAAATACAGCGGATAACTGAAATCAATTCAATTTCTTGTATCAAAAGTTATAGTTTATGGAAAACTATGGAAAACTCCTCTAACCCCCTGACTGAATTGCAACACTTTTTTGTATAATTATTTTCCTTCTCCCTTAGTCTACTGCAAATCAACTTTAGCCACTGTTCTCTGTCCAGTGTATTTTTAGTCACATCTAACCATAAAGATGTATCAGCAAAGAACTGGAAAATACCCAATAAACTGAATCACACGATCCCACGGCTTAGCCTCGCTGAAAAGTTTCGTATTAGTGTCAAACAGAAATGACTGATTGATTGATTGCCGCCCCTCAGGTGCCCTGTGCGATTGATGAAAATGAAAACGCAATTAAGAGATGGTCACACACACGTCTGCTTCGAACGTTTCCATTTCACACAACAAAAAATGTGTTGAAATCGATAAGCTGCGAGCATGGGGACTGGCTCTAAGCGTTTTCTGCATATTAACAACTTCTTTGGCTGTATCGATTTTGGTGTGTGTTATTTCAACGCATGACTACGCAATCACAAAACCATAACCAACAGCAAACGATCAACAAGAACAACAACAACAAAAGCAAACCCAAAGAGAGACGAAAATGAAATGAAATATAAAAAAAAAGTTTCACTTTCTTCGAGAGCAAATCCAAGGGGGGCCCCTGTGTCTGTGGCTGTGGGTCTGTGGCTGTGGGCCCCGACTCACCCTGGTTATTGGGGGGGATAGGATTGACTTGTTGGATTTTGGACCGATAGTTGGTAAGACCAAAAAAGAAAAGAGGCGAATGCCAAAAACAGCAACTTGCCAATTTTGGTTAAGTGCGGGGACTGCGGGCTGGGCGGGGCCTTTTCCGGTGGCGGCCACAAGTGAAATTTTCAATCGAGTAATCAGCGATCCATGAATATGCATTTGATCTAGGGATGGGAGTCGAGCTGCAGCAAGAGTGAAGTCAAGTTTGCCGCTTAAGTCTTTTGTTTTGTGAGTGGTGGTGGAAATTTCACCATTCGCCAGCTGGCTGGCAATTAGCAGCAGAGGCAGCAGCAGCAACAGGAGAGGCAAGAGCAACATAAACCACTGAAGCCACCGCAGCACCAAATTTGGTTAAATGTAACATCAACTTTATTTCCAGAGCCAATTGAATTTATAAATAATTCATTCTAGCAGCTGTCGTTGAAGTTGCACTGCGAGAGTGAGAAAGAGATGCGGCGGGAAAGACTGGGAGGCAACATTGTATTTGGGAAATGAAGACATACACTGGAACATCTACTCGTGCCGAGATCTCAGATGTTGCTGCTGCTGCCGTTGCCTTGTCCTGCCCATCTGGTTGGTTTTCGTAGAAAGTCGCTGACACATTAAAGTGTTGCAATACATTTCTCTGGCAATGCGACAGCTCGGCATCAGTGTCTACGATTGACAAATGTCTTCCTCGATGCGAGTTGACTTAATGCCCATTTGCACTGCTGCACTGCACTGGGGAGAGGCGAGCTCTCACGGCTGATTGGACATATTGATTTGTTTCACCGACTCGGACTGCTGACAGCCACAGAACTAGCAGCCGCAGCCGCAGCCGCAGCAGCATCACTTGCTCCAATTTCCTTCTGGCCAGTGCCGCTTCCAAGAAATATGACAATGTTAATGAATAGCCATAGAGCCATGGACCCGTTTCCACTCGACTCCAACTCACCCGCGGCTGCATGAGATTTGTTTTAATTGTCTTGCTGCACATGACAATCGACAATCGACGATCCCACCGATCCCACCGATACCCTGGCCAAACAAAGCGAAAGTAATTCTGCTTTCCATTTCAGGCTTCAGCTTCTTGCGGTCTGGCAACGGCAACTCGCATTTGTCTCTGTCTTTGTCTTTGTCTTTGTCGGTTTGACCTGATTCGCTTTTCAACACAAATTAGTTCAAAAAGAAAGCCAGCGAGACATTTGCTTCGCACTTTGCACTTCACCCAACTTGCGGTCTTCCCAGTCATCCCCCATAATCCCCCATAATGCTGATTGCAATCACTTTCTCATTATAATTGCCCAAAAGTGGAGGAGGTACTGCGAATCATTTGATTGTTGAAGTGGTTCTGTGAAGAAGTTCCATTATACATCAAGTATTTGGCCCACTTTGTGGTGGAGAATGCGATTATTACTTTGGCATTTTGATTCACATTTTGTATGAACTCAGCAAAATTGTTGGGAGTTCTTTGATGTCTTCACTCGGTTTAGAATTAGATGTTTCATTTATTTTACTACATTCTGGGATATATTTGGGCACAAAATTCCCTTAGCATGACCCTTACTGAATACTTCCAAGAAACAAATTGCAAATGTCGAAGCTTCACGATTTTTATTACCAAAAAATATGAAATTAACTCCACAGATGCAACAAATTTAAATTAGAATTTCAATTCATTCAGTACATGCTACAAAATCATCAACAAATAGCACCTAAAGCTCTTTCCCGATCCCAAGTTTATGCGAAACAAATCAACGAATGTTCAGAAAAACAATTACGAAATAAAGTCAATCCAATGTTGACCCAATGTCACAAATCAAATGTTTACATATGCTAATCAGGAGGCTGGAATTTTCCCCCGAAACTCCCAGCCAGATGACATAACAGAAACCACTCGTTGAAGCGTGTTAAGTTTAGGTTGTGGGGCATCAGTGTGGGGCATCGATACACATCCGCTAACCAAAAACCACAAGGGAGACGAAACACTTTCTTTTTGGCAGGGCGAGTGAATCATTTACGATCGATACACACACCAGTGTGTGGGCATATAATATAATATAAAATAATGTAATATAAATATAAATATAAATATAAATATATGCGAGCAAGAGTACGAATGCGAATGCATATCAGTTTTTTCGGCAACGAACCGGTTCGCGGAGCGCCAGAGAGAGAGAAAGAGCAAAAGCAGAGACCGGGCACGTTCCCTATACATACATACATACATATATCTGCCATATATGTAAGGTGCTCTGCGGCCAACGAGGACTGGCAACAGTTTTTCAACAATTGTGCAACCGAAAAGGAAAGTTGAAAGGGCCCCCAGACCAGACTTGCAGGGAGCGGGGGAAATGCTGCGGCTTTTCCAACGTCTTGGAACTGTGCCTGTGCCGCAATTTACTTTTACTTGGGTAACCCATTTCGCTTTTGATTGCTCTTTGCATTTCACTTTGCCGGGTCTGGCCAGCTGTCGGTCGGTGGTCGGCCAGTTGCCAGTTGCCAGTTGCCAGTTGCCAGTTGCCAGTTGCCAGTTGCCAGTTGCCGGTTGCCCGATGGCCGCCACTCACTCACTCGCTCATCCGCTGCAACCAGTCTGTCGCTCTCCTTCTCCCTCTCTTATATATCTATCTCTTTAGATGCAGTCTGTGGCATGCAAATGCACATCGATCATCTTTATGACTTGTGACTGTCCAGAGTTGGCTTTTGCGTGAAAGTAAAATTTGATTTTCTAGCGGTTCCGCGTCTTGGCTGTGACTCTTTGCCTCGTCATGGCAGCGACGGAGACAATTTGTTGTTTGCCCCAAGTGAGAGCCAGGTGCACTCCCAGGCATTCTCCCACTTCCCAGGCCAATAAAAAGAGAGTTTTAGCGTCACGCCATTTGCTTATCAGCAGCATCCATCCATCCACTCGATTCTCATTTCAATTAAGATTTCCTCGTAGATGTTTGCCCTGTGCAAACACACATTTGAAGTCATCATGGGGGAAAGGCGCATTTGGAAGATGAATGCTCGTTTGCACAACATTTATTGAGCAAACGGAATACATAAAGTTTTCGTTTTTTAATTCTACCATTCCAGGACGATGCCATTCTCTGTCTGTTTCTGATCGTTATGGTTGCTCTGCCCATTGTTGCCACAGGATTCGGCTTCGACTCGGCCAACTCTTGCACACCGAACGGCAAGATGTCGCGTCGTGGCAGGGCCCAAATGCTGGCAGCCATTCCCTGCGATCTGGGCAAGCAGGCATTCTGCCATCTGCCTGGCACCGCGTATCCATGGCATGCAGTGAGACGATTTGTGCACGAGAACCAGGGACTGATGAAGCGCATGTACGGGGACGTGCGACACATATCCATACTGCGCGATGAGATCCAGAACAATGAGGTGGATGAGGACGATATGGAGGATACGGCTGAGCGTTACAGCAAGGATGGAGGACGTCGCAGCGCCAAGTATCTGATGCATGGTCGCGATCGAGATCGTGATCGTGATCGGGATGACTTTGTGAGCTACAAAGGGAACGATGTGCTCATGGAGCCGCACTTCCGACCAGTTTCCACGACCACAAAGGGAACGACAACCACAACCACAACCACAACCACAACGGAGACTCCAACCACCGCCAGTACTACGGCTAGAAGCTCCACAACAACCACAACTCCAGCCGCAACCACTACCACTTCTACCTCCGCCTCGAACTCAACCAGTACGAGCACCACAGCTGCTGCTCCACTAGATGACTCCCCCGTGGCTCCAAATCCCGACACGAATAGTGTCTACGAGGTTCCCTCAACCTCAACGAGCAGCAGCAGCACTCCAACGCCAGGCACTGGGGACAACATCCAAATCATCGATTCACCTCAATTGGGTTTGCGGAATCTCAGCAGCGAATCGAAGGCAGCTCCAGCGACACCCACGACTCTCAGGCCATCCACAGGGAACAACAAAAGCTCCGCAGCCACGTCGGCCAGTCGCAGGAGAAAGCCTGCCGAAGCCTCCACCATTTCCGCCACTCTGCGGGCTGTGCCCACGACTACAAGCACAGCGGTTCCAGCGACCACCACAGCCACCGTGCTGATACGTCGTAATGCGACAAAAGCCTCGCCTGCAGTCATCCCATCGGTAACGACGCCCGTCAGCTTTGCCTCACTGTTCTCCGGCTCTTCGACAGGTTTCAGTCCGGAGAAGCTGCGCAGGCCGCTGACCACAAGCACCACAGCAGCTCCCACGGCAGCTCCAGCTTCAGCTTCAGTTCCAGCTCTTATTCCAACTCAGTCAGGAGCCGCAACTAAAGCGGGACTGGTGCGTGAGGGTCAACTCTTTCAGGATGCCATGAAACAGGAGCCAGTGGCTGTGAGCAGCAACATGCGCGGAGTGTAAGTCTAATCACAAGTCTAGGCTGAAATAAAACTAATCTCTAACTTCCTTCCATTCCATTCCATTAGCAATGCCTGTCCGGTTAAGGATGAGGTGGTGGCCCCTTTCTGGGCAAACAATACACGCGGCGAGGTGCTGGCGCTGCTCAATCTGTATCCGTTTGAGCAGTACGTCCACTGGGAGAAGTGCACACAGGAATTCAAGCAAATGTTCTGCCGGGATGGCTGCCGCTGCGAGCAGCAGTACCGCCTCCATCGTCTGCTGGCCTACGATCCGCACAACGAGTGTCGCGGCATCTTCTCCGACTGGTTCCGCTTCCCCTCCAGCTGCATCTGCAAGTGCTACAACATACCAATGGAGTTCCGGGCCACCTCGCGCAGTCCACGCTCCGACAGTCGGAGCTTCGATGCACCGCAGCAGGATCCCGTGGAAGCCGCTGAGGCGGAGGTACAGCGAGCCATCTACGATCATGCCACCGAGGAGTGGTACAGGCCACGCGATGATTTCGACTTTCTCGAGGGATAGTTCTTATGGAAGGGTACCCTGCCTTGTACAGTAGATGAATAGTTATTTTTCATAGATTTCTGGCTAGTCTAAGCGTTGCAAATATTAACCAGTAGCATAGTAATAGCCATAAGATTATCGTTTAAGCGGTGGCATTATGTCAATGTAAATATAGGCAGACATAATGCCCGATTTAGCCAACACTTTGAAGAGCGAATGTACCTTGAAATACTTTTTGAACATATCGCGGCCCCAGCGCCGTGTCCGATGGTATTTAATTTACTTAATTATAAATTATTTCAGCTATAGCTAGGCATAAGTACAGATTGGGAATAAATAAATATATCAAAACAGTGGCCATAACATTAGCTAGAGCATAGGGCGGAGCGGAGAACAATTTTTGGAAAAATATTTATTGCAAAAATGTACGCAATCATTTACATGACATTTATGTATGTAGTTTGTAGTGTATGTAGAATGTATAAAATAGATTTTAATGTATTTAATACGTTGGTATTATTTATATATATATAATATATAAATATAAATATAAATATATGTATATTAATCTTTAAACTTTAAGGCATATAAATTGTATTTATGTGTAGCAAGGATTTCTGAATCTTTTCAAGCATTTCATTTCATTTTCATGTTCATTTTCAATACAGCTTAACCGATTACCACCCTACGGCTAGTGATAGCGATTTTTTTGTATGTTTGTCAATCAATCAATATCAATATCAATGTCAATAAAAACACTTTTAATGTTGCACAACTTTTGCTCTGATTGTCAGTTTGCGGCAAAGGCACATAGGACAAGTAGTTAAAGCTCGAAATAATTTGAGTTGAAAACTATTTAATATACATAATTGAACGAATAGCTTAAAGCCAAAACTCTCTCTGTATTGCCACTAGATAAGTTTGATAGGTGTATAAAATATAAAGTTTTATGTACTTACGAATACATAATAATAAGTTGAACAAGTAGAACAATTACATATTTAGTTTAGAGTTGCCTTACAGACTTTCTTTTCAGTTGTATAAATAAATTGATGTGAAGGGATTCCCCAACAGACAGACAGAACCACAAGTAAAACATACTTGACTACAGCTACAAATATAGTACATAAATTAATTGACGGAGACGAAAAAAAACAAGTAGAAATACCGCGCGTCCTAAAATGCAAAAATAAAACAACATCCTTGCTGCCGTTTTTGCATCATCTACGGACGCCCATAGAATACTCTGCGTTGAACGAAACGAAATACAAAACTTGATAATATTGATACGCATTGCAAAAATACTACGCTCGGACCACTTAGCATTATTTTAAAACTAGTAAACTCTATGTGTGAAATCCGTGCTGGCATTAGGCACTCGAGACGGGCACCCAGAGCAGCTTGTCCTGCTCCTTGTCAACGGCATCCTTGATCTGAGTGCACATGTGCTTGATGCTCACGCCAGGTATGACAGCTGCAAAGCGAAAAAGAAAAGTCACGCAAAGTTGAAGGAAAGGAAACACACGCGAGGTCGAGTCCCACCTGATATGTACTGCTTGTAGTCAGTCTCTAGCTTCATGGCCCGCTCGTACATCTCCTTGGCTGCCTTGGCCGAGATTTTGTCCGTGCCAAAATCACGAATATCGCGAATTTGCTTGGCAGACTTGAAGCGCAGCAGCAGAACAATCGGATATATTTGCAGACGCTGCAGCCGCTCAACGGCCGAGATCGACACATCCAGAATGCAGTGACGTCGATCCTAACAGGAAGAACGTTAGCATGAAGAAACCAAGAGCAAGGCGCACTCCACTCACATTCTTGCAGGCATTGCTGATGGCCTCCACGGTGGTGCACTCGAACTTGTTGCCCCGTCGGCGATAGTCTACGAAAATGTTCTCCTTGAGACCCTCCTCCATGGCCTCCTGCGAGCAGTCCATGGCCGTCACCTCACACAGTTTGAACAGATTGGAAAAGTCAATGGTGAGGCGATCCATCAGGCACTCGGACAACGGTCCAATGATCAGCACGGGCCGACGTGTGGGCGCTACAAGACAATAACAACTATATTAGAGATGCCCCTTGGAGATAAGGAACACAACTCACAGTCCAGAAGCTCCACACGCTGATAGCTAAGGGCTCCGCCATCATCGTTGAGTAGGCCTAGGTCCGGAAAGAAGCTAAGCTGAGTATTGCTGAAGCTGGCAATTTCCGTGGAGTCGCGGGACGAGCTGCGCTGGTTCTTCTTGCGGCGAAAAAACGAACGACGAGCCGAGGTGCTGCCGCGTCGTGCGGTTCCCGTATCACAGTCAACCACCTCGCCCGAGCGCAGCTCCTCTTCCACCCTGCAAGGCAAAATGGTTGGAATATACAATCGGAAATATATAAACATAAAGCTGATACGCACTTCATTTGACTGGGTATGATGCCGCACTCTTTCCGATGCCCCATGGCGTCCAGCTTCCAGGCACGCCACAGGCCAAAGGTGCCATTGAACACCGTGTTGTCCACATACAGCACCTCATCCTTCACAAAGCGCAAATCATCCTCGTTCAGCTCTCCGATCCGATCAAACCCCACGCGTATGTAGAACGAATCTCCCGGCTCGTCTTTTATTTGCTTGAGTGCTAAATAAATTACATATTAATATCTCTCCATTGGCAAACCAAAAGGAATTGTGTGTCGCTTACTGTGTAGCTTGTTCTGCACCAGCATCGTGACGGTATCCGTTAGCTTGGATATCTCGTTGGCTGCCTGCTCGGCCGTCACTCCGCTCAGATCGACGCCATTGTACTCCAGTATCTGATCGCCCTTGCGTATGCCGGCATGATCCGAGGGCGAACCAGTTGCCACATCGTGCACATAAATGCCAACCTTGTTGCCGCCAAACAGCTTGATGCCAAGATTCTTCGATTTGTCCATGTGCAGCGTCACGTAACGCAGAGCTGAACGAAGAAGTGAACAAAATATAATCAAATTTTCGTACAATAAGGAAAGGGTGTGTGAAAATGAGGAGCTTCAGCTCACAAGAGGATATTGCACGCCATAATTACGCGTAGCTAAAATGTTTGGGATTGTAAACTGACAGTGAAATGTTTGCCTTCGAGAGATCGTTAAAGATTCAGTTTGCGAGACGATTTTGGGAGTTTTTCAATAATTTTAGTCAGACTTTTAGCATGTTTCGGAGTTTGTCCGCACACTTTAAAGCGATTATTATTTCTGTTTAATTTCCATGTCCGTTTACAGTTAATCAGAGTATTTAGTCAGTGTATTGGCTGCAGAATGGCTGCTAATTTCCTAATCTTATTTTTGGGCCCGTTACTCTTGTCTGTGTACTGTGATCGCTTCCCATAGACTTTTGGCTATAAGTTGTCTTTACTTCAAAGACTTTAACCCAACATAATCGACGGCTACGAATGCTGATCTGAGATGACTCTACTGCGTCCCTTGCATAGGCTTGGGGAGTGCAGAAGCAGCTGGATTAGTGGAACAGGACTGACTGTACGTACTCTCTGCTGGAACGGAAACCGGTGGTGGCGGCAGTGCCGGCTTGGGGTCCTCATCGTACACAGTTGAGGTGGCCGATGCGGTGGTTGTGGTGGTGGTGGCCGCCGACGAGGGCATGTCCTGGCTGCTGCTAATGTCCGACTGGTTTTCCAGGCTGTCCGTGAAGCTCTGGTCCTTGATGGACTGATGGGAGAGCGGTGCGCGCGAGCCAACGGATGACGTCGCCGCTGAGGGGAGCAGGGTGAGCGGCTGCAGGGGTAACGGAGCCAGCACATTGCGGGCCGGTGGACGCGGCGAGTTGCGCGGCGTCGGCGAACCCGAGTGATTGAGGGGAGATTCTGGTTCCAGATTGTGCGTGCCCATCTCGTACTCCATCGAAGGGAACTCTGCAAAAGAGGAGATTAGAGAGGCTGCCGCAATGGTCAACGGATATAGACTTACTCTCCGGATTGTACTGGACGAGCATGGTGAAGGAGTCACCGCATTGGCGCAGCACATTGGCCGCAATCTCCTGCGTGGCCGCACGCATATTGATGCCGCACACTTCTAAGAGTTGATCGCCCACCTGGAGACCGGCACGCATCGCGGTACTCTTGTCAGCCACGGTGGACACAAAGATGCCGCCACCGTTGTTATTGCACTGAATGGTGATACCGAGCGACTTGTCGCGCTTGTCGATGGTGACTCTTCTAAGGTCTCCAGGGCAGAGAAAATCCGCGGGCACATTGGAGCTGCGCTTGCTGCCGCTGCCAGCCCCATGGCTGAGCACCTCCACGTGCACCTGGGGCATGGGCGAGCCACGGCCACTGCCGCCGCCGCCACCTCCGCCATTTGCCGCACCCCCAAAGCTGGCATGGATGGCCGTGCTCATGAGGGAGATGGGCGCGCGGTCCGAGGAGGAGGCCGACGATGCCGGCGCCATGCTTGTCACATAATGATGATCGATGGAGCCAGAGCTGTTCTTCACCATGCTGCTGCTCTTGCTGGCCACACTCGGATTGGACGGTATGCGCAGTCTCTGGTTGTCCTTCTTCCGCGGAAAGGTTCCACCCTCGTAGATGACTCCACCAGCACTGCCTCCTCCCATATACGGATATGGTGCATGACTGGGATGGCCATAGTCCAGATACGGCGGCAGCGGATGTGGCAGTGGATGGGGATTCATGTGCTGCTGCTGCTGCTGCTGCTGATGGTGATGCTGCTGCGAGTGTGGATGTGGATGCGGATAGTCCAGGTCTGTGGGTATGCCAATGGCACTGTTGCTGTCATGCTGGGCCACCGTGGCCAGTGGCTGTGGCGGCGGCGATGGCAGCGTCAGTGGACTGGAGTGTCGCGTATTGCGCAGCCCCTGGACACTCGGCGCGAATGTGGGAAAGAGTTGCGTGTGCCGATTGCCCGAAATGTGGCTGGCCTGCTGCGAGTAAATGCCGGTGCCAATTCCGAGAATGCCGGAGCCAATGCTCTCGCTGTCGCTGGGATACTTGGGCACATGCTTGACCGCCTGCTGCATGGGCACATGCCGTTTGGGGTACACGCTGTACTCGCTTATGGGCGGACTCTTGGTGGACAGCATCGACTCGATGGAGTTCTGTGACTTCAGCGATATCACATCCGCCGGCTGGCTGCCAGCCGGATGCAGTGGCATGCCACGCGTTGGATTTAGTGGCATGAAAACGGCATTCGAGTTGGAGTTGGAGCTGGCGCTGGTCTTGGGCAGCGGCGGCGGATGAAACACATCAAAGATTTGCTGTTTTCGCACAGGAAACTCCCCAGCCGCCGGTCCAGGCCCTGTGCCAGAGCCCATACCCATGCCCATACCCATGCCCATTCCCATGGCCATTCCTCCGCCGCCACCAGCGGCGTTCATCACCTGCTGCTGCGCCTGCTGGCCGCTCGTCTTGGGCTGGTAAAAGTCCCCGCTGGGCGTAATGTTCAGCGACAGGCGATGATTGCTGTGCGGCCGGGCACCGTAGCGATCCTGCGAGGGCATCTTCACCCGTGCATTGGCGCCCATGAGGGGAGCCGCACGCTGCAGCGGCTTCTGAGGCTCATCAGCGGCGGGCATGGTGCCGCCGTAGAGCGAGTGCCGGGGATGGGATGAATATCCCGGATGGCTCGGCATGCCGCCCACACCACCAACGGGGGGCGGAAACAGAGCCGAGGGGCCAGAGCTCACGGGATTGGAGTTACGATTCGGATGCGACTTGATGGCGCTGCCATTGGCATTGCGGATGTGCGACAGCGGCTTGGACAGCTGCGGCGGCAGCGGCGGTGGCAGATCCTGCAGCTGCTGCTGCAGCGGCTTGTCGAGCGTCGCATGACCCACCACTGTGTCCGCATGGACATCCACATCATCATCCTTGTCCACGTTGATGGGCCCCGCGGTGAAGAGCGACATGAGGGCGCGCTTCTTCTCACCACCACGCTGGCCAATGGTGCCCGTGGGATTGTCGTGCGAGATGCTCGCCCGCGGCCAGGTGCCCATGCTCTTGGCGGCGGCCTCCTTCTCCTTCTTGGTGCGCTTCTTGCGATTGAAGAGATTCTCCTTGCTCTTCTCCGAGCTGTTCTCACTGAGCACCGAGTCCAGTGCGGCAATGGCATCGTCGTGCTCCTGCTCAAAGTTATCGTCCGGTGTGCCCGGCTTGCTGAACTTTAACTTCCGCAGGAAAAAGTCTGCGAATTTCGAGGGATGTTTGGTGGCACTTCCACTGCCGCCACCGCCTGCTGTGGCACTGACACTGGTGCCAGCTCCACTGTTGCCACTCAGCTGCTGCATGGAGCCTATGGAGTCGGTCTGGGCCGAAGATGTGGTCATGCGGCAGTGTACCTCGCCGCCCTGCGGCATCTGCAGTTGATCCTGCACATACTTGAGGGCAAATATGTTGAGGCTGTCGCTGCGCGAATCGTTAAGCATCTGCATCACCTCCTCGATGGACTGCACCGAGTCCATGGACTTGTTGTTGATGCTCAGCACACGATCGCCCACATCCAGCTCGGGCTCGTAGAAGGCCAGCGAGTTTTGCTCGATCTTGGCTATGAACACGCCCATGTCCAGCTGCAGGCCGTGCAGCGTGTCTCGGTCGCGTGTCTTCAGCTGCACGGAGTACGGATGCCGTTTGCTGTGGCGAGTGCGGGAGACGAGCAGCAGGCTGCGCGGTGCACAGGCGCGTATCTCGTCGAGCACCATGCGGCGGGAGAGCGACTGGCAGTCCATGTTGTTCACCTTGCAGATGACATCGTTGATCTTGAGCTTGCCAAAGGCGGGCGAGCTCTTGGTGACGCCACAGACGAGCTTCCGCTTGTTGCTGTCGTCCAGTATGATGCCCAGATCGACGGCATGGTCGTAGTTCGAGAGCTCAATCTCGAGCAGGTCCTCGCCCTCGTAGCTGCTCAGGCGGAAGCTGCGGCGTGAGGCATTGTCGAGGTTCTGGTTCTCCAGCTGCTCCTTCAGCAGATCAATCTTCTTTTGGGCCTCGTCCTTTTGCTTCTTGATCTTCTCGCTGTCGCGTATGGCCATGAGGGAGTCGGAGATGGCCTTGTCGCGCTCGTGGCGCATCTTATCACAGAGCGTCTTCACGGAGTCGCGCTCCTGGACGATCTTCTCGCGCTGCGAGATGGCCCAGTCGCGCACGCGCTTCGCCTCATCGGCATCCTGACCGGCGCGATCCACCTCGGAGAGCGCCTTCTCCAGGCTCTTGCGCAGCTTCTCCAGCTCCTTGCTGTCCTCCTTGCTGCTCGAGGAGAACTCCTTTGACCAGGAGCTCTCGCGCGACTTGAGCAGATCGCGCTTCTTCAGCTCGGCATTGGCCAGCTGCAGCGACTTGATTTCGGTGCGGCACAATTGCTCGTCCTTCTTGAGACGCTCGATCTCCTTGTTGGCCAGCACCAGATCGTCGGACATCTTCTGCGTCTCCTGCAGCACGTTGTCCTTCTCGGAGAGCAGCTGATTCAGCTCCTCCGTGAGCGAGACCACGTTCTTCGTCTCCTTGGACAGCAGCACCTTCAGCGTCTGGTTCTCGTCCCCGCGCTCTCGATAGTAGTTGCGCTCCTTCTCCAGCTCAATGTACGACTTCTTGTACTTCTCCCGCTCCACCACCAGCATGCTGCGCTCCTTCTTCAGCTCCGCCAGCTTGTCGCTGCAGCTGCCATCGCAGGAGGCTGGGGGCTTCCCGAAGTAATACGGATTGCCGCCCGCTCCCTGCGGCGCTCCCTGTGCGCTGCCATTCTGATTCTGATTCTGGCTCTGCTGACTCTGGTTCTCCAGCAGGATCAGCTTGCGCTTGAGCCGCGCACTCTCCTCCACCATGTCCGTGAACTTCTTGCTGTCCGCCACGTAGTGCTCCTGGTAGAGATTGAGGTCGGTGGCCAGCTCCTCGCAGCGTCGCTTCGTGTGCGAGTGCTGCTGCCGCAGCGTGCTCAGCTCCCGCACTGCCACCTCGTACTGCGACTGCAGCAGCTCGTATTTCTTGCCGTTGCCGTGCCCGCTGCCGGACACACCCACAATGGCTGTGCTGTTGATGTTGACGTCCTTGGTGGGCCCATTGTTGTTGGCCATATTGGCGGCCGTGGTGCTCCCACTGGAGTTGGACGGCGGACGCAGTGTGTTGTCATAGCCCACATACTCTGAACTCTCTTCTGTAGGTAAACCAAAAGTCACTAGAGATTGTTTTCATGGGACTAAAACTGCATCCACTCACCCTCTTGACTGCTCGTGCTGGTCAGCGAAAGATCTCCCGATGCCATCTTTGCCATCACAACATCTTTTGGACAATGCACAACATATAGATGAAGCTGCAGGGGGGGAGACAAAATGAAATGAGAAATTAATTTTAAATCTTTTGCGGGTTAGATCTGCGGCAGCTCTGAAATTTGTTCTGCGACAACCGACGAAACTCAGTCATACAAGCGAAGAGTGCAAATGCTCGAGAATAATTGCGTAAAAAGCGTTCTTGGAAAAAGTTATTCAAATGAAACCTCTAAAAATGGTGTACCTGCTAAAACCAAAGTTTAATCTACGAAACTTCAATCTGGTTATCCAGAAAAGTTAATCACAAAGCAAACTTTCAACTGGCTTATAATGTTATAAATAAATCTATTATCAATTTCAATCAAAGGTCTTCCACCGTACGTCAATTTTTAAAACTATACGAACAATATTTCGTCATTTACTCGTATCGATCATCCATTTTTATCGGGTCAACAGATAACACAACTGTGATTTATTATAAATAAAATAATTGCCAATGGGAACGAAATCCAAACACACAAATTAAACATTCAAATAAGATATTTACTTTAAAAACTTCCATTTAATAATCCATAACCAAATTAAATTATTCAATTAAAAACAACAACCGAGAAGTTAATAAAATAAATATTAATCTCAAATCTCTACACTGGAAATAGTTACTCCTATTGTTTAAAAAGAAGCCTAAAGCAATTTCTTTGCTTCATTAATTATCCAATGCATGGCCACTGCTCGCTCATGCCGCTCCATGCGGAGAGGAAAACCAAAAGTTATGGAAAACCAAAACTTTCACAAATTTTGTGAAACTGCCATTTTCACAATTGAACAAGTACAATTTAAATACATTCAACAAGCAGCAAGCAAAAATAACAAGAAAGAAAGACTTGCTATGAAACCTAAGACTTTGATACGCTTGCAGAACGTTTGTTTCTATGGCAGCTTTTAATATGCTTCACAGTCGAGGCTTCTGATACCCTTACAGGTTTGACAAATTTTAACAAAAGGGATTTTAAATAAATCAACATATTATGAACTTTGCTAAAGGGTATGAAAGTTCGACTTGAAAATTTGAAATTAATTTCCCATAAGTGAATCGAATATTATTCGTAAGTCTGAACTAATATGCGGTCTGCGGGCTTTCAATAATCAACATACTCCATTCGAGGGTATCCACACACAGTGGAGAAGAATCTTTAAGCCGTTGTGTGGTCAGGCGTGAGCCATCCAGAAACTTCATTTCGGCGCTTTCAGGGGGTAGGCAGGTGGGAGGGTTACTGACTTCCCTTTCCACGATCGAGAGCGCGCTGCGGCTGCGGCTGGCTTGTGCAAAAGAGAGATATTTGCGAGAGAGTTAGGGTACCGTGGCACCAGGGGTATGTGTGGTAATTAAGCAAAATGTAAAAGAGCATCGGGCAGGAGGCAGAAACTAAACCAAAGAATTAATTGAAGCAGCCAAGCAGAAAGCGTAAATTAATAGCAATACAAGTATGTACCACATACATATACATATGTATATGTACATCCTACAGCTACTACATACATACATGTATGTATCTTATAGATGTACAAATGTACATACGTATGTTTGTATATACGGGTAAAACAAGTTGCCCGAACGCGAGAGAAAGAGAAGAAAACGGGGAATTATATAAACTGCAAAACAGAAGTATTTACTGTTGCTTACCTTCTAGTCAACACTGTTATGGATGTTGGTGTTGGTATTGGTAGCACTGTGGCTGCTTGCGATGGTGTTGGCAGTGTAAACACAGTAATTGTGAAACGGCGAAGGTGTAGAAGGAGGAGGAGCACTGTCCCAGACAGAACAACGGCTCTACTGGCATTAATGATGGGTACTGCACGTGCCGTATATCACTATTTTTTCACACTAAACATCGGGCCAGAGACAGAGTTTATTATAGTTTTTCCACCATCCAAATGGACATAAAATTCTGCTGCTGCTGGCCTACACGCACGCAAACGCAACAGCTGAACGGGGTGGGGGGAAACACACGGAGAGAGAGTGAGTGAGTGAGAGACAAAAAGTGAGGCGAAAGAGAGAGCTCCACCCCAACAGGCGCAACAGGCGAATACGACAGAATGATTGAGACCACTCGAAAAGGAAAGGTAGCAAGTTATAGACAAAACACCACACAATCAAATCACTACGCGAACGATGACGAATCAGCACACGAAAACGTTAATAAAAGCGAACAAAAACTAACAAAAAAAAAAAACAATGCAAACCAGTGCGACCGCGGAGTTATCGATAAAATACACCGCTTGACCCACAAAAATATACCGAAATTTACCATCATTATTTTTGACAGATGCCGTAAATATACCGATTCGCAAAATCATTTTCGTCGATTTTGATATTCCATTTAATATTACCATCTAGTTAGGACTATCAGTACTAAAACTATATCTGTATCCGATTGATGGACAAAATGTGTCTGGGCTGAATGCCTTTGCTGCTATTTATATTTAAAGGAAAATTCAATATACGGGAATTCAAGAACTCCGATCATGCGGTTAGCGGCCATTAATTTTAAGACAGTCACACAGGGCTGTCTAAATAAGCACTGTACAACACTTGCAGTGATGTGATACAGTTCGTTTAAGTACCAACAGATGGTGTTTGCCCTTAGTTTATTAGTAAAAAATACAGATTTAATAATGATATACAAATATTAAAACTAAAATAGTTCATTGAGGGGGTGATTTTGATTGGAATCGGCGATTAAGTGTTAATTACACAGCTATGTATATATAGATATACATTGGCGAGCATTTGTGGATATTTGGTTACCACATTTCAGTTTAAACGCCTGTAAAAGCTGTAAAAATTATTAATCCTTCTGATTTTTTTAAAAAAAGATTCCTTAGTTTTTTTTTTCAATAAAAAATAAAAAAATAAAAATAAAATATATAACTGTCATTATTGTGACAATTTATCACGGTTTTAGCCAATTTTTTCGGGTTCCTGTTCTGCTGACAAGGGATATCCAGTATGGGGTTAGCACGTTAGAAATGTTCAAAATTTAAAATTTGCCAAACTAGTCTCCAAAAGGCTAGTCTAATATTCTTTATTCATCATTCCATCGATTTAAGCCAATGGGGAAACAATCCCGTCAGCCCGTAAGTGAGTATAGTACTTTTCCCGGTTCGGCCACTCCACGAATATATCTAAATTCCATTTAAAATCTACGTGATGTTCTCTAAAAACGAATGGAAAAGTATGAATCTGCACTAAAGGGATTGCATGATCTTTAGGTGCGCATACAATCCAAGTGGGACATAATAATGTTAGTTTTAAGTATTGTTTATTTTTATTGTCAAATAACTAAAGAAGCTATTCAAAAAAAAATTGGAAGAGTTTATTCTTTTTTACAGATTTTACACGCGTTTAAAGTTTAACTGGTAAAAAAGCATCGCTCCAAATGAGCCTCACATCATATTCTTGAAAATCTCTTAAATCCTGTAAATGCTGGAAACGTCGTTTATCGGAGAGATTGCCATGGAAGGTCCTCAATGAAGTAATCTTCTCCAATTCCGTGGCCTCACTAAAGTCGACCAGGCTTTCGAAGACCATGGTCAGACTTATCAGAGTGTGATGAGTTCTCCTCGCTAGGGCGGCAAAGTATTCTCTCAATGATCCAGGTTGACGGGGACCATCTATTTTGATATGATGTACAGGTTCAAGGTGGGCTAAAGGTGCTATCGCAATGTTATTTTCTGTAAAGAACTCCATTGAGAAGCCTAATGCCTTTTCGTCCCGATTGAACATTATTCCACTGTATTTGTTGCGTATACAAAATCTACCCTGACAAGCCTTCAAAATATCAAAGATCTCAGATGTCATGTCCACAGGAACGGCTCTCATCTGATAGGATATATATTCACTATATATATCAATTCTGGCTAACTTTCTGCAGGACTTTATAATTTTAAGGATCAAAGGCGATATCTTGCTAAACATTTCATTCGTTTTCAGATGCAGGTCTTCGAGTTCGGTTAGTCCAGACAGGAGCTGAATGTCCTGAGCATATGCAAACTGGCAATCCAAAGTTTGCAAAGAACTTATACGGATCAGTTCGTTTGCCTCCTCGGTATCGATCCTACCTGTAAGTAAGCGAAGCTTTTGTAGCGTCTGCGACGGCCTCGAGGCCAGAGCAGACAGGAGGCACTGGAGGCATCCTTGGAAAGTTGAAACAGTCAAGATAGTCAATCCTTCGAGAACGGGGAGCTGCGAAACGATTATAGACACTGCTGCCACTTCCTCAGCCTTGATATTTATCAACGATAAATTCGTCAAGTTGGTCGCTTCAATGAATCCATTGAGAATCGGCTCAAAGGAACACTCTGTATAAAGTCCGTCAATTGCAAGCGATGACAAACCTGGCAGAGTGGAAAGTATACTGTAGTCCGAGTAACTCGCACTCTTCTTTTTCAACAAAATTGAAAGTTTTCCCTTTGGATTGAATGTTATGCTGACATTGACTAGACAAATTGTCAATGCCGTCTTGGACTGAATAAGAATGCTCAGAACTTGCTCCGAAATTGTCCCAAAGTCGAGACCTGACCTGAGTATCTCCAAGATGTCAAGATTGGGCAGCTGGGACAAAAGCCCAATGTCCCGTGGATCGGCCGGTCTACACTTCACATATTTTAATGTTTTGATCTGAGACAGTGCCTGCATTTCTCCTTGGTCCATTGGTGAATCCTCTATGGATAATATTTCGAGGGCTTTTCTTTTATTGTCGGCGAATCCATGCAACAGAGCCTGAAGAGTGCCCTTCTCGTGCACGCCTTTGATTTTTAATTGCCTCAGTCGGGAAATCTTAGCCAGAGGCCTATACTCGCTTGCATCGCATTTGTACCACATTGTGAAGGTGAGCTGATCCAACTGTCTGCAGTGCGGAGCTATCGCGGCCAGCCTCTTTCCTCCTGTTTCCTTATTCGTGTACTCCAGAATGCGCAAGTTTTTATTCAGGCGGCACATTTCAACCAAATCATCAATATCCATCCGAACATTTAAACAAAGTTTCTCGAGGGTCGTAATTCTTCCTAGACCCTCTAGGGTGTAGCCTGAAAAAATTCAAATTTTGAGATTGAGAATAATCGTAGAGTCTAGGGCCAAAGTCTGAGGAACAAATCTCTTGCAGCGCAGTGTTAAAGCGTCGTGTGGCTTCGGCCAATGCACACAGAACTATGAAGCAACTCTATAAGGACGTGCCGGATTGCGGATGACGCTCGGGTGAGTGTTTCGGCCTCTAAATGTTTAGTGCGTGCTCGCTTGTTCATGCTAAAGGTTATGCCCATACGATAGTATCGTTTCACTCACACTTACTCCGCAGAACCCTTCCACTCGCACTCATAAGCAGCATCAATACGTGACAAACGGGCCCCTATATAGTTGCTTGATGCACAGAACCGCAGCAACGGTAAAAAAAAACGTCTTCGTGTGGCCATGCACAGTTGCTCGGCTGCCGCACCGGCAGAGAAGCAAGAAACGTTTTCGACTTTGCATATGACTGTCCGCTGACATATGTACATACATATGTGTGTACATGTATGAATACTCGCAATGCTCACCCGTTACTTCAATGTCCAACTCTTTCAGATTTCGCTTGTTTTGGAGTTGATCCATTACAGTGCGAAATACTTCCATGAATTCACTGTGGAATGATTTGGGAGCATAGCGCAATTTGACTTTAGTGAAATTGGGCCAACCCTTGCTGACGTGACTGAAGGAGGTCCAGTAGGCTTTCTTGTCCCTTGCTGGCGTGTTCTTCAATACGATGCTTATACGTTCAAGGTCGATGAAGTTAGTCGCACTGCAGATAAATTGGGCTTCCTTATCCCTTTCTGACGTCTTCTTATATTGGGCTATAATATGTTCAAGGTCGATGTCATTGTGTACAATCGCTCGCAGCAAAGTATTTGAAAGCCCGAAAAAAAAATCATGCTTCCATAAATAGATTAGATTCCTAAGGAGCTTGCAGGAAGCAGCCAAACTCATAAAATCGGCATACTTGATATCGTCTTTTTCAAATGGCTTCTCTCTCTCGCAGTTATTTTTCACGTACTTAAATATTTCAAAGATCAACTCTCTTGGCAAATCCAATATGCCCGTTTCGCTCATTTTAATTTAATCAAATCGTATGCCGATAGATTATTATTTATTATTTAATAGGCAATATTTTATAGGCTGCTAACTGTGTCTGTCGGTCGTTGGAGCTTCACTAAACTGCGGCCACGGCGATATTACTAATAGTATCAAGTTGTTCACAACAACTGTATCGGCGGTGCCGCTTATCTGCTGAGACCATGAAGTAACTATAAGGAGGTCTCGTCGGCAAAACTAAGAAATTCGTGCGAGTGAAAAGTGCGATTGAGAGGGCAACGACAATGGAGTGTGCTGATTACGAGCAAACGGGATCTGACTGCAAGAAAAAGCAGCGAGTAACTCTGCCACCGACGAGGCCTCCTTTCTTCATGGCTGAGACCAGCACAAACAGCTTTTGCATGAGCTTTCTCGCGTTGAAATTTACTCTCTGCATGGTTCGCTTTTCTCCCTCTCTCACTTTACAGGCATTTTTTAATACTTCTTTCTGTATTATTAATTGTAATGCGTATTACGTATTACTTTATTTCATGTTAAAGTTACTCCATAATGATATTTGTTTGTAGTACATAGGGAGTGTTCCGACATAGGGCATGGATTATTTGGAACAGACCTTATAAAACGTTAACAGGTTAACAGGCTAAATAGAAAAGGAAGTCACTCGTGGAGACTGCCATCCAGATCGAGATTAGGCATAAGTATTTCCTTCGACTGCCACAGCTAAAGATAGCTTCGGAATACTTAATTACAAGTAAATATTGCTCAAACACCAACAAGAAATGTATCAAAAATCAGAAATGTATCTTTGGAAAGGTGTTTGCGTGGTTATCTTTTTACTTCCCAGACTACAGGAAAAGCCACAGTGAACGCTGACCTGGGTGGACAGCCCTTTTCCCAGTATATTTACGGGTGTACGGTCCACTTTTTAGAGGAGAAAATGAGAGCCAACGAGCCAAAGGTTAACACCACCATGAATCATAGAGGCCAATATCAATCTGTATGTACTCTGTGGACGAGTGCTCTTCTCGCCCTGAATCGTGATAACATGCCAGAATCTTATCACACAACGAAATGTGGCTGGGTGATGTTTGTGGTTTGTTTTGTCCGTTCCCATCCCGGCAATCGCAGCGGGCAAACGGCCAGTTTGTTCTATCAATTTATTTATTAGACGAACCCAAGTGATATGCACCAGCCCAACCCACTGCTGCTGATGACATCAGGTTCAATTGGAATCATTGGCTGGACGGGCTGCTCAATTGAGCTTCAGTTGGGTTCCATCTGTGCTGTCTACCGGTCGCATTATGTGTCCCATTTGTGTATTGCTGATGCTGCTGGCCGCTCTGGTGGCCTTGATCTACATTTTTCTCACCTGGAACTTCAGCTACTGGCACAAGCGTGGCATTAAGACAGCCAAGGCATGGCCCTTTGTGGGCAGCTTTCCCAGCGTCTTCACCCAAAAGCGGAACATGGCCTACGACATTGACGATATCTATAGGTAGGGAAGGTTTTACCCTTACCCTTAGTTATTCGATTGTTAATGTTGACTACTTGCAGGCAGTTCAAGAGCACGGAGAATGTGGTGGGTGTGATGAACACGCGGATGCCACAGCTATTGATTCTGTGTCCGGAATATGCACACAAAATATTTGTGGGCGATTTTCGCAGTTTTCACGACAACGAAATGGGCAAGTTTGTGCGTAAAGTTCGCTCTTGTTTTGAGTTCTTGTTTTGTGCATAACAAATATGGTTTCTCTGTAGACAAACAAAAAGGTGGACCAGATCTTGGCCAACAATCCGTTTGTGCTGAATGGCGAGGAGTGGAAGGAGAGGCGTGCGGAGATAACACCCGGACTATCAGCCAACAGGGTGAAGGCCGTCTATCCAGTGTCGCAGAGCGTGTGCAGGGCTTTTGTGGATTATATTAAGCGACAGCAGCGCATGGCCAGCGCCGATGGTGTCAATGCCAAGGACATTTGTCTGTGCTACACGACCGAAGTGGTGTCCGACTGCGTGCTGGGCATCTCCGCGCAGAGCTTCACGGACACACCCACACCCCTGGTGGGCATGATCAAGCGTGTGTTTGAGCAATCCTTTGGCTTCATATTCTACACAATGGCCGCCAACCTCTGGCCACCCATTCGCAAGTTCTACAGCGTGGCGCTGTTCGCCAAGGACGTCGAGCAGTTCTTCTTTGACATCATGGAGAAGTGCATTGTACTGCGCCGGGAGAATCCGAAGCAAAACCGCGATGATTTCCTCAACTACATGCTGCAGCTGCAGGAGAAGCGGGGCCTGGACACTGTGCAGCTGACATCGCACACGATGACATTCCTCACGGATGGGTTCGAGACAACGGCCCAGGTGCTGGCCCACACCCTGCTGCTGCTCGCTCGCTATCCCGCGGAGCAGCACAAAGTGCGAGAAGAGATTGGCAGCAAAGATTGGTCCTTTGAGCAGCTGAGCGAGCTGCCCTACATCGATGCCTGTATTCATGGTAGTCCCGTCCCACACAGACCGCGCACCCATATTTCCCCTCTTTGATTTGTTCTTTTTTGTTTCATTTGCAGAAACTTTGCGCATTTTTCCGCCGCTACTGGCCGCCCGCAAGGTGGTCACTGAGACCCACGAATTTGCCAACCGGAACGGTGTGAGCGTGCGCGTGCATCCCGATGATGTGGTCATTGTGCCAGTTCAGTCGCTGCACCACGATCCAGAGTACTACGAGGAGCCGGAGGTATTCAAGCCGGAACGTTTCCTGGAGGCCAATGGCGGTGTGCGCAAATATCGGGAGGCTGGCATCTACTACGGCTTCGGCGATGGGCCACGCGTGTGTCCAGGTTGGTCTCTTTGCAGATTTTACTCAGATGTAAACTCATTTTCCCGCTGCTTACAGGCATGCGGTTTGCACTGACCCAAGTCAAGGCCGCCCTGGTCGAGGTTGTGCAGAACTTTGAGATGAAAGTGAATCCCAAGACGCGAAAGGACAACCAATTGGATGACACCTACTTCATGGCCACCCTGAAGGGCGGCATCTGGCTGGACTTTGAGGAGCGCCAATAAACCTAACCTAAACCACACACTTTTTGTCGTATTATTCACAAGTTTTGGACAATTTTTAGACTATTCAATTACACAGAATTTGCTTTAATCTCGACTCAGGGCTAATTGCACAAGGGGCAGCACTTTGATCGAGGATAAATCCGCCAGTATGGCCTCAATGTTGTCCAGGGAAGCCACCTGCATGAGGCTCTCCTTGCGGAAGCTTAAAATAATAATGGCAAACAGTGGCAGGATCTCCAGGCTGTCAAAGCCCAATATCTGAAAAGGGAGAACGAAGATTAGGCAAACGCAAGGAGGTACTCTGAGAAAGTAACGCACCAAATCCCAGAGGATGAGCAGCTGATCGGGTGGCAGATGGCCGGAAAAGGCGCGCATTAGCCACTTGAAGACAACTCGCAGACTGTAAAGATATCAAAAATCTACTACAAATCCTCAGAATTGCACTCCGATTGTACTCACGGTTGTATCTGCAGCTCACGGAAATGCGACCACAGCTGTGGCTCATAGGTCTGCAGGAGCTTCTCGAACAGCAAACAGAGGCTGACAATGCCCTGGGGATGCGTATTGATGGTGGTCAATCGGTGGCAATATCGTATATAGAATGCACGAAATGTATAGTACAGATTCACTGGTGAATCGTACAGATAGCAGAAGGGAGCGGCGAACATGCAAATTCCATGGAAGGGCACCACGCCCGAGGGTGGACCCTCGTAGGTGCGACCCTTCACGGGGAATGCCTCGTAGTCGACACAGCTGCCAATGTCCGTGTCGCGGGAGAAGCAGAGCAGCACCTGATAGAGCACATCCTCGAACACAAAGTACTGATCATCATTGGAGGCCGTCAGTTGGATGTCCTTGAAGACCAGCTTGTCCACAATGTGATCCGTGGTCCAAACTGTGTTACGCAGCTTCTGCCAGTGTTCAATGTCCTGCGGGAAGAGAGAGAGTGCGATTATAGCGAGGATTCTCATTTGTATCCACATTATCCCTCACATAGTCATGCAGCTTGCTGTCCAGCACAGCGGCCCAGAGTGCGCCTCGATATGGCGCCGGCGTGCAGCCCTTCTTCAGGAAATGCTGACACATGGGCGCATGGCGACCCTCCAGTATGCGCTGGCACTGCGTCGTCAGATCCGGCACACCCAAGTAGCCGTCACTGCGCAACAGATCCGCAAAGTGTGCTCGCAGCTCAAACAGATTCTTCACGGGCAGCGCAATGTGCGAGAATTCCCATTGAGGAATTTGGCTGTGCGTGAGATTGAGTTAAGCAAAAGCTGAAGGAAGGAGCAGGCTGCTGCTTACTCTGTACTTTCGGTGGTCTTGGCGGGTCCTTTCAGAGAGAGCAACACCTCCAGCAGATCCTTGGGCGCGTACACAGGTCGATAGTTGGCCAGATCTGAAAATTGCATTAGAATTCATGAACTTTGGAGCTGCATTGGCGCTGCACCCCTCTCACCCATGCTGTAGTTGCTCAGCTCATTCCATTTGGCCATAAAATCCTCGCGATCTGCGCTGATGCGTGGCTGTCCATGGAGTGGTACCTTCAGCTCCGAGCACATGGCGTTCAAGCTCTTGCGCACACGTCGATCCCACAGTACGCCGGCTCGCTTCAAATAGCCCAGAGGATCACTTAAAGTGGTTTTCTGCAAGGAAAAAGTACAACGGTTGATGGTAAGAGAGGGGCAGAGACATTCAACGACTTGCAGCTGCTTAAAGGCAATACAAAAGGCAAAGCAAAAGCGCTGTTAACAGCACTGATTAACAGCCTGTTACCTCGAGATCCGCTAACAGCCCACACGATTAACGATAACAGCTCACTGTTGGCGCTTTCTGTTAGCGCTCTGAGAGCCAGCTAAAGCTCACTCTCGCGATCCGAGCGTCTCAGTTGGACCGGCTGCACGTAGAGCTTTCATGTCAGAGAGGCTGCACGCATTGTTTACACGCAGCAGCTTTAATCAGACAGAAGGGCAGAAAGAGAAAGACACTGCTCTAAAGCGCAAAGCTTGTGCCTTTGCTTAATGTTACGGTCAAAAAATCATATAGGCTCCTAGCACGAACACAATCCACCCTGTGTGTGTGGGAGATTACTCACCGATAGCTGTTTGGTGGCCTCTGGCTTGCACAGACGACTGCGCACCAGATTGTAGACAATGTTCCGTATCTCCGTCTCCAGGCCGGCTCCCTTGATGAACACAGAAATGGATTTAGATATGGCTTATTTTATAGGTAATTCTTCTGTCTAACCTTGATGGCCTCCTCCAGCGTGTTGCGCATATCGATGGGATCCACATTGGGACTGCAGGCGAGACGCTGCAGCTCCTTGTAGATGGGCTCATAGCATTTGGTGGTCTTAATGGCCGAAATAACCCTCGCGGTCATGTGGTGTATGCTGGCATCCTGCAGCTCCTCCATTGTCGCTGTGTCGCGTGTGCGTGCCGCGTGGCGCGTGGCTCAGTCTTCCTCTAATGCTTACTACTTACTAAATATTTACTTTGTGTCGGAGCGGAGTTGTGATTAGCAGCCCCAAAACGTTGAGACTTTCTAACACACAACAGTCGTTTGACTTTTATCGATCAAACATTGTCTGTCGCCTGCTTTGATTTGGATTTGAGCTCGACTCAACTGACTGACTGCATCCGTAGCTGTCGTCGCTTCATAGTTACGGAATGCACACACTTGTTTGGTTTCACTCGATTCGATTTGAATTGGTTTCGCTTTTCGCTTTTCGCTTTTGGCTTTTGGCTTTTGGCTAGCCGCCCCTCGCAACCAACAAATTCCATTATAAATACATTAAAAGGCGCGTGAAATTGCCTTCTCGGCACACCCACAGACTTGGGGGCGGGCTGCACATTGCACAATGTGGCCAAGAGGAAGCTCTCTTTTGGCTTTGGCATCTGTCATCTGGGCCAACGAGTTGACGAATTGATTGACGCTGTTGCTGTTGATTGCCATGGGGCAAAATCGAAAAACCCACTCATAATGGACAAAGGTGGAAAAGCCCACACCACATGGCATTATATTTCCCCAAAAATACATGAAATTCGGCAAATTTTGCGTATTATTTGTTGCATTGAAGTACGTACAGGAATTGTCTGTACTTGTACAAATTTTCACTGACTCTTTCAACATAATAAGTCATCAAAGCATTCCTTTTATTGCTTTCCAAATGGCAGCTTTCTGCATTATGGTAATAATATTAATAGTAATTGACCCTGGCCTCATACCAAATAGAAAACTCAAACCATGGCGGTTTACAATGGTTGACTTTGCCTCCTTGTCCCTGTGGAGAAGAGTAGTCAGAGAATCTGAATGGTCAGTGGTATCTCCAGTCTAATCAATCAATTCTATCTGCAGTATTCACACTGATGTCATATAACAATTTCATTGTCATCGAATTGAAAAATACAATCTATTTCAAATTAAATGTATGCACATCTTTCTGGTAATTAATACTCGTCTGGCGGAGGCAATGCCACAGCTCGTTCTGATTGGGATTGTGAAATACCTTTAGGTAATACAACATTTTATTCACATCCCTCAAACGTATACAGGAACAAATGGAAAAGGTTCCATTTAGGATACCCAATTATATCGTCGAACCGACTTCGTCCAGTTCACTCAGAGTTCTGATTGTCGGACGAGATGCATCACGTTGCATAAACTATTTAAATCAATTTCGGTTCGTTCAGCCGGACGATGACGATTCGTACATAAATACAGACATTTTTGCATATGTCTGTACATGCGGAACATTTGTAATTGAATTTCTGAAGCAGGGGCCCAATTCGGGGCTACTCTAAAAATATTGAACGGAAACGAAATACTGAACCAAAGCCAGTCAGAAAATATTGTTTGGGTAATAGACTTACCTGATGAGCACTTAATTCAATTTGAATCTTTAAAGATGCTTTGATCTATATAAGAAGCTATTTTTCCTCAAAAGAAAAATCCAATACGCCTAGCTTATAATTAAAAATTCGAATTAAGTCCCAAATGATGGAAGTTCTTTGATCCATTTACGGAAACAGCAAGTGTCCCCCCAGTGGTATTTTCACCTCCAGGTGGGGCAAACTTTCGCTGTGAGTACGCTCCTGGCTTCTGTCATTTGTTGTGGTAATTACATCGTAAATCTTGCCTTAAATTGCATGTCAGCACCGGAATTAGAACTTGTGCCACCGGCAGTATGGTCATCATTGGGTCTATTTTCGCCGAGGGGGCATACATAATTTCATATTTTGAAATATGTAAAAACAATTGAGACGCACCTACCCCCTTCCCCCCCCCCCCCCCCCCCCCCCCCCCCCCCCCCCCCCCCCCCCCCCCTTCTGTACTGGGGACACATTCCAAAAGTGTTTCACGTTTTGTCATAAATAATAAAAATCAAATGACCATCAAAAGTTGCTGCTGCTGTTTGCTGCTGCCTTTGCCAACAAATGCCGCCGCCGGAAGGTTAACCCACAGATACTCGAACAGAGAACAACAGCAACAAAAACCCATCCCCAACCCCCACCACACTTGGGCGGCCCGGCCTGTCCATCTTCCTTGATGTCCATTTGCCTGTTTGTTTGTTTTAGCGCAACAACAAAAAAGTATAAACCCAAATCAACATTTTTGCGCAGAAAACAATTTGCAAGAGAGAGATAGAGAGAGAGAGAGAGAGAGAGAGAGCAGCAGCTGTGGAACTTGTGGAACTGGGCACCACCATGGGCATCTGGCCCACTCACGATCATATGGACAAAAATTGCTATAAAGTACTAAAAATACAATTACCGTGAGAAAATCGCGCTGATTTTGTGACTGATTGTGAAGACGTTTATAGTCGATTTTTAGTGACTGAGTGACCGACCGAACGACGGACAGACAGAGAGACAGCCGGACACACACTTTCCGCATGTGGGGGGAGGATGTGTGTCTGTGTGTAGTGCTGCTGCTCTTTGCATAACTGTGGCGTGCGCTGCGGCAAAAAAAAGATGATGGAGGAGGAGTGACGTCGTCATTGCTTTGGCCCGACCTTAGGCATCAGCCGACACCCAAAAACCGAAACCCAAATCCCCCCCCCCCCCCCCACGCAACCTGTGGGTGCACCTGTGTGTTAGCACTTTGATCTGATTGAGATTGTTGCGTCTGGGCAGAATCAGTCTACCTCCAATCCAGCCTCCTGCCACCCCTGCCGTATGCTACACTCCCAGCCGCATTCCGATGCCTGTTAATAAAGTGTTGCGCCAAAAAAGCTGAAAGCTGAAAGCTGAAAGCAACAAATGCGAGTACATATGAATGTGTATGAGTACCTCCCCCCCGTCTGCAGGATGGACAGATGGATGGATGAGGCTGCCGCTGCTGCCTTCTGACTTCTGCCTCTGCTGAGGTGGGCTGCCGCTGTCGCTGCCGCTGCCGCTGCGTGATGCTTCCACTAAGCAAATTATGCCGTTTATAAATAATGATCTTGGCCAGACGATCGGTTTAGTGCGCGCCCGCAGGCCAACGCAGTTGGAACGCATTCTAGGACAGAGAGCAGCCGCAGAGCAGACCGATCGGAATTGGAGATACCCAAACACACACACACACACACACCCACACACTCACACACACACACAGATACAAAATGGTATCTATCCGCGTTTTATTTTCCTGATTGTGCAATCAGCCGTGCCGTACCGTGCCGTGAACTAACGTTTTTCCGCTTAATGCTTAACGCAGGAGGACGACGAGAAAATGGACATCATGCGCAAGGCATTCCAAATGTTCGACACACAAAAGACGGGCTTCATTGAGACACTGCGCCTCAAGACGATCCTCAACAGCATGGGTCAGATGTTCGAGGAGAGCGAGCTGCAGGCGCTGGTCGACGACAATGACCCGGAGGATACGGGCAAGGTGAATTTCGATGGCTTCTGTGCCATTGCTGCCCATTTCCTGGAGGAGGAGGATGCCGAGGCCATTCAAAAGGAACTGAAGGAGGCCTTCCGCTTGTACGATCGCGAGGGCAATGGTTACATCACCACCTCCACTCTCAAGGAGATCCTAGCCGCTCTGGATGACAAGCTCTCCTCCAGCGATTTGGATGGCATCATTGCCGAGATTGACACGGACGGCTCAGGCACTGTGGACTTTGACGGTGAGTGCTGGATCCGTAAACCTTAACCTACTCATAGAGATGCCCATTAATTGTTGGACGTTTTCTTTGGCAGAATTCATGGAGATGATGGCGGGCGAGTAGCTGGCATTCGTTCATTCATTATTTGCTGATATTTAGACGATAAAACCAACGTGGAAAATGAAGCTTTTGGGTTTAATAATAATTTTTTATTATTTTTAAATAAATTAACTAAACGCTTTCGTACAAACTTTAGTTCTTGTCTTAGCTATGCGTCTCTATGCGCAAATACTCAACAAAACAAACTGAAAAACAAAGAATGAAAAGTGTGCAAAAGTGACGAACAACTGAAAGATCGCATTACACATTCAATCGCTCAATCGTTTAATCGTTAAGTTAAACAGTTTAGAGTTAGAGTTAGAGCTAGAGTTACTTGCGTATAAGTAAGTATTTACAGCATCGCTTATAACGATAATATATATAATATATTTATACCATATACTCCTATATAAATCTGTAGGTTTGGCGGCCCATAAAACTTGTTTGCCATATTTACAAAGAATCAAACAAAAAACAAAAGAACTGCAGGCACATATCGCCACATAGTACATGGTATATAGTGTATATATATATATATATATATGTATATTTTGTAAGTTAAATGGAGGGGTGAGAGAACGTTCTACATGTAAGCTTTCTGGCTTACTTCTTTCTGTCTTTACACAACGTGTCTTAAGGCAACTAATTCTGTGTTGATTTTACATAAGGCAGCATTTTAGTAACTTGCCACAAGACGGTGGCAAAGATTACACTTAAATACACTTAACTATGAACAGTACATAGAACTATATATATGTATGCAGCATTAACTCAATTGTTCCGATCAGTTCGGTACACAAAGCTGGCACAAAACTTAAACTTTTACCACAAATATTAATTTACAACGAAATTTTGCATTTTTGCACATAGAATATAGTGTGTGTGTGTGTGTGTGTGTGTGTTTTTGCATATAATATTTCTCAAATAGTTAAAGCATTTTTCTAACCAAAGATTTTTGCATTGGGCACTTAATGGGACACAGAAGAGAACTTATTTAGATACTCGCTTAAATGAAATAATTGGCAGAATTTCAGTGCCGCTGCCCTTAGCAATAGGCAAACAACTCTGACAGAAAGACAAACTTACTTAAGTCTAAGCAAGAAAAACTAACAGCTAGAGTCCTTTCTTACGGGAAAAAAACAGGGAAAAACTAAATGCAACTTAGGTCAAACCTAGAACGAGAGACTACACAACATAACTAATATTTAATATGCACTTAGGGCACGGGAGACCCTCTCCTAGACAATCTTCATGGGCACATCGATGAGGCAGTCCGCCTCGAGTCGTCCCAGCGTCTTCTTGACGCGCAGTGCCGTCAGTCGCACTGTGGGATTCGGATGCCAGCACTCCAGCATGATCTTGGAGATGGTGGCGAGGACATCGTCCTCCTGCCAGCGTGCTGGTATTGGCGGTCGGAAACCCTTGACACACACAACGGCGTGCATGTCCTCGAAGGTGGGATCCGAGGGCACCACATCGTGGTAGGGCAGTGCATAGTCCTCGCAGGTGGTTGTCTTGGTGCCCGAAATGGGTGTGTAGCAGCGGCGTGCCATCTCCCACAGCACCAGGCCCACGGAGTACATGTCGGCCCGCTTGAACTCCTCGAACTGCTGGGCATTCAGGGCCTGGCTGAGCACCTCGGGCGCCATGTAGCGCCGCGTGCCGACGCGTGTGTTCTGCGCAATGTGAATCTCATCCAGCTCCGAGTTGTACTTGACCGCCAGGCCAAAGTCCGCGATGGCGCACTGTCCGTTCCGCTTCACCAGAATGTTCTTGCTCTTGATGTCGCGATGGGCGATGGCCGGCTTGCCGGGCGTGCCGAAGATCTCGTCATGCAGATGGGCCAGGCCCGAGGCCAGGGAGTAGGCGAGGAGCTGCAGCTTCTGCGGATTGATCACCGACATGGAGAGGTAATCGTGCAGGCTGCCCATCTCATGGTAGTCGGTGATCAGCAGCATCTGTGTCCAGCTGCCATTGCCCTTGATGTCGGCCGCAATGAAGCCGAGTATGTTCTCGTGGCGCATGAGGACTGTCTGATAGATCTCTGTCTCGCGGAACCACGATGCCTCCTCGGTGGTGAAGAAGGTCTTGACGGCCACACGCTCGTCCCGCCACTTGGCCAGCCACACCTCACCGTACCGTCCCTTGCCCACCAGCCGCACCATCTGGATCTGCTTGGCGATGGTCCGTTGCACCAGCAGCGGCAGTCCCGAGCCCGAGCCCGAGCTCTGCTCCACCAGCTGGGACAGCGGCGACAGCTGAGAGTTGTACATGGAGTTGATGAGGCGGGGCTGCTTGCGCAGCTTCTCCCGCCGCTTGTACGTGAGGCAGAGTGTCGCCACAATCAGCATGAACACGGACAGGCACACAATGATGGAGGCGCACAGGGCCAGCGTGTGCACGGACTCGCTGCTCACGGGCAGCTCCGGCGCCGGCGTTGTCATCTTCGGCGTGAATGTGGGATGCAGGTCGCGATTGCACAGATCCTCCTTGTCGCAGCACACAATATTCTTGCCATGCAGGTGCGGTACAGCGGCCACTTTGCACTGCAAATCGCAAGAAAACAGAATTAGCAAGGCAATTCTTTGGGGTGGATGTGCGACAGAGGACTTACCATGAGTAGGCCGCCATTGTCTTCGGGTGGCATGCAGCCGTATGTGCGCTCTTCCTCGTACATTCCACTCGTCTCGTCGTACAGCTCCTGGACGGCACTGAAGCAGCTGCCGCCGGGTCGCGTCTCGCAGGTTCCATTGCTCACATTGCCTGGGCAACTTCCATCGCAGTAGCAGGTCAGGGAGCGGGCTGTAAGTGGAAGAGGGGAATAAGTAAGGTTCATAAAAAATTTGACTGCGAATAAAATACATTTGAGCATCAATCTATGCTCCTTACTGCTCCTTTTTCTAGGTTGCACAAGCGAAAGCAGCAGAAGGGAATGTGTGTGAATCAGAAAATAACAAAAATTACATGTCGTGTGCATGACTTGCAGAGTTTTGCTGTGCCTCTCCGTTTGCACTTTCGATGTGGATCAATTGTTAAGCCAAAATACTTTGAAGATGCTATAAAAATTACCTTAAATCGTTCTAAACATCAAGAATCAGATAGATTCGTATGCTAATACCCCCTTGCAATATCTCCCACAACAATCTGCATAATCCGCTTAGTGTTCATATAAAAGCAAAAACCACTCAATGCTTAAGCTACTTCCCATAACAATATGCTCGTAATCGTTCTCGTATGTAAACGATCGCTGAGCTGCTGCTAAGTCTGAGAAGCGCACAATCAATTGCCATCATAAAGCCGCTTAGTGTCCCACCCAGTGATTTTTAGAGAATAATCTGAAATGCAACTGCAATTGAGACCAATCAATCTACGGATGTAAATGTGGCAGCAACTAGGCTAAGGAAAACGCTCTGGAACAACGTGGGCTGTTGTCTCTGGCTATGTGCTAATTCCTGTAGAAAGTCCTCAAGCTTGGCCTTCTCTGTTATTATTCCTTAACCAAACTGTAGTTATATTCCAAGCAGAATCAAACAACTGTCCGGCCAAAGCGATTAAAAACGCTAGCAAACCGCGCACGCACTCTGCCATGAAAATGCGTTTGAGCATGAAGAGGAGGCGAGGGGCCGGAGCTGCGGGTAACGGTAACTCGGGCAATTGATTCAGGTCGCTGGCAAATCAGCAACTAATTACAAGCTCGCTGCAAGTGGCTGCCTCTTGCTCCGGCCATTCGGCAGCTGCTTGGCTGCCTCTGTGGCTGCACTTGGACAACAGCGGTCTTTGGGAGCCACAGTCTGAACAGTTATGGGTGGGCGTTTTTGTGGGGTATGCCCAACATATGAGCTTGAAAAAGAGCAATCCGAATCGCTACATCTCTCTCCTTAGGGTATCGAAATATTCGTGGCTTTTTCGTTCGTTTCGCTTTGTGGTTGAGTGGGTGGCTGAGTGGCTGAGTGGCTGAGTGGCTGAGTGGTTGCTGGTTCCCGTGACTGGACGCCGTCGTTGCCCGCGACCTGCACAATATCTTGAATATTTAATGGCATTTGCCGCATTGCAGTTTCATTCATAAAAACGCATTTAATGTCCGACTGAATGTGCCATATTTTTCATGGCTTAAAGACAGCGAAGCGGCTCCCCGCTAGACACTATTTTTAGACATTTTTTACAACGCACTTGACTATTTATAAGTCGTAAAGTGCATCCAGCACGTTTGCAGTTTGCTTTTGAATTCTGTTTGTTTATTATTATTTGTTCCATTCCTTATTCTTGGGCTGAAACAAAACAAGCTCTCAGGTTGCCTGCCATACCATTTCCATTTCCAGCCATCACTCAAAAGACACTCAAAAAACATTCCCACAAAGTGATATAAACTCTTTAAGCCGCCAGTTAAAGGTACATTTTGGAGCAGTGATTAATGGTTTGTGCATTTTTGTGGCACAAACAATGAGGCACACAAGTTGAGTTTTTCTTTTCTGGCAATTGCATTTGACGAATAGCCGCGATACGAGTCCGAGTCCCCGTCCGAGTGCCAGTCGCGTGTCTTCAAGGCTGTTTTGCAGATATTTGACGGCATGCCAATCGCAGGTACACAGAGCTGCACATAGATACACAGCCGCACAGCCGCACAGCCGCACAGCTGGTGCCATTAGATAGCTTTTGTGGCTGCTGAGCGAAATGCAAAATACGAAACAAATCAACAAATTGGCGGATGTTGTTCTGGTCAGCTACCACGCCTCCCATCAGCAGTGCCAGTGCCTTTGCGAGATAATAATTTAATTACAATTTAATAGCAAACGACAGCTGCTGCGGAGAGAGACACCAGCCGCGAGGCGGTTTGCTGGCGATTTTAATCGCGCCAAACGTGACTGCTGCTGCCGCTAAATATTTGCAATTGTATTTCAACTTTCATTGTCGCATCCATACATATATTACTCATACCTGTTGCTGCCTCTCCTTCACTCTCTGCCCGGATGCTGCCGCAAGGAGCGGCAAGACGAACCAATGGCCACGTAGCACAGTAGCCCCTTGCGGTGCAGACAAATTATGAATTTTTGTACACACAAAACAAAAACACGGCAAAAGGAAAAACCAAAATTATGAAACGAGCCGCGGACGAAGGCATCCGCCAGACAACGTCGCCGCTGAGGGGCAACCGACGTGGAAGACGTCGCGCTTTGAAATCAAATTGTTGCCTGTTTGCTGCTGCTGCTGCTGCTGCTGCTGCTGCAGGGGCAAGGCAATGTGGCGGCTCCAAGTTGGCGCCAAGTGCACGCGCCTGCCACTCAACAAAAAACCGACAAAAAAACTTGCTTGAAGGCCCAGAACAAAGCAATCTTCAGGTTGCTCACAGCAGAGTGTGTGTGTGTGTGTGTGTGTGTGTGAGTGTGTGTGTGTGTGTGTTAGCTGCTTGCAATAAACAACAATTTTTATGTGAAACTCTTTCAAACACGAAAAGGAAATTGCAGCAAGGGCAAGGGCAAACAAACATCAACCAGCAGAAAATCACAAAAATCATCAAAAAATAAAATGCTAAATAGAAGGCTAATAAAAACTAAAGTTAATCAGAGCCAACACTGGTCAATTGATAGCAGAAACAAATAAGTGAAGGAGCAGCTTCTCTTTATTTTCTGTTGATATTTGCCCTTGGAGGACCCTTTCGTTGTCCCCTTTTACCAGCTCAGTTGATCCCACAGCTAACCCCATTCGTGGAGTGTTTCCATGGCTGGGAGGGAGCAACCCTATTTGATAACAGACTTCACTTTAGTTGACACTAAATCAATTTGTTCAACGAATGTTTGTGCGAATGTTTGCTTGAGTGCTTAAGATTTGATAAGAAGTCGCGATGTGTGCCATAAGATTTGTAATTGAATTGAACTAAAGGTGCCACAGAAAGCTCTCTGTCCATATTTCTGTGTTGTTTTCCTCAGAGATTTATCCACTTTTACAGACTTCTTTGGCACTTGGGAAACTTGTGAAAACTTTATAGCTTCGCAGCGAATATTCCCATGCACAATTTCCTTTACTTTAGTTTCCAGTCCCATTGCAGTTCCATTTACAATCAAAGCAGCGCATGGCCTGCCTTTTCTGGCTTGGCATCAGGAGCCCGAGCCACATTTGGTCAGGCAAAAGCCCCGCCAGTCCGCAGCTTAGATTCCGACATTGACCCGGCAAACGTAATCACTTTATATGGATTGCAATTTTAATTAGTCTTTGGACTGGCAAGAGCAAACCATTAACAGTGCGCTGCAAAAGTGCGCGCACACACAGAACCAGAATATCGAGCAGCCACTTGCAGAACTCTGGGAGCATCTTTTGATGATCTACAGCTGGAAAGTGTGGAAGATCTTTGACGAGCTACAGCTGGAAATATGTAAGATCAACGTTCTGTAAATTGGTTGGGTTTTATAGTTTCGCAACGCACTGTCTGTCGTCTGTTGCATATGGGGAATATTTTATGGCATGATTCAGCTAACGATTTCCGCTGCCAACGCGCTCTGCGCTCTGCGCTGTCTCTCTCTCTCTCTCATAGATACAACTGGGTGCAGTTTCCCCCACAATCCGTTCATCTTCTCTCCTCTCTAGGCCTGTGGGATGTGGGCTGGGTCTTTAGATGTTTGCTGTGGGCGTGGGGCTGACTGCTGACTGCCGACTGCCGCCTCACTGTCGTGATCGTGCCGCAAAACATCGCTAAAAATATCTATTGTATGGGCGCCGCGAAGCTGCAGCTTGAGCTACTCAAGATCGCACGAGCAAATGCAAAATAAAGCCAAGAGTCGCTCTCTCTCTATTTCTACTCTACGTACTCGTAGTACAATCAGGTGGTGTGAGCTCATCAATGATCTAAACATTAGCGCCCAACTCTGCACAATCCAAACAAAATCAGCGGGGAAACTGCAGGGCATCAACAACAAGTAGGAATCCAAGTCTGTGACGTCTGCGGGCAGAGAATGTTCCTAGCCAAGACACGAACCCAACACACCCTGACGGAGGGAAATTTCGAGCAAGTCGAAATGGGAAATACTCTTGCTAGAACATATTTTAAATTTTCACTTTGTAAATGTTTACTACAGATCTATTTTTGCAGATTCAGGGAAAGATTTTCCAGTAAGAGGAGGAAAGTTCTTTCACAAAGGGAAATTGCATTCATATTAAGGCCTAATTTGAGGTTAAGAAATTGACTAACAAACATTTCCCTGCCCCACACAGCAAGAGCATACAAATTTCCCCACCTTACAATTTGTGTTGCCTTTCTGCACGTTTTCCGTTGCTCATTTTCCTTTCATGGCCCGTGGGGCGCTGCGCCTGTGGGCGTCTGTTTTCATTTTCATGGCTTGTTTTTTGTGCCATACATTTTTATATAATAATGTTCAATTTTATTGTTTAACGTAGGCCGCACCAAGGCGTGTACCCCGTAGCCGGACTCGTGTTGCCATTAATTATAAAAAAAAACAAAAACAAATTAAAATTAAAACAAATTTTTCAAAAACAAAAAAAGTGGGCGTCATCATTTTCTGTCGCTTCACTAAGGAATTGGCTTTGGTGGCATTTGACTTTTTTACTAGCTTTAGGCCCTCGTTTATGAGTGGTACTGTATCCTAGCCACCAGATGGATTTATTTTTATTGGCAGATTTAGTTTTTGTGTGGGTCCACGGCACTTGTGACTTGCTGACGTTGGCTTTTTATCCATCTATTCATTCACCAAATGTTTGTTTGTTTTGTTCTGTCTTGGCTATAATTCTTTTGGGGCCAATTTAGATGTGGGGCTGTAGCAATTGTTTGTGCGCTTGCCAAAATTTTATCAAGGCATTTGCGCACTTCCAATTCTGTTTTCTTTGTTTCTTTCTTCGTTGTTATGCGGTTTATGGGGCGGAACCTTCCTGTGTGTCTTACCAACGGATTCAACGACATTCCCCCGACTGAATCCAAAGATTCCCTTTGCTCACAAAGCTGCAAAAGTCAGCCATATCCGCCCACTGTTGCATCACTGCCGCAATGTAAGCAGCTTAACAGTCATTGCTGCTGCTAGCATTAGCCCTCGCCCGCCACTGTTCCATGCAAAGCTGCATCACATTACATCACTGTTAGCGGCTACTGTTACAGTGACTTAACAGCCATTGTCTTGCTGCTAACATTCCAAATGCGTTCCGATTTGCATAAATGCATTTTACAAGCGTTTAATTGACTTTCAAAACGTGTCACAGCCAATACAAACATGTTTTTGCTGTTAGCCAGCTGTAAGATGCATGAATGGCTGACTGCTTCGAGTACCCTGTACACGTAGGGGGCAACGGTAGATGGGAATTTTGGCATTTACAACTGACAAGCAGCGGCAAAGTTATGGGAAAATTCTCAACAATTTGTAAGGCTCATTTCTGGCATGCAAACAGCACCAGGAGGTATTCCCCTAGTCGTAGCCAGGAGGCCACCGTTCTTACTTGTTTTGTCTTCCACGCTGGCTCATAGATAAATCAGCTAACCAGTTATTTCCCATAACTCGTTGAGCAGCAGCAGCACAACACAAAGTAAAGTATAAAATTGTTATCGTGGGCGTCGGTTATTCAGCTTCAGGCATCCAGGCATCACAGCAGCTTCGTCGTCAACCTGCCACAGTGCCTGCGGCTGAGGCTGGGTCTCCGACTGCGACTGCGACTGCGACTGCGACTGCGGCCAGGGGCTGTTAATCAAAATGCTGTCAAAATTCTTAATAAAATGCGCTGCAGTCAGTCTCTCTAAATATTTGCAAGTGTCTCTCCTCGCATGCGTTTTAATTAAGTGTCGCATATTTTTAATTAAAACGCAAAACGCCCAAGCAGGCGAGTGCAACTTCTAGGCGATAAAAAGAAAAACCATCACGAGACGCGTGGGCAAAGGAGGGACTCAAAAAGGGAGAGCGAGTGAGTTGGCTTAACAAAATACTGAACAAAATGTGTGTCTGGTGCGTGGGCAGCCGGATGCTGTGGATGGCACCGAAGTTTCCCCCTTCCTGTAGGCCATTTGAATCGCAGACAAAAAAAACAACAAGCTACACCTACAGCTGCGTTGTATGAGGCCAGAAGAGCAGAATGAATGGTTCAATTTGGAACGCCCTTTGCATAATCTGCATAAATCGAAAGCAATCTACATTAGCCTCAAATTGATTCGCATTAGAGACACAGACACACACACACACACACACACACACTCACTGCCACATCCGGGTTCAAAAGTAACGTTCCACTCTCCAAACCGAAACAATTTTATGTATTGGTTTCTATACCTGTTTGGGTAGCATGTGATACGCCGAGAGGAAACTGCTTGAACTGCAAAGCATAGAGTGCTGCATAAATTAACGCGGGATTTACTGGAAACTGAAGACATATTCGTAACAGTAAGAGCAATAACAAGAGCTGGCAACAGCAACATAAAAACAGAGTGCGAGTGGGAGTAGCAGTCACATTAACGCAGTCACGGTAGTGACAGGAAACACAGGAAAAGTGTCAAGAAAGCAGATCATAGCAACAGCTTAACATGAGGCTTAACATGAGGCTTAACATGAGGCTTAACATGAGGCTTAACATGAGGCTTAACATAAGCATTAACATTACTTGTAACATAATGTTAGATAGACCATTTGATGAACTTAATGCTGATGAAAATGTTAAAAACTTTAAAGCGAAAAATGTCAAAATAAAGGAGGACACAAACCCTACGAATAGTCCTTAAACTCTCATTTATTGGCACAAATGTGGACTTCCTTGAGTCTCAATTAATGGACAACATTTGAGAAGCAGCAGGAACAGCGGTTTGTTGCCACTGCTACTGCTTTGTTTTCCTTTAAGTACTACTCCTATTGTAGATACCATTGCTGGTTGGATGATGATGTTGCAACATTGCCAATGAAGTCATCATCTAAATGGCCACAAGGCTTCGCGCCTTCGTGTGCCATCGAAGCCCACATGCGCGGGCAATAAATAAAATACAATAAAGAAAGGAAAATGAATGTTCCCGCCTGGCTTTTGGTCAAACGATTGCTAAATAAATCAAGCATACGCCCCGTAAATCAATAGCAATTAATTGTTTTCTACTCATTTTGCATTTTGCATACACGCCCCCCCATTCAACGAACGAACAATGACTTACAGATAGCCCCCATAAATACGTACAATCAATGATATACAAATTTATATGTAGCTTAGAAAATTTTACGACTTTAATTAGCCGTTCCATTGTTGGCGGGAGAAATTATATTCAACGCTTGGCAAACAGACACTCAATAATTGTGTGAAGTGTGATGCTTAAAAGGCGGCTAATAAAGCTGCAACATTTGAATTTAAAGCATAGATAAATTATAGAATTAATTCCGATTTAAATCGTAGGAAATATTAAACAGTTTGTTGTATAAAAAGAGGCAATTATCCAATAATTACTGATGGCAATCAATGAACGATTTGTAATTTATACGGATTAAAAAAAGGTGGATCTGGTTTTCAAATTGAGACAGTTAATGAATAAATGGGTTACGTTAATTGAACTTCCATTTAATTATATTATTCCTTTGGGTTTCTCCACTGATAATCTCCCGAAAGCTCTCCCAAAAATGACTCCTAAATAAACTCTCTCATAAATCAATGAGTTCAGCCAGCGAATATATTCATGAACAAAATGGCACAGGAATCCACTAGCAGTCCCACTATCTATCTAATTCAATTAGTTAGCAAATAAAGACACTAATCGAATACTCGTATATTCAGCTTAGAAATTAAAGCCCCAATGGCATTCACACTGCGCTGAGAAATAACAAATAAATTCAGCTTAGTAATTAAAAGCCTAAAAAGCATTCGCACTGTCATGAGGAATTTGAGTAAAACTTGTAGACAAAATAAACCTCTTTCTGTTATTCCTGGAAATTTATGTATGCAAATTGTGTATAATCCTCCCAGTAGGTCGCTTTCTGCGGAAAGCCCCGCCTAGGAGGTGTCCACAATTGATGTTCTACAAATCCTTGTGGGAATCGCAATTCCCCCAGTTCCAGTTATGGCAATGCCGAGTATTTGGGGATACAAATCTAAAAAGATTAATCATCAACTCTGACCAAAAGTTAAAATCCAAACAAAATCGTTTGTTTTCCTAATAAAAATAGAAAAAAAGAGAACCGATGGCGAAGGTAAACGGGTTTCGGTGTTGCTCGATGCTGTATTTGCGGTTGCCAAGCCTTTGTTGAGGCTGTGGCTGTGGCTGTGGCTGTTTGCCGTTTGACTTGCACACACACAGCACAACACACTCCGCCACTCTATACGCTTTCGGGCATGACAACTTTTAAAACGATTTTTCCTTATAAATGGCTATAATTAATGCTTGCGCTGCCTATTTATATTTCTACATTTTGTGGTTGTTTCCAATTCTATTTGGAATTTGGTGTCTTGGAAATCATGAATGAAATGCTAACAGAAAGCAATAAAACCAAACCCCTAAAAGCCAATCCCAGGCCACGCCGGGCCAGGAGAATTTTTGTTTTTTACCCAAAATGAGCAGATGGCCAGATTTATGTCTCGACACAATTTTGGCTTATGGGCTGACTCTCTCTTTGCCTGTTCTCTTCTCTCTGGCAATTAAAAACAATTGCAGCATTCATACACAAATGTACATACGTTTTCGCATAATTTTCCTATATTTTTTGTGTGTGTTTTTTGCAGCTTTTTCCCCTTTGCAAATCAACACAATCAGCTTTAATTAGAGAGCCCGGCGGGCAGGCCGCGCTGATTTGGCTTAATGATTTTTAATTGCAAGCGCAAAATTATTAAAAAAAAAGTACAAAAAAATACAAAAACACACACAGCAGTCCAAATATGTGTATGCACTCGCAAATATGAAATATTGCAGCAGCTGGCAAGTGCAGCGTCCGACTGGCGACTGCTGTGGACCACCCATGAGAAAGAGGCGTTTAAAAACGCGCGCGAGTCGCCAGCGATTTCAGAAGATGTGTTGAAAAAATGCGCAAAAAGTGGTCGATGGGAAATAAAAGAATTTGCTACTAAAATATGAACTAATGTGGAAAATAAATTCTACAAAATCAATTTGAGAGATTCAGTTTTGGTTTTCAAACCATTAATCTTAAGTTCCATTAAACTTTAACCTGTATCTTGTATCTTGTATCTTGTATCTCTGCTTTCTGCAGTAACTTTCAACCCAAATACTTTACCAATCCCGTTTCTACATTTTTCACTTTGATCTTGACATCGAACTTACCTGAAACGAGAGAAACAGATGAAGGAAAACATAAATTAGCAATTGAAAGTAATCGATGCATGGGGGGAAAATTAAAATCACAAATAAAATCAAGAGTCAACATACAAATTTCTTATCGGCCAGCGGACATTTATGGGCGGACATTGCAATTCCAATGAAGTAAAAAATAAAGGAAAGAGCAAAAAAAGCGTCTTGGGCATTGGCTTGTTTATGGATTGCGAATACTCGATTTGCATAATCCGCAGCCGCAGCCGCAGCAGCTGGTACAATTTTTATGGCGATTTTTATCAAGAAATCGAATTGAGCAGAAAACCCAGCAACCAGCCACAGAACAGCAGGGAGCAACGACATTGATATTGATATTGGGGCAATGAAGATGACGATGAAGTTGATGATGATTGCTGATCGCTGAGATCACAGAATTGAAATCGAAATTCAAATTGAAATTGGAATCGAATGCTAATCAGGTGGAAGGCGTTAGCCAAAAGTCACTTAAAATTGAGCTGATTCCGCGCCGCCTGAACGCGGGAGGCATCAACAGTAGCCGGACAGCGAACAGATCGAGATGGAGATGGAGATGCCTGCGGAGGAGACTGAAAGTATGGGCCTGGGTCAAAATTAAAATAAAAACAACAGAACGGCTAATTAGTTGTAGTCGTAGACTACAGCCTCTGTCTGTTTCTTTCTCTTTGTTTCTAATTTGAAATTTATGCGACTGCCAGACAAAATACCAAATGCTATTTGGCTGAAAATAAACTTGGACACCGCCATGCCATACATATAGATTCAGACATCGTCTGGTATACATACATATATGTATTTACGTATTATGGCTATTGCTTGGCGACACAAAAATAAAGTCAAGCTGTCTGCTCTGTTGGCATCTGCAATTTGTTGCCTCTAGACTTTAGAGACGACGACGCTGCAATTGTCTGCAAGTGGCGGGTTTTTTCGAGAATTTCTGGAGAGACGAATGTCAATTCTGCACAAGGATCCATCGGATATCATGTTTTGGGCTCCCTCTTTTGCTGTCAGCTAAACAGGAAACCCAAACTGCAACGGATGTCCAGGCAGGCACAGGGGAACGTAGTTGATGATGAATCATTGAGCAGCCAAAACATTGTCGCCCATGCTGCCGATTTGCATACCAGATTTATGCCAATGTGGGTGGGCCGTCCGTCGGCCAACAAACCCATGCAAGTCGCGTCAAAATGTCAATTCAATTTATGGGCACAACCCGCCCGGCATACACAAAAGCCCAGTCACCGATCACCAACCGACCATCGATCCAATATCAACATGTTGACCATTCTATATGGTGGATACTCGGGGGATATGGCAACATGTTGCTGGCCGACTCCTAGGCCCCAGACTGCCTGACTACCCCGACTGTTTGAGTGCCCTGGCAATTAGTCTTATGCCTTTTTGCTTTTTTGGTCACCTGATGATGAATCAAATGCCGTTGTGCCAAAACGATCGCTGCCATAAAAGGCTGCCCCAGCGACAGCATGACGTGTGCTGGCTTTTAAATAGCGAAATGAGAGGAAAATACAACAACAAAATATACACAAATATACACATATAATACACCAAAAATATGCCAATTTTTCATATAAATTTATATCTAGAAACAAATGCGAATGCCTTATAGATATGTATATTTTTTTAATGATTTCCCAGGGTATGCTGTTGAAGATGAGAGATGCATTTCCTTAGAAGCTCTACAAATTGTTTAGTTTGTTGCTTTCTTTTAGCCTGACTTTTGCCAAATTCTATAATCCGGCTTGAAGGTATTGGTATTCCAGGTATTCCACATTCCGACTGGTTCTTCATATGACATGCACAAACGCCCAAATGAGCAATACGTGCGCCCATTGTGCGTTGTCATTGGCTCTCGATTTGCGAATCGCGAATTCTCGTTTTTCCCATTGTGCGGCTAACAGTTGTCTGCCACTGTACATACTCGTATGTTGTTGTTGTTGTTTTTGCAGTCTAATAAACATGCCGCCGTGCTGTCTGTCGGTGCGACACATTTACTTATCCGCCAGCAAACAATAGCTAATGCGGGGGGAGAGTAGGATGGATGGGCAGGCATGAGGAGTACAATAAAAGTTATAGAATTTTGGACATCAAAGCAAAACGTGAGAGAACGTGTCTCTGCCAATTAGCGGCCGTAAACAATGTTCGATTTTAACAGAGCACTGTTAATGGGAGAGTAGTATGTTATAAAGAGATTATGGACAGTGACCTTGAGAGCGACAGTGTCAGCGACGCAAAATCACGGAGAGGAGGAGAGAGAGAGAGAGATAGAGTCTTTGGTAGAATATTTGCAGCAGCAGAGTAGCTGCGATAGCATCAATGTTAATCCACTGCATAAATCAAGAGCCAAAAGCAAACTCGTAAAAATAACGGGGACATGGCAGCACTACGTGCATTGCTGATGCGTATGCTAACAGTGGGGGTCGTAAAAGAAGTACCACTAGGCAGATCTAACACAGGCAGGCTTTATTATTTTATATACTCATTTTCTTACTTCCAAAGTAAATTGCATCAAGTACTAATTAAGCTTAAAAGTTTCCATCACATGGAGAGCGCTCACTGTTAGGATTATTTTGACGGCCACTGTACCTCTGCACTCGCATGCCCGCATGTACACATACATACATACATATGTACATATGTTTGTATGTAAATCAACCAAAAGTTGAGGTCTGTGCGCAGAGCAGACCATAAGATAATCGCTTGAAGCATTTAACGCATTTGTTTGTGGAGATGCCACACAAAGAAACCAACCCAAGAACAGCCTTAACAACGGATTCTCTGAGATAAATTCACTCAAATTTCACTTCATTTATCACGAAATCCATCAACAGAACAGCCAGCAGGAGCACGCCGAGAGCAAAGGAGGAGATGGTGGTATATGGAGGAGGAATACCCATCTACCCATGCAAGTTACTTGCATTTATTTGATTTTGATTAATCGTCAACGAAAATTAAGCGGAATTCGTGGATGCTGCTGCTGCTGTTATTGTCCGCTAATGGAGTTTCCTTTGCCTGACAGGAAACTGCATTTACATATGTATGGATGTACCACCAGACGGCGAAAGAGAGAGAGAGAGAGAGAGAGAGAGAGAGAGAGAGAGTGAGAGATGTGCATATGTATCTGGCGGATTTCATTTCACTTGCCTCGCCTCACAGCAAAATTCCATGCCAATGTTTTGACAAACAGCAGCAGCTGCCGCCTACTCCGCATTCAGCATATCCGCATCTCCTCAGTGCTGAACGACACGACGACGAACGCCTCATCCTCATCATCCACGCAGACGGACAGAACCCATACCCATACCCAGCCATCTCTGGGACTCTCCTTGGTCGTCATTTTCACGCGCTCTCCTCACAGCACATGTGTGTTCCACACGCTGGCGACAGATCGCATCGGATCGCTTGGAATGGAATGGGATTGATCCGCAGAACAGGATATGCGGATGCTGCACTCGAACCACCGCAGGGGAACGGAACCGAGAAAATAAAACTAAGCAAACAATCACTACTTATCCGATAATGAATGGACATGATCTTGATATGAACATAAAAGCGGTAGAAAATGTTCAGAAAGAAGGCAACAACATTAAAGGATATACCTATAGAATAAGTTTCCCATGATATCATTATTTATAGTGTGAACATTAATCAAACACTTCATTCAAATATAATTGATGCTTGTAACTTCCCGTTCCTCTAGTTAATATTTCCATCTTTCAGCAACCCTTTCCGTTGCGCAACAATTTTCTCAGTATCAAACTGATATTTTTCACACCTAAGTACGCCAATAAAGGGAATACTCATAATAAAACCTATTATATTGCATTATTACAGGCACTTTTCTAGTCAGGTTTTATTGGGGAAAGTACGCGTTTAAATTGCTATTAAGCTTCGCTCGTGTTTGCAGTTCCTGGAAACATAAGCTAATCTTATGCGGACTTTAATTATAATTCTAGTATTTGCATTGCCTTTAGGCCAGCCCAATGTCAGAGTTATGGCTGATTTAATGATATCCACGTAGCAGCGATCCGACATTATTAACACCGTCGCCAGATCAGACAGAAAACAATTGTCTGATTCCGCCTGAAGACGCGACCAGACGGCATTAAGAGCGATTTTGGTGGTCGCGTCGTCGGCTGTCTAGTCGGAGTTTCTGCTGATCGCTCAGAATGAAAACGCACACACAGAGAGGGCCCCCAAGACAAATCAATGACCTCTTTTGCGTGACAGAAAAAAGCGAACAAAATAAATCGACAGGTTGGCATTTAAATTAAAGTAAAAATAAATGCAATTTTCACCAAGGAAATTCGCGCGTGTGAAAAGTGCAAGCCACGAAACTATTCGGTCAATGGTCAGCACAAACGTCAGTTTGAAATATAATATATATGTTTTAGATGTTCGACAAGGGTACAGTTGCTGTTGTTTATTTATGGGCATGTTTTTCTCGAAAAGATCTGTAACTTATGCGCCGAGGCAGCTCAAATTTGCACTAACATGCAGTCTCGAAAATTGTAGATGCAGGCACACGTTTGGTCATAAAAGCAAGTGGTTTTTAGAGCAGAAAATATGATTATTAGATGAGTTACTGTGTGGGGTGCAAGGGTTTATTATTTATACTAGTTGAGATAATATGTATTTCCGTTCCTTTGCAATGAAGCAATTGCTGCCCAAAACAATCTCGACCCACTGGAATATCAATGAAATCGAAATATGATACGTTTAGCGGGTATCCCATAGTCGAAATATTGCCTCTATCATTCTGACTTGTTTTTGTTTCCCTTTCCGTTTACTATTATTATGACTATAATAATTTTATTTTGTTTGTTTACGTGTACAGGCGGCGGCAGTGTTGGCGACGACGGCAGACCACAAAATTGATAAGATTAGGTTGGGAACTACCAAACCTATAACCTAAACAGCGGCCAGTCGGTCGGTCATATACCTGAGAATTAGTACTGACATCTACACACACACTCACATTACATTTCTGTTATCATCGAATTTCTATATCAGTTTAGAAAGCATAGAGTTCTGTTTTGTTGAAGGCGATTCCACGAAACAGTTCTCGAGTGCTTCGATTCGATCATCATAGACGTACAGCACAGCCCGTTCATGGAAGCGACTTGTGATGTGAGAAGAGGAAATGGAACTGTAGCAGGGACTCTGGTGGAAGCCCTTTGCTTCAGCTTAAAGTTTCAATCACAAAACGTCACAAGTGACTTTCCTTTGAAACATTTTCGAGGTAAAAATCTATCTGATTTGCCTGTAAGTGTGCTGTGCCTGTGTCTTTGCCTATGTCTATGTCTGATATCTTTTGTCTTTGAACACAATGCCCACATCAAAAGGTGTTTTTCGTATTTGTTGCGCTTTCGTAGGGTTTTATCTTGTCTGTTGTTTGGCATTTGTTGCGATTTGTCATGGGCGCAAGCAACCGCCTGACTAAAAGAACAACCAGAAACGGGGCAGGGCCACGGGACAGGCAACGAAGAACCCCCCGTGGCGAATTTATGATTAAGAGAAACTGAGGTCTGAGGTCTGGGTACTGGGAATGGAAATGGGATTGCGACTGTGACTGTGACTGCACAAAGCAAATCATATAATCAGACAGGTCTGCAGCTGAAGCGCATTAAAATGCAGATCAAAGAAAGAATTTAAATAATATTAAATGGAAATTATTTGAGGCTTCAAGAAAATGACGTCTACATTCTACAACATTTCGTTCGGTTTAAGTCGCTTTAATCAGAGATTAATCACAAAGGAAATCCGATTTTTGAGGCAGAACATTCGTATGACTTCCGTTGCATTTTTCTGATAACACTTTGCTAGGCATCTTTTGTGTTTAAATATTTGCTTCATGACGTGTTTGGAATGACTTAGTTCCCTGTTAAAATGTGTATCATACGGCAGTGACCTCATGCGAATACAATTATAGAAAGGTTTGGTAGGTGTCTAACTGCGATAAATAAAATCATTTATTCCAGTCGCACTTAAACGCAGAATGGAGTGAGAATCACTTGGAATCGGGCTGTTTGTGTGCTAATAAAATTATCCACAAAAGTGTTGTTGCCTTTGCCTACAATTCCTATTTGAATAACATCTTATCAGGGTTATTAAAAGATCTAAAGAATGAGGGGGGATTATCATTACATATCAACTCAGTATCTATGGCTGTTTGTGTATTCCCTAATCCATCCCCACGCGCAGTCATAAACTTCGTTGCGTGCCCATTCCCCAGAGACCAGGTCCCAAAATCAAATCAAATGCTCAGATGCATATCAAAATAATCTAAGCAAATGAAATGAAATGAGATGACAACAAAGTTGGGCACACACACACAAAAAAGGCATAAAATATGGGCAAGCAACACCCCAGAGAGAGAGAGAGAGAGGGAGAAAGATAGCGGTGGTGGAGGTGGAGGTGGAGAAAGAGAGAACAAGAACTCTGGCACCCATAAAATTGACAGCTGATCTTTTTTGTTCGTTCTTTTCCTTTTTTGTTTTTGGTTTTGTATTTTGGGTATCAGAGCAAGGGGTGCTCCATTGTATTTCCCCTGCCACTCGATCTGTCTCTTTCTCTTCTCAATCTGTTTCCCGGATTCTACCTGCTTGAGGGTCATAAAAAATTAAGAAAAACATGGGCAAACTCAGGAGTGGAAAAAAGGAGACAGCGACAGGCGGAGACATCGCATATTTTAAGCCGATGCGATGGGATCTCCTTGGGATGGTCAGGGTCTTCTGTACAAATCCCTGCCACACTTGGCATACATAGAATAGGATTTCGAAACGAACTGAACAGCAAAACGCAATTAGAAACACAACGAAAAAACCAAACGAATTTCAATTGAAAACATAAGAAGAGAGGGAATCGGCCCAACAGGATATGCTCAAAGATTTGTAATATGAGCGCTGCATACTTATGAGACGACAATGATCATGGCACAATGATAATGGCACCATGATCATGTACGCCAGCCATTGGCCAAAGTCTGTCTGCACCGCCGATCAGCTCCACGATAAGCGGGCCAAGACCAGGCCAGCGCCAGTGAAAGCTTTAGGGGGAAAAATCTCTTAGAGAATCGCAAATAAAACTATAAATGGACAAGAACAAGAGTCAGCCAAAAGCCAGCCATTCCCCAGGGAAACTCAAATCGGGGGAAATAAATAAAGTGCCAATACGAATGTTGGATGCACTAACAACACTTTGCTCCTGTTAATCTCTTTCTAAAATCTACAAGATCTTCAAGGTAGATTAGAAATAAAGGACAACGAATGCAGCACCCAAACATACAAAAGAAATAGATTTCTGTTCCAAGAATTTCTAGACGGTACTCCGTATATTTCGAGGACATTCTTACAAAAAACAGTATAGATTCCAGCTGCTTAGATTTCGCCCCAAAGTTACTTTATGGCAAGCATTCCCGCAGATCGTTTGAGATTTGTAGATTGCTCAAAGTTGCAGCACGAATGCCAACATCGTATCGTACTCCTCCGACTCGCATTCGTTTTGAGAGAGTATAAAAAAGCAACGAAATGTTATATTAATATTTACCATGAGCCTTCTTCTTTCTGGATTTCGGCGCCATGTCTGATTGTTATACGGGGGGGGCGGTGATGCGAAGGGCAGTCGACAGGCGGCTGCAATGCAACTTTGTTGGTGTTGTGCTTGTGTTCTTCCTCCTCTCTTTTCACAGAGTCTTCCTTTGCACACTCTCTTCACCTTTCGTCTCGCTCCTTCTCTGCTGTTCTACACTCCACTCTTCTGGGCTGTGCAACAAAACAATAAACGCGGAGCAGTGGGCAACAAAAGCAAAACAAAAGCACAGGATCTCAGGAGGGGAGGGATCGTATCTCTCTATCTCTCTCTCTTTCTTGCTCTGTCGCTGTGTGCGCTGTAGAACTGGATTCGTGTGCTCTCTTCTTTTGGGTTTTGTTTATAGCGCCCCGTTCAGGAGCAGGCAGCTGAGAGGGGGGACTATGGCGGCGGCGTCGGTCAAGCCGGCGACACCATGGAGCCCAATGTAGAAGAAGCAGACGCAGAATTATGGGTTTTGGCCAAACTTGATCCTTGCAGGGAGGGCGGAACGGATGCAAGAAGCTTTTGCTGGTGTTGTTGTTGCTGTTGCCGAATATGGTGTTGGATCCGTTGTTGTTGTTGTATCCTCTTGTGTGTTTGCGTTTGTGTTTGTGTGTGTGGTGTGGTGTGAGCGCGTGATCACGTTGATTATAATTATATACGAGAGGTGGCAATACAAATCAGGTGAAATTCAATCCTCAATCCTTTTTCGTTTCTCTTTCTCTCTCTTGTTATTTTGCTGGCAAATTAAATAACGTTTTGCACTATTTTGTTTGGGTTTTAATCGATCAGCACTGGCACAAAATAAACACTATTTATATAATTTTTAATCGATTTCTCTGCATACATAGATTTTTTTCTTGTGTTCTCCTGTTGATTATTTTTAGTTGGGCACAGATTTGATTTGAAACACGCTATTTTGTATATTTTTAGTTTATAATATTATCCGTAAACATGTGTGTATTATTTATACACCCTCGAGTGTGTTGTTCGGACACGAAGCGTAGGTAAACATCAGAAACAAATGCACGAGTCGCGTACCACATGTCACAAACTGAATGTGCAGCAGATAAAAACATAAACTATATTATTTGTATTGATAATAAATTTGTGTTATTTTCGTTATTTTTGTGTGATATTATCCACGGATGAGTTGTACAGATATCACGAATTTTCTACCCAAACACACGAAAATCTCGAACCCGGAGCGACGCGGCCGTAGCTTCCAAGATTCAAAACAATTTCAGCGCGGGGTTTCCTGAACAAGAATATATATGCCCATAGTACGCTGAGAGCACATGTTGCGGAGAGTGCATGTTGCCAAGAACCGGTTTCAGAGTGTGATGCGACAACGAAGGAAGCAGCAGAAATGTTGCAGTAGTTGTTCTAGCACTAGATTTTCGGTGAATCGATTTACCCGATTTGCTTGCAAATGAAAATCAATTGAATAGAAAAATCCAAAACAAATGCAAATGTTTTCGCATAATTGTTTTGCAGTTCTACCTAGCACGCCCTGTAAAAAGGTTTAAAAAAGCAACATTTAGTTGCAGCACTTGTTGCGCTCTCCTGGCAACATTTCTTAGCAACAGCTGAGAGAGCAATTCGGACTGAGAGAGCAAAAAGCCGACGAGAGCCGAGAGAGCCAACAAACAAACCGAGAGAGAAAGCACTTGAATTTCAAGTTTTTTCACCCAAGTATGAGTGTATCTATATGTGTGTTTGCGGTGCATCTGTGGCTGTGTGCCCGAGCGTGTGTATCTTGATCTTTGGTTAGCATCGTCGTCTCCTTCGTATTCGTGGCCGTTGTCTGTGCGCTCGTATTTCGTTGCTGCTTATTATAACTGACGTATCTAGATACGGCTGCAATGGGTGGAGAAACTGGGGGACGTGCCCCAGGAAGAGGCAGTGGCAATACAGCGGAACTGGGAGGGGCTTGGTCGGAGCATAATTGCAGAGCCCTTTTGCATAAAGGGGGCAGGCAGCATGCATGCAACAATAATAACAGTTTTGGTCGAATTTGTTAGCGATTCGAGGCAACACAGCGAGCAAGCCAGTGATTAGCAGCAACACCATTGCCCAGCTAATGGTTTGACTCCTTTTGCCGTTGCTCTCACGAGCGTATCCACGAGATACACGCTGTGCATAGTTGGAGATATCATTTAGGTTGCGGTTGCCCCTACAACTCTTCCCCTGTTTGCTGTCCAGCCTCTTTCTTTTTGCCTTCATTAGCCGCACAGTAGTCGCGGCTAATTATGGTCTACGATAGGCTTCTCTTTGTGGTCTTGCCACGGCCTGGTACCTGGTGTCAGAAGCGCTTAGCACTTCTTCCTTTCTAGCCACCAGGTAGCAGGTCCTAGACCCTCACACACTCTGAGCACTTTTGACATTAAAAACGCATTTGAGAGATATCTGTGATCCGCACTTCAAGGAATATAAAAGCTTAATATCATCTTAATATCCATCCGCAGGTCAACATTTGTGTTCCATTGCCCGTAAAAAGGCTGTACAAATATTTCAATGATTATTTCAACTATCACATGGACTCAGCCAAGAGTTATTTTCATTTGTTTTGTTCATGGTTAATGGCCAGCGATAACCCCCAAGTGAATGCACCCGAACTCCAACCTCAAACTCCACCAGTCGAAACCCCCGGCCGGGGGACTGATCTCCCGTTTATTATCACGCCCGTGGCCATAATTCATTTTGCTCCTTCGCCCCGGTCTGGCTTTGCTCTGCTTTTGTCTAGTCCAATCTATAGCTGATGCCCTTTTAGGACCCATTCCACTCCATGCAGCTCCCTGAACGCCCAGATTTCTTAGTGTTTGGTTGTTGTTGTGGCAGCCACTTCTCTCTGCTGCTCTGCCTGCCCCCTGCCTTTGCCCTCGAGGTGTGATTTCTCAAGTGTAGGAGTCATGCGGCGCACAGCCAGACGCGGCACCAAGCGACCAGCAAACTGCAGCCGGCCAGAGGGCCACCGTTTTTGGTGGAACCAGAAAATCAAGTTGCTTCTACAGATACCCTTGATCAGATATCCGCCGAAGGGGGAACCAACATCATTGAGTAATCGGAATCAACAGCAGCAATAAATTGCGTACAATCATTCAAGAATCATGCTGTAGCTTTGGCTTTATAATTTCTTAAATTAAACATCAGTTTGCGGGTGCAAAATGTATTGAAAAGGAACTTTGGTTTATTGCTTTCTCTTCGTTGATACCAAGAATGGGCATAATTTCGAGCGATAATGTCCCCCGAATGGTTCTCTGAACAGTTGATAAACTGTGAACCATTGAACCAAACTCAAAGATTTCAAATAATATGGATCCAAAACAAAGTGAGCAGACGGCCACAAATATTTCTTAAAAATAATCACGAATAATCCATCCCTTGAGAATGCATTGAGAATATTTTTTAAGCGTAAGAAATATGCAGACAGCAAGTCTTGACACCAACCAGACACCCTTGGGGCTATTAAAAAACTGGATTAGGAAGAAAAATACTTATAATCTAGACAGAATGTTTTAGTTGAACAATAAAAGATATTCCGGCTCATAAATTGGTAAGACTTTTCACACATTTTGCTTACTTGAATCATAATTTACCATATTCTTATCTACATTTTCTATGGCCACCAAAAGTGTTTTATATTTTGTTTGATTCGTTAACTTGGTATTCCCATGTATAAGTTTTAGTGCAGCAGAGTTGGTCTGATGCATGCAACGTGGAGTGAAGTGAAATGCATTTGATTAGAGGCAAAAGAACTCTGAAATTCTTTCTAGCGCGAAATTTCCATACGATTTTCGTGCTAATACGCGTAATGGAGAAGGAGCAAGAGATAAACGTGAGGATTTGCTGCAGTGCCCAATTAGCACCTGTGCTAAAAAGCCCCTAACCGAGACACGACTCCAATTTACCTGTTCCATTAGCACTGCACTGTGCTTTGAAATTTGTGTTTGAGTTTGAAGAACTGTCTGTGTTGGGAGGAGGAGCAGGAGGAGCAGCATCAGGAGATGGAGGTGGAAATCCCAGAAATGAATCGAGCAAATACCCATTATTCTCCGTTGTATACAATACGAGTATAGAAATGTACAATAGAACTCGTATTCCATTTTGGAATTTTCGAGTATTTCGTGTGAAAAGCGGGCGGCGGCACAGGCAGGGGGAACACTTTCCACACAATAAACATATACAGAACCAGGGCCCAGCCAGACAGAGTGGCGGGCCCAATGGATCGTTTGTATCTGTAACGAATCTGTATCTTTGGGTTTATTGTTAGAACTCACATTAGACACAGATACAGCTACATATACAGATACAGGCAGTAACCTTCTCTCTGCTGCTCTGTTGCGCAGGGTCACTCTCAACATTCTCAAACATGGCCAACAGATGTGCGCAACAGGCTCCCAAATCAGACAAAAGGCAAAAGGGTCTTCCACTGTATACATAACTGAGAGAAAAGGTTCTCGAGGAGATGTCACTTGGAGTGTGGCTTGGCCTTAAATCAAAGTCAAAGGCAAAGATCCCATGCCAGTCCCAAAAACAAAGCAGACACACAACAGATTCTTGGTTCTCTTGGCTCTTTTTGTTGGTAGCAGCAGCGGCCAGCCACTACTGTCCAGCCATCTCACAGATACCACAGAGCGGTCTCTTCGTATGAATGTATCTGTGTGTATCTGCAGCATGGAAATTTTCGTAGAGTACCAGAAATTTGTGTCAACGTGGGCGACAGTTTTCATTGTGTGTATAAATAAACTGAAAGACATTTCATGCTGTCGGCAACATGTGGAAAAATGCTTGGAATTTGTTCCATTCTTGCACACTTTTGCAATGCTTTTTGGATCTCAGAGATACAGAAAAACAATCAACTCGAAAACGAGACCAAATCGCGTGGTTGGAACTTGCCAAGGTGGTGGCGTAAATGCAGCTCAGTCCCTTTGAGTCTGTTGCATCATTAACACTCTCGAGTGGTGCCGTGTGCCCCCCATTCCATGACTGTTCATCATCAAAGTGAAGTGCAATTAAGCATGCAACAGGCCCTCTTCTTCCACCATCTTTCCTCATTTTGTTTCCTTCTCGGGTTCGTTTCGATTTCTGTTCTTTCTGTTCTCTTCTCTGCTGCACTTCACGCTCCCAAGGTGAGAGGTGTTAAAGTTTTATGGAATTTCAACAACGATAAATTATAATTACACGCAGTGTTGCGCATAAATCTACCCACACACACACCACACTCTTTCATAAATGCCTGCACACTCCCGCGGAGAGTCTTCAACCCCCAAGCGACTTGGAGCGCGTCAAACACAATTTGTACACGCATCAAGAATCCGCACCCCTCGCCATTAACACCTTTTGAGGGTGATTCTAGACCTGTCTAAATGTATTAGATTCAAAACAAAATTAAACGCAAAACTAAACCAATAATGCCACGCCATTGGGGGCAGAACCAAAAACAGAACCGCATATTTTCCAACTACTTTCAAGAATATAATTTGTCGAGTTAGTGTCAACATCCTCGATAGTATAGTGGTCAGTATCCCCGCCTGTCACGCGGGAGACCGGGGTTCAATTCCCCGTCGGGGAGAAATGTACACATTTATTTTTTTTCTTTTTTTTTGTTGCTCTCATTGAGAATGTAATTTTTTATGTATATTACTTTAATTATGGAAAGCAAAACACAATTTTTAAACGCATCAAGAACATTCTTCCACCATGAAGTTGATTCTATTCATGTCTATACATGCATACATTAAATTAAACAAGAAACTCCACACAATGGCACACAAAAACGAAAGAGCGGGCAGAATTAACTGAAAAAAAAAGAACAAGCGACATAGTCTGGCGATGTTGAAGTTAAGCTTTTAGCGAGCCGCTTCCAACATCCTCGATAGTATAGTGGTCAGTATCCCCGCCTGTCACGCGGGAGACCGGGGTTCAATTCCCCGTCGGGGAGAGATGTAAAAATTCTTTTTTCGTTAGTTTTTGTATTTTTTATTAAATTTTCAAATCAAAATTTTAAAATATCACTGATATTTGGCAGTTTTTTGATGTGCAAATGGATTATATCCGATAAGGGAGCCACACTATTCAGTAAATATAAATTGCAAATACTTATGAATTTTGATGTGTACTAATATGGGAGAGTGATGGAGTACCAAAAGGAGAAGTAAACCGAATGCCAGAAGCAATCACTTAAACAAAATTAAGTAAATAAATTAAGCAAAAAAGAAGAAAGGTAATCCCTATAATAATTCTCCCCGACGGGGAATTGAACCCCGGTCTCCCGCGTGACAGGCGGGGATACTGACCACTATACTATCGAGGATATTGAAGCACGTTTGCCAAATGCCACATTTCCAGTTCGCTGCAATATGGTTACATATTTCGCTTGATTTTTACCGCTTGGCTTGACTTAATTTTTTTAACAAATAAATGTAGACAGGTAAATTAAAATGACTCTTATGCGTATATAAATTGTGTTTGGCGGGCTTAAAGTCGTTTCAGGGATGACTAAAACGTATTGATATACATACATTATACCTTTAATTGTATTTTTTGACGTAGATGGTGGTGCGCATAAAAAGAAAACAACGAAAAAAAATGTCTACATCTCTCCCCGACGGGGAATTGAACCCCGGTCTCCCGCGTGACAGGCGGGGATACTGACCACTATACTATCGAGGATGTTGACGTTGATTCGCCAAAAGCTATAGTTGCAAGTCGCTAAATATATGTGGTTAGTTCTGTTTTTCCTCTGGTTCTAGTTTTGTTCTGTTTTGCGTTTAGTTTTGTATTTAATTAAATATTTTTGTATTTTGAAAAGTAATATAAACCTTCGAATTTGGTATGCTTTTTCTTGTAGTTGTGTATGTCATTTAATATGTTTTTGTTATGAAGATACATTGTAAACATAAAATACTCTCTGAGAACCAGCTGTAAAAAGAAGACAAAAAAAATGGTTTCACATTTCTCCCCGACGGGGAATTGAACCCCGGTCTCCCGCGTGACAGGCGGGGATACTGACCACTATACTATCGAGGACGTCAAGCTATGTTCGCCAAATGCTAGATTTGAAAATTTGTAGAACCATTTGGATCTAACCACAGCTGAGGGCTGTGTCGAGGGGTATACAGATACAGATACAGTATCTACTTCTATTGCGTTAGTTTCTGCTTACTGTTCCATGTGCAAATATACAAAAATCTTAAAAAATCGTATGGAAGTCCTTGAGTACCAGGCATACAAAACAAAATCAAAAAAATGTTACACCTCTCCCCGACGGGGAATTGAACCCCGGTCTCCCGCGTGACAGGCGGGGATACTGACCACTATACTATCGAGGACGTTGAATTACAGGATTCAAGAGGAAAACTCGAAATTGGTGGAACTTGTTATGTTCTACGTTCCAGTAGGAGATCTAATAATATGAAGAGTTCTTTTAACTTAAGGAGCATCAATGTGATCCTACTAGTATTATACATAATTCTCAATTTACTTTCCGAAAATTCATTAAGGGACAATTCTAACCACTTCAAGACAAGCAGTTGGGAAATTTCATGAACACTTACCACTCTCCATGACTTTTTCCTTGTCGTGTGTGATGGCATCGAATCCCTCCAAACTCGGTCCCGGTCCCATTTCCATGGCATTCAATGCGGCCGCAATGGCTTCGTCGTCTGGCCAAACATTCGCACTGAATTCACCTACAAAGAAGAACCAACGGAAACCATTCAAAAATGTAGTAAATTGAAAAACTGTGTAACTAATTTGTAAGCAGAGAGAAAAAGTGGCAAGCAACAAAAACTAAAGTGGGAGAGCTCGCCACTGGTATTGGGCGCACTTGAGTTGCTCTTCTGTGGCGCCAGGCAAATGTCAATTAATAATTTAACAACAACAATTGCCGGATTGTGGGGCGCCTGAAATACGAGATCTTAATTGAAAATAGAAATACAGAGGGCCGCATCTGGGAAGATATTGGTGGGGCAGAAAGTTCAATAGAGAGAGGGGAACGGGTTGGTTTTGGTTTTGGTTTTGGCTTTGGTTTTGGCTTTGTGGTTTCTTCCTGTATTTTAGCGGATGAGCGTGGGCCAAATTGACTGCATGTGGGATTCATGGACTGGCAGCTAAACGTGTGTCATAAACTTGGTCAAAAGGCTGTAATTTGCTGCTTCCCTCGGAAACCAGTCTGCCTACTGCTGCTGCGAGTCCCCCTCCCGTCTTCCGACCGTCTTAAAGACGTCTGCGCGCATCTTTAAGATACTGTTTGACAGGCCTGCCGAGATTACGTCTAGTTCTGTCGTCTGCACGCAACCCAGACTTTCGAGGATGACGCTGACGACTTGTCGGCCCACGCTGCTGCTGCCTAGACGGGAACTCTGTGGCTCTGTGGCACTTGGCATCCACTTCATTGAGGTGCGAATCGTTGACGCTGGCAGCTCCCGGGGCTCCCACTGGGCAACTTTCATGGTCTTGGCAGCATGAAAGGCAGTCAGCGGAAGCACCAACTCAGACTCTTAAAGTCTTAACGAAAGGGGAGAGAGATTTAACATCAGAAGGGGCATTTCCCAGATACATTTGCCAAAATGAATGAACAAACTTCATACATCATTTGATAAACCAAAATGTGGTTCGTGGCTGAGCGGACTTATCAAAACATTATTTATTATTTATGATGCGTCTCCTTTCGAGTGGCGTGGCAGGCAGACAGAACAGACACACAGGGAAATGGAAATGTGTGTCACTCAACGGGCAATTGAAAACGCGCGCGCTCTCTCGCTGGGTGGGCATGCAGCAAAAATCGCCAGCAAAACGCGCACAATTTGCAGCGTAAATCTGTCAAAATAATGTCCGATGAGTTATGCGAGTGCCGAGTCCGATGGTGGTGGTATTTCAAGCCTTTGGCCTGCAACAACCTACCTAGTCAGTGCAATGCACTGACTATGCAAATCCAAAAATTGATAAAGACTCAAACATGTTACCCCCAGAGAGTGTTTGACTATCGCTAATTGATTGAGTGCCTTGGCACTTGTCGACTCCATTTGCAGACTGCAGACTACGTAATTCCCCCGAAGCGTTGCTGGGGCTAATAATTTTCTGTGTTTGGTTGCTTTTATCGCTCTTCGCACACTCTGCGCTTCGGCTGGCAGTTACACAAGCCATCTATCAAAGATTGTGAATGGTGGGTGGAGAAGTTACGGGTCTTTCCAAGAAGCAAACCAAAACAAACCGCAAAACAGCAGCAAAAGCGAGAACAAAACAAAAGAGAACAGAATAGAAACGTGACAGTCCCGGTGGGTGCAGCAAAACAACAATCAATTGATAGGAAAAGGCAAGGTAACAAATACACTGGGGGAAAAAGGAGCTGCAAAAACATTCAGAGATTCGTAGTCTGTATGGGCCAAAATCTGATTGAACAAGGAATATTTATAGCCTCAACAAATGCATTGGAATGGCTTACAAATTTACCTTTTCAATCATTTTAATCTCAATTAAAATTCTATCTTTAGGTGTAAAGCCCAAAAAATTGTTCCTTTCAGTGTAGGGAAAGGTGCCGGACCGAGTAACTAATTTCTTATGCATGGAGCAAGGCAAGACGACAACCCAGCAAGCAAGCAACCAAACCAAACCGAACCGAACCCCTCGAGCACAAATTGGAGCACGTGCAAATTGCCTAGCAAATAGCCCAGGCAATCAATCAATATGCATACGATGATGATATAGTTCGAAAGCGTCGTTCAGTTCGGTTCGCGGTTCGCATCGCTTCAAAAGATTCGCAATTACGGGGAAATAAAAGCAAATGCCGGCTGCATTACAAATGAATTCACTGACGCGACAGTCAGTCAGTCAGTCAGAGAGCGAGAATCAATTGGGTGTGGTCCGGGCAGCAGCAGCAGCGACTTTCAAGCGGGGGTCTTGTCCCACCGCTCACTGAACTTTTGCTTAGCTTTTTTTTGTTGCTGCTTGCAGTTTTTCCCTCGTGTCTTTCAAGTGTTGCATTAACAGCAAAAAAGCAGCATTCCCTGTACAATCTCGAGTGCAGTAGCCGGCACTGAAAACAAAAACATTTGCCAACATTGTGGCCACAGATAACACAAAAGACATAAATAATGATGAATGCTAAGCGAATGCTCGCCAGATAAACCGCACAATGAATGTGTGGGGTTCGAGGAGTTTCGGTTCATATTCATATTAAGTGACTGATTGATTGATGGCCCCCCCGAACAAACTCTGTCTGAGGTTTATTTAAAGCTGGGTTCGTTTTTCCACGTTTTCGCCAAATCGCTCATAGTCGGGGGCATGTCAACACAGAGATTGATGGCAGAACTGGGCAAGAGGAAACCCCCAAAAGCCAAAGACTATCAATTGGGCAAATCAAAAGTGATGGCGGTGGCGGTGGCCCATAGCAGAGTGTGGGAGAATTGCATAAAATGCAAATGAAGAGGAACTTTTACTGAAATGATAGATGTTGAATGCACATCAGATAAACGAGTTGGGAGGATGGGTTTATATTCAGTTTGTTTTTAATATTTCCGCAATATAATTTATTATTAGTATACAAAGTCCCATGGAAGAGGGTTCTTTGGAGCGATGACTTCAGAAGTGTTTTCAACTATGTTTCAAATCATGCAGAAAGTTCCCTCGAATAATCAGATATTTTTCAGAAATAAAATCCTCATAAATCAGCTATTAAATAATGTTCAACTACAATTTCTGCACCATCAATGTAAATAAAATGTAAATAGTCAAACACCCAAAAAAGAATCCTATCCTCTGGGAAACCAACGACAAGCCACATCACAGGCGGAAAGACTCCCAAAATTAGGTCGTCCGACAATGTGGTGCTGGCACTTTTCTAGCAATTAAAAATTCTTGCAGCTAAAAGTTGCAGTTTTTTGCTTAAAAATAGATCAAAGTGAACATTATTTTACGGATTTCTGCTGGGCTTTTTGCTTGAGGAAATTATGCTGTGAGCGGGTTGGGAGTGGCGGATGCGTGAGTGGGACATGGCGGTCCAAAAATAACATTCCTGGCCGGGCAGGCGAGTGCAGCAGCAGCAGCAGCCTGGGCAGCCGGTGTGGAGTTCGATTCTGATTCTGTCCATCAACGCGCCGAGTCTATGCTAAATGAGCTGCACCCCGCTGCTGCCTGGCTGCCTGGCTGCCTGCCTGCTCCTCCGGGTATCCACACACTTGGGGGCGTGTGAACATTAGTCAAAAATGCGTAAATGAAATCAATTAAAATTACGCATAGCACACGAGACGCATTCGGAATGGGAAATCAGTGCGCCCCCAACCCACACCACCCCAGACCACCACTCACAGAATGTGTTTACACATTCGGCCTACGCGTTGTGCATGGCCTAATGAAGGCACGTACAGCCAGACATCCCCATACGTCCCTAGGGGTACGAGTGCAGTCCGTGCAATGGAGGAGAAGGAGTAGTGTGAGTGCCACTTCAATTTTGTTTACAACAAGTTCGGGCCCGCTGATTGCAGCTGGGCCTTTGCAGCCACTCATCTTCATCCTCTCTCTCTCTCTCTCTCTCTCTCTCTCTCTCTCTCTTCAGCATTTTTTCTGCTTAATCATATTGCTTCGGTTCACAATGCAGCCTTAATTTTCTTACGGATCACGCCAGAACAAAAAGCAGAAAAGAAAAGAAAAGAAAAGCAAACGAAACGAAACGAAACGAAACGAACCCAAATGAGAAATGAAAACTCATCGTATAATAGCACTGTCAATGGGGCAACTGTCAGTGCTCGTGGCCCCCAGGTGTTGGCTGTGCCTGGATGGATGGGGACTCCTATCTTCAATTTGTGCTGGCATAAATGCACCATAATGATCTCTTCTCGCCTGAAAATAATGGCCACAAATTGCTCAAATCACATCAATTTGTCTGCAGCAGAAAATAGATCGTTCCATCATTAATCGCACTTTTGTTTTCCCAAATAACTTCATCCAGCTCTGAAGAGTAAAAAGAAGCAGGAATTTGCCTAATGAAGCAGCTTTTGGAGTGTTTTGTTGATTGATCCAAATATTTTGTAATGCATAGAGGCACTAGAGGAATGATGAATTGATGGATAAATTCTTCGGATCTTTGTCTGTCTATCTGTGGGCATAATTCGGTATCTATAAGAGCAATTTATCTTTGTTTCAATCACTCTGGGATCCATAAATTTTTATATTTTCAAATTTTCTATCAAAAACAAAAACCTAAAATATATGAAATAATTCCTGGTAATTCTTCCTTTTCTTCTTCTTAACTTACCACAATTGTTAGCTGAAACATTCACTTTTAAATTATAAATTTAACAACTTCATTCCAGGACTTCGAATAAAGGAGAGCTACAGCTTGCCCTTCATTAAATCTTGCCATCAATCGTCCTTCATTAATACAAAGCATCAAGAATGCAATTCGGCAAACGTCTGTTGTTATTATTTATGGTATTATGCTACAACTTTGTTGGCTTTTTCCTATTTCAGACAAATGTGCAACTCGATGCCCACCCAGGGCCACCTCGATTCATGCCATGCCAGGCTAGGCCATGTGCCTCCTCGTGCTCCTAGACCCCTCTGACAGGCGCAGTCATGCATTTATGATGATTATTTATATAATCAGATGTGTACGCATGTATTTTCCAAATATTTTTCCAACTTCTGACTGACGTTTGATTTGTAATTGAAAAAGGCAGCCGCATAATTTTTAGCTCTTTTTTTGTGTTGTTCCTCTTTTACGCAGTCCAACATTTTGGGTGGTCTTAGATGCCACCAGGCCATCGCAGAGTTGAGATCTCTCTTTGCTCTGGCCATAGACCAATCATTGCCTATGACGTTGGCAAAAAGTTTTGCGCAGTTCTCGATTTCAAAGGCCTTAGAGATGACGACTCGACGGATCCATCCACAGATCCAAAGAGGCGAGACGGAGCGGGGCACAGCGAGCAATTTTTCTTTGCCGCAATTGAAGATTTCCTGTCATGATGCTCATTATGGGGAAGATTCTATAGAAAACACTTAAATTGAATAATGTCACCCAAAAGCGCTGAAATTGATGCAACCAACAGCGCGCTGAGACGGCAATTTCGTTGGATGGGAATGGGCATAGTATGGGACATGGGGATGAGGCCTGAGGATGGATGGTACAACGGATGCTCGGTCGGTCTCTCACTTGATGATATGTCAGCAGCCACGTTGGCATGTAATTCAATCTCTCTCTCTCCATCCCTCTCGACTTGAGTGTCTCTGCTGAATGCCAAAGTGTGAAGAGGCGCATTTCGGATAAATGTATTGTCTACAATTTCAGCAGGGACAACGGACAGAACAACACAACACAACAGAAGACAAGAGACAGCACTCGCAAAACACCAGAGCGAACCAGGAACCGAATAAAAATTGATGAAAATATGTGCAAGTGTCAGCGGCAAAAGGTAAACGGCATATAGAGATGTGCATGCACGATGCGTGAGGGGAACGGAAAGTTATGGGAATAAAGAATGCATCGCGGGATATATAAGAAAAGTTTTCTGCAAGTGGATCTTCAAGAATCTATATGACCTTAAGAGACTATAAAATTGGGGGCTGTAATATTATAACGATATCCATAATCACGACAGTTAGTCGTGTCACGTGCACGCCTCTACCTGAAAGCACCATCAGACAAACACACACACCGGCGCAAAGATAGAGATGCCCAATGATAAAGACAGAGACGATCTCAATCTGGTGGAGACCGCGTCGACATCGACGACCACTGAAAAGGGTCGGGTCGGATCGGTCCCTCGTGGTCGCTCGTCACATGAAGTGCCCGCTCGTCTTGCATGCCAACAAGCAGCAACAACACACACCGATCACCAGTGAGAGAGAGAGAGAGAGAACTCTGGAAATTGGAATGGGGCTTTTGCTTTTGATTTTTTAGTGTTCTTTAGTTTCTTTGAGCATCTACATATTTTACTGCTTCTTTCTTTTGCTTCGCCTGTCCCTTGGCTGTATTTTTTTGGGGGGAACCTTCGCATGCGAGTGTCCAAAAAAAAAAGATATGGCGAGGGGGGCAAACCAGAAAGTGGTGAAGAGACGTAGACAAAGACGACAGCCGCATTTGAAAAGAGACAACGCAAATCAAATTGTAAAAGTGTTAAAGGCTGACACATTCGAGTGTTTGACGCGTCCGTCGTCGGCGTAGTCGTCCCCGCCAAACTATAACTGTACGGATGGGGATGTACTGGGCATGTATTTGTTGTATCTCAGCATACCTGTCTGCCTTTGTGTGTGTGTGTGCGTGTCATGGTATCACTTTCAAAGACTGTCTGCCAGTCAAGGGCCAAAAGCAGAAGCGAACATTCGCCGACAGCTGCCAGGAGAGATTTTTTAAGAGATCTTCAGAAATGTCGAGTCTAAGATTGTACAATACAACGGCATGGATATTGAACCTCCTAGATGTATGCCGAAAACCCATAGAAAGTGATATTGCATCTGCTTAACCAGATTTCCAAGCCGAGTTAGGCGAATTTAATTGTAGATAAGTAAGTTTCATGCCTTGGATTTTCTGCTAGATAACGTATGACGTTCCCTGCAAATTTCGGTTTCTGTTTGGGCACAGGAGAACTAAAGCTTAAAGATCGCATCTATAGTTAACTCAGCTGTCTATCTAAACAAAGATTCCTAGCAGCAACTATTAAATACCTGACAAGAATACTGGGCAACAAAATGTTAGCAAATTCATTAAATACGAGTCTAATAAAATGCTCAAAGACTCCACGGAGATTTTAAAACAAATTGGAGCCACATTCTTTCAACCAGATAGGAACTAGAATATATTTTAAAATGCAAGAGAAATAAAGTTTCCACTACAAAACAAACCCCCCTGCTGACATTTCGTATATAACCGTTTAAAATAGTAGCGGAGCAAAGTGAAATTTGATATCGGTAAACCAAAAAGGAAGCAAACAACAGCAGAAGCTGTACCAGATACATCGATCCATGAATAACGTTAACGATCGCGCACCCTCATTAATATCCCACGAGATCTCACGAGTTGAATGTTGTGTGAATGTTATGCCTCACCCCCACGCAACCGCTAAAATTCGCATTAAATGCTAATCCTCCAGCAAATGACATCTTCTTAATTGGCCCACAAATTTGTTAATAGCAATGCTAAATCAATAAATATCTGATGGAAGAGAGTATATCAACCTCCCACTCGATCTGGATATGTTAATTGTTGTGGCACAATGGACCACGCTTTTATAAACCAATGCCAATGGCCTCGAGGTATGCGCGCTCGGGAACACCAAATTCGTTACGACTGAAAAAACCCCAAAAAAAATACAACTAAAATTTACACAAAAGGTTGAGCTCAAAAAAGTAGAATAAGATCGATCGCTGACTCTTGATTCGATGTGATTTCGTTTGATTAGACAACGAAATGCTCTTTGTGGTGGACTCGTTGGAACAATGGGGGAGTCTACAAGCGAACCAAAACTGAAATTCAAATGTGGTTGTTGTGATTGGAAATGTATTATGATTTGCCACACGCTGCCATTGAGGGAAGCTAAGAGATATTGCTGCTGTGGCTAATTTGCATTCGATGCGGAAGCTGGATAACCGATGGTCATTGTCTAGAGTTTAGACTCAAGAGAAAACCACATCAAGAAGGGAATAAATTGCTTCACAATTTGAATATTGTATGTAATCTAAAATCTGCGCATGTCAGGTCAATAAACGGATGCATAGTGGGTACCAAATAGATGGAATTAGTGGCAGATGTATGTATGCATTTTTGCAAAAGATGTTTTTATATTTTTTAACATTCAAACTGATTTTTCTTGGTTTCTTGTTGAGAAACAAAAAATGAAACCTTTTACAGTTTCCCATACCGGGAATTGAACCCGGGCCTCCCGGGTGAGAGCCGGGTATCCTAACCACTAGACAATATGGGAGATGAAAGATCGCATGCCTAACTGCTTTATGAGCCCGCGGTCTACACATGCTTAGGACTTACTTTAAGTAACTTGTACGATTAAGACCGTCCCATACTTAATTTAGTGGAGGTAGATTTGGATTTAACATCGAATCGATTTAATGTCGAAAAACCAAGTCTACGCAGAAATAGCTTTTTGACCCAAGGGCTACATAAAATGTATCTACTAAATATGGAAAACAAGAATCTAGTCTAAATTCTAGATTGATCTAATACTTATTTATAGAAATAAATTCATTCTAAGCCCACCTACACAAAATTAAATTTGGCAGAGACTTTCATAATCGTTACTAAAAGAATTCCAAAGTATGTGCCACGTGGCTCATGTAGCAGTTGGACGAGGGATCTTCCATCTCCCATATTGTCTAGTGGTTAGGATACCCGGCTCTCACCCGGGAGGCCCGGGTTCAATTCCCGGTATGGGAAACTGTTACAGTTTCTTTTTTATTATTTTTTTTTCCTAAATATGGGGCGAAAAAACCCAGTATTGTTTGCAAATAAAAGAAACACACATTTTTGAACAAAAACCCCAGAAATACACCGACTTTCTTGATATTTCTTACCTAAAACTGATAAATATTTCATATTCCCAAAAATACTTCTTGTTTTACTCCAAGTTAAGTAACGATAAATCCTACCATTACTGTATCGATAATATTCTTAGGCTATCTATAAGCTATTTTTAGCCATCCTTATAGCAGACACGACCCGCACATTGACTGCAAGAATTTCTTCGTGTCTCTCAATTTCTGGCAGTGCCACCATTATTTGCCAAGCAGGAAATATTATGCAGATCTTCGTTTCATTTCATTTTGATAAACACGAATGCTGCTCGCCAAGACTGTGGAGAATGGGTCTCGGCATCGGAATGGGGTCTGGTCTGGTCTCCAGCTGGAAAGGCGAACTTTTGCCTGATGCCCGCCGCCTGATAGCGGGGGACAGACGGACTGCATGGCATGGCCTGGACTTTCCAAGGAAAACATGGTTATGGCTTGGGGGCCACAAAAGGCCAGCTATGAGGTGGAAGGTGCCATATCACAGTGGGAGTGGGAGTGGGAGTGGGACCTGGGATCGGGTGAGAATCGGGTGGGCGTGCTGCAAAGCATTTTGGACAGGAAAGAGGCGCGTGGAGCGTGCCTCATAATTGGCAAAATGTGGAAGAGGATGGCGACGAAGCCGCCTAACACGACAATTATTTGGGCAATGTGGTAAACGGTTTCTTCGTTCTCTCTTTTCCATTTGGCTCCGCATAACTTGGCTAACAAGCAAAAAACTGTTGACCAAAAATTAAGGCTCGCAATGCGCGTGCAAAGAGTCACAGAAGCAGACACAGAGAAATGACACATCAGATAAGGCAATATCACCTACCAGCAGCACCAAAACCCGTACCAGAGCCCAGGGAATCCAGCTACCAAACGAGGTCTCTGCCGCATCCACACACAAAGAGAGAAAGAGAGGAAGATGCCACAATTGATTGCCACAGAACGAACCGAACCGAACCGAACCGAGGCCAGTCGCAGAGGCACTGAACAATGCTGGCAACTCGATTTGGAGGCGGCTCCTCAGGGTCGTTGCACAGCAGCGACGTCTGCGCGTCGTTCCCCATTTGTACTTTGCAATGCAAAAGACGCGACGACGACGACGACGACAACGAAGACTTCCACCGCCAGATCCTCTCTCTGGATCCCCATGTCGAGTACACGAAGTACAACACAAATTGTGGTGTCGAACATCATGTTCGCCTTTAGCCCAAAAAAGAAACAAGACAGAGAGCAAGGGTAGCTGTGGAGACCGAAGTTTTAGATACTCTTGAAAATCTGTGTAAGAAATGGTAGGGAAAACCTGGATATATTTCAGAGAAAGATTCTTCCTATGGAAGCTTTATCTATGATTGTAGGAATTATCTCCTCCAGCCTCCTTCTTTAAGTTTCCAAAGATCGATGTAAGAGCTAAAGTACCCTCTGCCAGGGCATACCAAAACAATGGACTTGCAGACTTGTCTGGCTGTGGGCTGCAATGCAGCACTTTTCGGGCGGATTTTTGAGGAAAAGTCTAATTGATGAGTGACTGGCTGACTCGCGGTGGCATGTCCTATGGCTAGACACATGCAGCAACAGCAACAGCAACAGCAAGAGCAGCAGCAGCAGCTCATTACCCACTAGCCAGCCTACCCAATGTCTGGGTTGGCCTGGCCTGGTCTGCTCTTGGCCAGACGAACGACACACAATGGACGCATAAAGCAAGTCGCATAGTCAGGCACTGCGACTTGTCATTCCCCGCCCCAGGAGACGCTGCTGCCCGCGCGGAGTTGCCTTTTGACGCATGAATAAGTAAGCAATGCCAATTTTCAATTTCCAATGGCAATGCCAAGATCACAAAAATCACAGTGCTGTTGTGCCCAGTGACACTGGGCCGTGGGCAAGGGAAATGCAGCAATGCTGACAATCAAATATTTGTGATTTATAATCAAGGAATTAACTTGGGCGGTGCCTGGGGAGTTTTATAATTATCATATTTATGCTTTAAAGGGAAAAATGTATAAAATTCGTAAGCTAAAAGTGGCCCAGAGGAAGGAAGAACTGAAGAAGAATTTTAGACATTTCTCTCGCGTTATCTAAAATTACCAAGTAAATGCCATAACTTGCTGCAAGTTGTATGTCAAACAATTATCCTTAAAAATAAACCAAACATCGATCTATACATTGTTCAATTGTCAAACCCATTTATGTCCCAAGATGTGTAGACTTTATGTAAACCATTTCCCCATAACACCTACAACACACAAGGAGTTGTACTTTATTTCCCAACCCTTTGCCACACTGTTCGAATTGGTGTGAATGTTAAACAACAACAAAAAACGCTAAGTAACAACAGAAAGGAACAGCAACAACAACAACAAAAGCTCTACGTGACGTTGCACAAAAATTGACGAATATTCTTGCTGGTTGAACATTTTGCCACAGGAAGAAATAAATTGCGATCTTTTGTCTGTGTGGGTTTGAGTGTTCATTGTTGTTGCCTTTGCCGTTGCTCTTTAACACTTCACGTGCGAAATAAGGCAGCAGGAAAGCAGCAACAAAGGCAGCGAGTCGGGGCGAGGGATTCCCAACTTTAAATTAGCTTTGACAAGATAAATGATCAGGCATCGGAGCTGCTAAAAACGAAATGAAAAATGGATACTCACTCCTGCTCCGCCTGCTACTTCTCCATATCCAACATTTGGCACTCGCTTTGCCGTGGCTCAAAGTGCCCGGTAATTGTACAGTGAGTTTCAAGACCATAATGGCAGTTGCTTGGAGCTGCTGGGGGTTAAGCTTTGAGGTTTTTTGGGGAGTTTATTGGATTTTATGCGTTTATTCTTTCGGTAAGAAAAACGAAATCAATTTATACATTTTTAGTCTTGCAATCCCGACTCACACTGTACCCAAGCTAAATGCATATCCAAATGATAAACGCGAACTCGAACCTGCACCGAAAGTGACCTCCACTGGGCATGAGGGTTACAACTCATCCTTATTCCCACTCCAGTACCATTATCATGACCACTGCCAGAGCCGTTGCCAATGCCCTGCTCATTATGCTCGTCTCAGTTTGCGTCCAGCATTTGGTCTGCTATTTCAATCGGACCGGAAGGGCCACAGCGCTAAGTATATATAATTTGAGATACTCTGCTGCCCCTCGAAGCAGGTTCCAAGCAATTTACAATTGGCAATGGCATCGAGGCGTCAAAAGGCTTATTAAAAGAAATTTGCAATTGCAGCGGACAGCGGACAGCGGGCAGCGGACACCCGACAGGCGGACAAGGGACAGTGGAAAAGAACTAAACGAATGGGAGAGGGAACCCGAAGCAAACGAAGCACATTTCAAATTGCATCCCAAGATGCAGAGCTCAAGATTTACCATTCTCGTCTGACGTCGAGCCATTTATGTTATTTTGTGCTGACTCTGTCCGCAGTTCTGTGGCTCCAGCTCCAACTCCGGTCCTGGCCCTGGCTCTCCATCTTCGTCTTGGTCTTAGTCGCCTTCTTTTGCTGTTGCTGCTGCCTTCCCCTCCATAAGGCCCGATCGCACACAATCCCAATCCCCCAATCACAATGGGGCAGGCACGAAACTCCACTTTTAGAAGGCACCTTATCTGTGCAACGGCATCATTATTTCACACCAACTCAGCTGAAGGCACAAAGCGAGAGCCATGCCAGCATTCAGCAGCAGCCGCCAACAGCCCGAAGATGGAGCGGCAGGAGGAGACAGCAGCAGGCAGCAGGCAGCAGGCAGCAGTCAGCAAAGGGCACACAAACGGCATAAATATTATGGCCAAGCTGCAGGAAGAAGCAAAACTAAACGCAAACAGGAACCTATAGAGATGGTCAACAACAAAACAGAAGTAAAAATCACGCGCAGGATTTGTATAAGGCAAAGGCCCAAAAAATAGGCTTGTTGGCGCATTTACTCTGCTTACGCAAACTCTGATTTGGGTTAAAGATTTCAGCTAGTTGCGAAAACAATTTGGTAACACTTTTAGATGGCAGTATAACAATTTGTTGAACAGATTTGAAGACTCACATTAGAGATTGAAGGGAAGTCTGAGCATGGCGAACTTTTCCTGAGTATTTCAGTAAATTTTGAAGAAAAAAAAAGCTTTTAATGGATGTATATTTTGTCAAGAAAAAACCTTCTCAGGCCGAAATAAATGTACTCTATACAAATATGTCAAAAATCCTAAAGAAAATCCAATTTTTTAGCTACTTTTCATTCTGTTTACTGCGTGTCACGCACCCATCCCTATGGACCATTCCGACGCAGATCTCATATCGAGAACAGTACGTGGACTTTCGCAATGGCATTGCCATGAAATGCTTAAACATAAATTCAACGAGACGTGGAAGTGCAAAAGGGAAACCCAAAGCCAAACGAGAACCCCCCCAATGGCGGAGCAAAGACGAGCCTAAGCCGGACTGCGGTCCTGGCGATATGTTCTGGCAGATTAGTCGCTGAGCCAGAGAGCCGCGGCAGCTTCGTGTTTCTCTTTCTGTGGATCCAGATCCACATCTGCCACAACAGGAACACAAAAATGCAAGCAGCAAAAGCAAAACTTGCATTTTCCATAGTCCCATAGTCCCCATAGGCTTAGGCTGGCTGCATTTCTCGGCTGGTCAAGCGATGGAGACTCAGGACAGACGTTGCTCCGAGTGCAGCGCATTGTTCCCTTTGGCTTGCAATAAATTATCGATTAGAGTGGGTTGCTGCTGTCTCGATATGGTCAATGATGGTTCAACGACCAGCCACAACTTATTACAAACCAAATTACATAAAACGAAAAGGTATTCGTTACGCTTTAATGGCTGGGTTCAGCCCCAATCCATTTCGAGGGGGTTCCTAAAAGGTTCACGCCTACACTTGATACATTCTCTCTTGCTCTTCGCTCTCAATTCTCTTCTCTGTCTCTCTGGCTGCGTCCTGCAACTGTACTCCAAAAGGTGTGAAATTTGCAGCCTGAGCATATTCCCCAAAGGCCCACAAAGGAGGCAGGCTCCTGCTGCTGCTGGACCCTGGTTTGAGGCTGCTGCTGCTGCTGCGTGGCCCCTAAAGCCTTTAATTTAATGCCAAGGCAATTCGCTTGGCCGCCAAACGTGGCTGGAATTTTAAATGTATTTCAACAGCCAGAGCCAGAGACAGAGACAGAGCCGCCACAGCGGACAAAATCTGAAAACGGCAAACGTAAAGTGTGATTAACGCGTACCTGCAACTCAGACGGGAATCGAGGACGGGCACCGCACTGGGACCGGCCTTTTTGACACAAAGCTGCTCTCGGGATCCCAGTCTGGCCCTGGACGTGAACGTGAACGTGAACGACGCGACGTTGACAAACAAAAAAAATAACGAAAAACCCGCGGGACCGAGTGTCCTAAATGCGCGCAGAAGCTGCACAAAAACTCGCCAATCTTCACGTCTTCAGTGTCCCCGAACCCGAATCCAGCCCATTCCTTGCCGCTTTAGTGTTTTAACCGAAAATCTTACACTGAGGGAAAGATTACACTAAGAAGTGTGGATTTTTTTACTTTTAGAACTATAAACCAGAAAGACTCTTCGTGCAGCGTGCTTGAAAATACAAAAACAACATGCATGTATGTGCATGATTATCCAGAATTATTTTTATAAATATTATTATGGTTTTCCCATAATTTCAGACAATTTTGTTGCTGTAAAATCACAGCTTAAAATAATCTAAAAAATAAATAAAAGTCCCAAGTAGGAATTATTTGAATAAATTTAAAATTCTCTCTAGGATCTTCTTATCCCTAGCTCACTTTGGAAATAGTTCATGTTGCGCACCAAAAATATATATTCTACATTTTGAAACCTTTTCTTTCAGTGCAGCTTCTTGCCGTTTGTGGCTCTTCTACCTGAATGGCAGTTTGTAGCTTTTGTGTGTGGCTTGGGGCTTAAATGCCCGAACTCGTTATGCTTGCCGCAGCAGAAGCAGCAGCAGCAGCAGCCGCAGATAAGCAACGTGAAGGAGCAGCAGCAGGAGCAGGAGTATGAGGTTGCAGGTTGGAGGAAGCTGCTGCCCCAATGCTTCACTTTGCATGCAAGACCCAAGATCCCTTCCTACCCGCCGCAGGCTCTCGCTCATTTAATGAGTGTTGCCTGGGTCGGGCTCTGGTGCTGAGGATCGTTCTGGGGTCTCCTTCATTGCCGTGTCGCTGACTGCATCATTTTAATAATATTGTTTACGTGACATTTGATTTATTATGAACTTTTTCTTTTGACAGATTATGTGGCGGCTTGACTCCATGCCAGTTGGCTACTGTTTCGGCCTGGTCCAGGTTTTCAGCGATTACCGTGGCACGCACAGGAACTGAGGCTGAGACTGGGGTCTGGGTACTGAAACGACTCTTAATGGATCCGCGAATCAGGCTGGGAATTCTGGCAGTGGCAGCTGCTGCTGCCGAATCAATTATACCAAATTACATAAAAGGGCATTACATCAATGGCAGGGAAAACATTTTAGAGGGTAAGGGTTGATCATTGATGGTTCTATTGAATGGTTTACAATTGAAGTTTATTGTGTGTTCCACCAAGGACAGGGTTCTAGACTTGTTTGTTACATTTTCCGCGTTTTCTTTGCTCATATTTGCCACCCTTTATAGTTCGATTGCTGCGCAGTCAACCCTCTAGAAATCTATATTAAAATGCATGATTAAAGATTGCATTTGTGTCTAGAATCTAGATAAAAGATGTGTCAAATGATTGCACAGTGTGACGAAATATGTGATAAATGAGTATCAGATAGTTGTCTCGGTCACACGTTCAACATTTAGGGATGTTTGGGAAGTGAGAGATGTGGGATATCTGCATTCATTTATGCCACAAAAGCGTGCTGAATAATTTAAGCCAGAAAGTATATACATTCTCTTCTCTCCTAAGCAGTGAAAAGCCTTGTCTAATCTCCATTCGCATATCTATTTGAACTGCCGCATACAAATAGTTTCATTTCCTTTCATTTCCAGTGATCAGCGTCAAAATTGATTACCATAAAACTTCCATTCCTGCGCGGCCTTTTAACGCCTTTTTTTACGACCTCCAGAGAGCAACCAAAAAATGAATAGTTCTTGTCATTTGAAGCGACCAAAAATATAATTAAAAAACGTCTCAAGTGGCAGCGTTCTCGATAAATCAGTTGGAGGGCGACACAAACACCGGATCAACAAAAAAAAAAAAACCAACCAAAAACGGGCCAACAAGCAAATGTTGGCCCAAAGCCAGGCCCGTCCGGGAACGGCAGAAAAATGTTTTCAAATTATAAGAGTGGAGAGAGGAGTGTGGAGTGTGGAGTAGACCTTTGCGTGGTGTAGTTTCTGGAGCTTAGGGTTCTTGGTTCTTTTTTTGGTACAGGGCCTTCTGCTCTGATGATACTCGTTTCTGGCTCTCTCTGGGTCGCTGGTGTCTGCTCCTCTGCCCTTTCTTTTTTTTTTATGTGCTGTCGTTTGATTCGTTACGATTATTTACACAGAACTCGACAATGTCGTTTTAATTAAGAACCAGTTTATTTCTGTCGGGTTGTTTTTCGCTTTTGGCCCATCGACATTTACAAATTAAATGTTGATAAGCAAAAGTTCTTGCCAGCGCTCTCTCTCTCTCTCCCTCTATCTTTTTACTAAATTTAATTATGCTGCATGCAACCACATGCGACAAATACTGGCAACAAATGTGGCAGGGTGCCACGGGCTTGGTTATCGCTAAGACTTTAATCTTTATGGGTTATGAATGCACTCGAGTGGTAAGGCTCAATTTAAACAGCCATCGAGGAGAGAGAGAGAGAGAGAGGAGCCCAGGGCCTGGCATGCCTTCGACTATGCTCGGGTTATTTACGATAGCCTGTCAATAATAATAGTCATAATAAACACACAATCGCCGTACCCTTGTGGCTAGGTGGCTAGGTGTTGCACCCATGCGGCGAGTGAACGTTGCCTGAGTTCTGGGCTTCAATATTGACCGATTCCCCGAGCCGATAATGTCATAAATGTGACAGCGATAAAAATCAACTCAATTTTGGTTGAGTTGCTGGCTCTGTGCGTGGGGGGTTGTCACACAGGTTGCTTGGAGCTGCACAGAGCGGGAGATACACAATTCAACTTCAAACTTGTTTACACTTTACAGCGCTGGCAAATGTTTGACTCGAAAGAGAGTCGGCATAGTATTGACACACTGATTAGGGTTCAACGGAAACATTGCCACAGGCAGGAAGAAGCTTCGCCAAAAGGCTGCCCCACAAAACCCTCGACAGGCAAGACAAACGACTGCCAGTCATTTCCATTTTCCATTTGCACTGCTGCCATTTCCAATTTCAATTTCAGTTCGAAGGCGAACGCATTTTATGCAAAATCAGACACGACTTTGCACTAAAAAGAAAAAAGACACTGAGAGGAGAGCGGCTCAGGGTGGCCCAATGCGCTCAAGTCTGCTAAGAGTTGAGTTTTAAAGACTGCCAATTGGGTAGGCATCCAGCACAGACAAAAACCAGACAAGGAAAGGTACTTTGGCTGGAAGGCAGGTAAAGGAACGAGCGAAGGGAAGACATATTTGAATGTATAAATAAATGAATTAATGGTTATAATTATAATCTATAATTTTAATATTTGTCAATGCTTTCATTAAAAAACTCCTGCAGGAACAGCACCAAATACTTTTGAGTCTCTCTTTCTAGACTTCTTCCAACTGGCTAACGTTGAGTCTGGCTGAAGCTGAATGAAATCTAACTCAAAGCCAACTGCTACGTGACGATAGGCTAAAGGCTGGGACACTAACTAGAGTGACAGAGCAGACAGCTCTGACATTTTGTATAGAAGTAAGTTCTCTGTGGAGTCCGAACTGCTTCCTGTGCAAGCAAATTTGCTGCCTGCAATTGGACTCCCTGCTAGCAGTTTCTAACATTTGGCATGCCATAACCACCTACAGTTCAGCTCATTCCTTTCCAACAGCTATTGGCGAAGGTACATGGACCATGCATATGCAGATAAATTGATCATTGTCAGTCATCTTCCACATGGTAGAGTGAGGCACGAATGAATACTCAGTACACAGCAAAGTCTCTGCCTCTCTCTCTCTGTGTGCTGCTGCTGTGTGAGTAAGATTTCTGCGCATAGATTGAGCGGCAGGCAAACAAAATAAAGAAAAGAGGGAAATAAATTGCTTTTTGCATAAAAGCTGAGGCCACCACTCTCTGCGGAATCTCAGCAGCCGAGAGTCTGCCAGCGAAGCGCGAAATTTCTCGTACGTGTCCAGTGCAGTCCGCACAAAAGTTATGGCAGAGAAGAGCGGAGCGACGTCTGTGGAGAATCGAGAAATATTTTTGCGGCGTTGTTATCGCCGTCTTTGGATCGCTGAAGCTGGAGTTGGAGCTGCGAGCTTGAGGCTGTGGCTGCGACTGCGGCTTAGGTTGAGAAGGAGAATGCGAAAATGCGACGCACAATTAATCATATCGGAATATATTGCGCCCTTTGGTGGCATAAATCTCGATGGGCTTAAAGCCCCGACTTAGCCCCGGACACATCGCTGGAAAGCCTGCGGACAACGGAGGCTATTAAGATGGCAAAGGCTTTAGAGTTTTATTTTTTGTAGAGGTAGAGAGAGAGAGGAGAGAATTACACATTTTAGCGCTTCACGCGCATGCGAAACAAATCGCTTGATTAGTTTCCTATAACAACCCAAAAGCCGAGAGTCTTTCTACAGCGGCAGGATGTGAAGCTGAGAGGCTGAGGAGCTGAGAGATGGGTATGCCCAATTCGGTGCAACAGGAAATAAGCTTAACGAATGCCGTCTGCTACGGATCAACCACATTCCACTTGGCTTCGCCTTCGCCAGCTTATTAAAGGCCATTTCGTAATGAGCATTCCGCCAGCTGCAGCATTTCTGCAGCCCATTTGCCAATTAAATGAAATTAAAGTCATATCTGGCAATTGCCAGGCGTCCGACCAGTCCGCAGCCTCCCGCGATCTTTGCCTCAGCCACCGCGTGATGAGGTGTCGCCACTGGTACGGACGCGTCATTAACCCCTTTGCCTGCAGCAAATTCCCATGCCACCAAACACCAAGTGCGCAGACTCTTCTAATTAAATTGTGGTTGGAACTTTTTAATTAAATTGCTGCACAGCCAACACGCGGACTGGCAGGCTTCCAACATTCGCAATCGCCACAGAACTTGTGATGGGAAATACAAAACTAAAGTTGGCGGCAGCTCGTGGATGCAGCAAACATATATCCAGTGAAGCCTGACACCGATAGGCTAATGAAATCAAGATTCAATATTATTGGTGGAATTTTGATAAGCAACTAAAAAAGGAATGGAGCTGCAGCAATTCTGTAACGATTGTGAATTAAGAGCAATTTTTACTAGGCATATTTTGACTCTTTTCTTTATTTTAATTGAAAGCTTGGCTATGCCCCATTGGGCTACATTCTTCACTCATTTTTAATGGACTTGTCGCAGTCCGAGAGTGCCATCGTTGCCACCCATGGCTGCATTTGTTGTACCATTGAAATCGTAGCTCGAAACCAAAGATGTTTTCATTAATTTTAATCTTTTATCTGCCTAAGAGTAGTAGATTTTTGTTGTATAGATTACAAACACAAACCAATCTAGCATCAGTTTGAAATCTTGTAAGCAGCAGCAGAAGACTTTATCTATCCATAGAAAAAAGGGAAAAAGGGAGCGACTCTTGTTTATTATTTTGTTCCCACTTGCTCCCGCCAATCCTCATCGTCTTTGACAATTCAAAAGCTGATTCAGTGCATCATAAGCAGGGGGACAATATTGTTGCCTTTTATTGAGAAGGCAGCGACGAGCGACCATTCTCGCTGGGTCTGGCGACCCAAAAGGAGACCGCAATTAAGTGCATATAAATTTTGTATTTTTACGATCGTTGGCCTTATAAAAAGCCCCACTCTATGGGCAACAGTCACCGGTCACAGCTGCCACAGGGTTTCCCGCTCTCCGTCCGCTGTGCCCCGCTCAATGGCATAAAGTGAGTCGATTTATGCCCACGATTTCGAACTGGAAAAAATATGAACCATCCAAATGTTGGCTGAGCAGGCACTGTCTGAAATTTCCTAGAGAAGGGTTACCCGCCCATACCCGGCAGGAGGTTGCCATGGCACCAACTAAATGCGTTGAAACTACTCTAATGGCGAACATCCTTTATGTTATTTTTACTCAAAACTTTTTATGTTAACATCTAGAACACCTTTCTTTTAGCTGCATGTGTTGGGCATTAAATTGAGGCATTAACAAAGAGCAGCGGATCATGTATCATGCAAGCACATATCCGGGCAAAAGATCACTTAAATTTCAAGGGTAATTAAAGCCTCGGCACCCCACTTCTTTACGCGGTCTCTTCGGTGTTTCTCTTTCTGTTTTTCTATTGCTAATTAGCCATGACATTGCACCGAGAAGCGAGTGTCTAGCTGCGGGCCACTGCCAATTTGAGAGTAGACATCGTTAACGCTAACCTGTGGTGAGTGGCCGGCCAGACCGTGGTCTGGTGCCACATCCAGTAATCCCCCTTCGAAAGCTTATCTTAATTTTTGCATTTAATAACCGCATTTGCCTGCAAAACTGCCACTGGTCAGTGCTGGCCGATCAGTTGGGGGAACGTTCGCACCGTGGACGGACGCTCACAACGGGGCGGCCATTAAGCTTAATACGGCCAGGTAAATTCTGGGCCCCAACAACTATGCAGAGGTGTGAAGAAAAGTGTCGACTTGTTAAGCTCGGCTCGCAGGCAGACAGCTAGCCGACATAGGGCAACAGAGAGAGAGAGAGAGAGAGAGAGAGAGGGAGGGATTGCCTGAGCTGAGCTTAGCCGACATTTCTCGGAACCGACGCGAACGAACGTTTCGTGGAAGCAATAAATATAAGCCGGTAGGTGGGGGAGCACAGGTCGGCATTGTCCTTTATGTGTGTGTGTGTGTGTGTGTGTGCAGCAGCCTACGTAATAAATTGTATTTATTTATTTCTTTTTTTTTTTGCACAAGGATTTCCAAAAGGGAAGACAACCCACCCCGACGCCTTGTCGCACTCAATTAGTGACTTGAACGCGAGTCGCGCGCGTTTTTGGCGCGGCAAAAAACGTTTCATCCGCCAAAGAGACGCGCGCGCTCTCTCTCTCTGGCTTTACGGGTCTCTGGCCATTTTCTTGTTAGAGACTGGGTGGACTTTTGGGGGGGGCTGTCAACACTCGTTATTGTCTCACCAAATATCAGACAAACAAAAGGTGGAAATAATCATAAGTCGCCTATAAAGTGCCTGCTTAAACTTTGATGAGCTTGGGCCGCCATAAACAATATATAATGGAATGGTAGCTGCTCTATAAAAATAAGCAAATTTCGCAAATAAACTAAAGCTCCAAATTAAAACAAAAAACATCCCGTGAGGAAAGCAAATTAAATTTGTTCGACCGAAGTCTGTGTACACTTTATGGGTCGCTGTCCGTCTGTCCGTCTGTCCGTCTCTTTGCGGCCATTCGAAGCGGTTGTAAAAATTAAATTTGCTTTTTAATTGATTCCAGGCAGCATCATATTTAAATTGAAAGTAATAATACAAACGTAAATTGGTAGGACACTTAAACGTCTCAAACTAAATGCAAATAGGAAATTGTTATTAGTAGAGGAAACAATTTTGAAGCATTAACGAAAATAAAGTGCAGTTTCTTCAGCGATTTTTAATGTACAATTAAATATAGAAAATAAAGACAAGAGAACGATATTTGAATAATTAAATAGTTGCAGATTTTTCTCTTGAAAATTCAATTTTCTTCAATGAAATCAAACGAAGGGGAAAACCCTTTTGTTTTGTTTTGGCGGACAACTGAATGGAGTAAGAAATTTTCTTTCGACTTTTGTCATTTTTGTTCAGCCATTTCAATATCTGGGTTGGTTTTAGCATTGACCTTTTTATTTTCCATCAGCTCCTTAGATTTTTGGCTACCTTTAAAACGGAAAATAATTGGAAGCAAAAGTTCGGTTTTAGTCGGAGCGAAAGTGTGGAATTTTCCTGCATTCGACATCAAGAGCAACATCAAAACTTGATCATTGAAGAGTATTTAATGCACTCCTCGTACGTATGAGCATACCTTTGTTATTCATATTTAAATCGCTTTAAAATCGCATATAAAAATCGTATAACCAATTGAAGTGCTTCCATTTCAGATCACCATAGATGATGTCGGAGCATAAACTCGATTGTTTATGGGTTTAAGCCGCTTGGTCTGGGCCAGGTTGTCTGAATAGTCTCGGCCTCGACTTCGGCCTCTCTCCGCCTCCGCCTCCGCCTCTGCTATCTGCGTGACCAGGTTGCTCTCCACCGGCGATGTTGCTGCCTCTAATCCATGGCAATTAATTACATCGTTACACGCGCAGCCGCCAAACAACTTAATACAACATAAATAATTGTCAAAATGTGCGGCCACAGACGGGCGAATTAGTCTTCATTATGTCAATAAATCTTGGCCAATTGCGGCGCAACCAAGAGATCTCGTTGCATGCCACCAGCATTACGATATATGGGATGCTAGTGCCAGGCCAAAAAAGAGAAAAAACTCCTTTTGGGTCCAGTTTTCTTATCAACAAAACGTTTTCCTTTCTTCTAAAGGAAATGCCAATTGCCATATTGATGGATTGCTTTGGAGCGACATATAGAGACACAGAGAGAGAGGATACCATAGTTGTATCTATGGACAGCGGACCCACCATTTATGGCCGTCTCCTATGGATGATTATGGTCATGACAACTTAATGATGAAGCGCGCCTACTCTTCATGGGAACCCGATACTCAGGCCCCAGTCTCTGGAAGCCTCTCAAGTCGCTGACCGAAACCGAAAAGACTGGCAAATATTTGCATAAAAATCAACGCTGACTACTGCCCCTTGTGACATTAACAAGCCACAAAAGGAAGCAGCCAGCCAGCCAGCCAGCCAGCCAGCCAGCCACTGTGATACGACAAAATTTTAATTAAAAGTTTAGTGGAGCGAGAGACACACGCCAACGACACAGCAACCGGCAGCAACAACATCAGTGGCAACACCAGATCTTCTTGGTTGCAATGCAACCGCAAAAGGGTGCTGAGGTAGAATGCCGTGCCGTGCCGTGCCAAGCTGGGGCCGTGCAACAAGTGTCAGGCAGGCAACATGGCTAACAAGCGTCAACCGTCGCCGCTTTTTCTGTTCTTTTTGCTGTTTTTGGTACCCTGTTTAGGTTGTGTACCGAGGAAATATTTTGATGGCATCACATAGTCTTTGTTTCGAATGTTTTAATAATTCTAACTTGTTTCGGGTGAGCGGGGAGGGTCTCATATTTTTCTATATTTGTAAAATTATTAATTTAAAAAAATATTTAAAAATTTATAAGGTATCACAAAGTCGCACGTCATTAACTTTCTTACTTGTGTTTTGCTGTTGCTTTTGAAAAAAAAAGTATACGATACCAGTAACAGAATTGGAATAAAATTGTAAAAAAAAAAAGTATAAAAATTCGAAACAAAAAAGAGAGCAACAACAACATGGACTGGACGAGGTGTTAAGTTAAGGCAAATATGCAAGCACTTTACACAAAAAAAATTGTACATGCTACATGCTACATGCTGCCTGCAATAATTGAAAAATCATGTTGCCACACACACACATAAACTAAATGTTGCAGCGCGCCCAAGCAACATGTTGCTACACGATTATGTGCTTAGGCGGCAACACACACAAGAGACCCTACCCGCGCGAAACACCCAACCGACGGCAATGAGCCAAGGGGAGGGAAGGTCAAACACTGTAAAACATGAAAAATGAAGGAAAAAAAAAGAACACTGGCTGGCTGCACTTTACAAAAAATGTACGGAATCTGACAGGATGGTTGGAGAGGTGCATGAGGATGGAGGATGGTCTTCCAAATGCAAATCATAAAAGGCCAATCGACTGGGAATTTTCTGTGAAAAGAGCGACAAACTTTTTGGACTCACAGGCATCGCATTCTGATGTGGTGGATGAGGAACACATTTCTGGCATAACTACTTCAAAAAGAAAATATAATTAATAATCCCATTTTTAAGCAATATTTCCTCACACATTCCCCCTTAGAATTCCGCGAATAATTGGCTACATTCTCTTATCAGTCCTGCTGCTCAGGCATCGCCCACTGTCTTTGTTATTTTAGCGATTTCCCCCAAGCGGATTGCACAGATGTGAAGCAACAGCAATATTTGCTCTGGTTTGCCTCAGTTTCAGCTACAGATTCCAATGGGAGTACAGCTGTGGGTGCCCTTGCAAGAATGGCAGAAAACCGCAGATGGACACGTACGTAAATAAATAAAAAGTGTGCACGAGTACGAGTATGTTTGTATATTCACACCGCAGCGGAAGCTGCAGTAACTGCAACTGCAACTGCAGCAGCAACATCAACAGTGGCAACAGCATCAACAACCGTGCAGCAAACAGTTGAAACAACAAACATTGAATGCCGCCACCGCAGTTTCAGCTGCAATTGCCACTGATCGCGTCGATTCAATTAGTAATTCTAAAAAGCGGCAAGGCGACGTCTTTTGCATCTTAATGAGTATTGTTTGCTGTTGGTCCTGTCCCTGTTGCTGTTCCTGCCGCATAGCACATTTTGTGTTTGTTTTTGTTCATAACAACAAGCAACAGCGACAGAGACAGGCCATGCTTTTCAGGGCAAGTTTTTCCAATTGCCGGCACTGCACTTTTCATGCCCAAATGCAGTTTGCAGTTGCCACCGCTGCTGCGTCTGTTGCAGTTGCACATTGACTACTATTTTTGTCATTGCCGTCGCCAATGTTGTCCACGCACTCGTCGGGCAACATGTTTGCGCGTTCGTCTCCGGCTCCAGCTCCAGGCCTTTTCCACAGAAAATGTAATTACAGTGATTTAATTTTGATACCTCTTTAGTCGGAGTTTATCAGCTTTGATTTTATGGGATTTGTGAAACACAAAAGGCTGCGGGAACTCAAAGGATCGATCTATCGATGTGTTGCCTTTCACTTATGGGAAATTGGGCAATGAAAAAGTAGCGAGTGGTAGGCAGAAAGTTTAACAAACGCTTCCACTTACTGATTTATAATTATATTAGCTTTAGATCTAAATTTCATTGTTTTTTAAGAGCGAATTCTCGTTTGATTCTACGAGATCATCTATATCCCTGCAAGCATCGGGTATCCTTTAGTCGTTAGACTCCTTTCTCACTGTAGCCTTCATACTCGTTTTACTTTTTTTGTTCTTCAACATTTACTTCTATTGCACTTGCTGCTGAGACTGTTGACTGCTTCTCTTACTGCTGCTGCCTGCTGCCATTTCTGTACGCGCATTACAAACTTGGCTCAAATTAATTCTTCAAGCCCAAATGCGCTCTCTTGGCCGGGGCCACAGCTAATCAAACTTTAATCAATGCGGCATTTTGATGCGACATTGCTGCTGCTGCTGCTGCTGCTTCTGGCTGCTTTTTATCCTCTTTCCTTTGGTTTCCTTTTTTCTTTGTAGTCAGTTCCATAGTTGGAACGATGGGAAAATATGCGGCACTGACTGACTGAGAGAGGAAATCTCTGCAAAGGCAGAGCCAAGAAATTGTTATTAATCTGGAATGGTCATAGACTCGACTCGTACTCGTACTCCTATAAAGGAAATTATATGACCGAACCGCTTAGGGGAATACTTTAAATGCTTGGCAAAACCATTTTGATATTTGCTAAAAGCTGCAATCAATTAGATATTGTTGGTTTTGATATGATAATTGGACAGCGGCCATGGGCAGTAGTTTTTATGGGTTGCTTGCACTGGAAGCGGTTTTTTAATGGGGGTAAGAATTTCTTAGGGTACTCAAGTTCGACCACTCAGATCCACAATCTTAAGTGTAAATTCTTAATATTTATTCTCGCTTAAATCTGTGAACACTGTGTTGCAGCTTCAAATATTATGTTGGTGGTGTGCCATTTTCTATCGAATTTTGAACTTTGACTTGTTTTTAATTCGCGTGCCACTTTTATCGCTCAATCGTATGGTACATACATTTGTACATATTCCAATTATTTCCCATGATATACAATTATTAATAGATCACACGCCATGCCTGACAAATAGCCGTGTTCCAAAAAAAAAACATTCTGGTAGGGCACATTTTTCGAGTGGCTGTACAAATTACCCATAAGCGAACGGACATATCACCTGTGTTTCGTGAGGAATATTATTTTAATTATTAAATCAATTTCCAAATGATTTTACAGCAAAATTTGTTGAAGAAATTCTTTAACAGTTTATTTGCAATCCTTTCACAGCTTAAGGCTCATCCATTACTCAAGTTTCACACAAGAAGGCATGAATATTCCTTGCAAATATTATTCCCCGTGTAGAGTATTTGCCAAGCAGCTTCCCTTCTTCTTTTGCGCTTGAGCAAACACTAAAATACATATCGACTGTACTCTATTGAACTTGGGTGCGTTTTTAATCGCGTATAATTTTATATGAGTACATAAAAAGATTAAACGTGAGCTGCAGATAATAAAGGCAATGCACGACTGCTCTACACCTCGTAAATGATCGTTGATAGTTTGAATAAAGCAACAAATAGACTTCGGTAAAGCAAGCAATAAAATATCGCAATGGATTTACAGATTACTTTTACAACTTTTATAAAATGCAATCTAAACGAGCATTAAATTACTCAAACAACAGGCTGATAGAGAATAAAAGTATTATACTATATGCACAAAAAAGAAATTGTTGATTGTGACACTATCAGCAGGCGACTTGATCCGAAAGCTGTGTACAATAATTCTAAGGCCCAGTGGGCTGTGAGAAGCGCCGTGAATCGCATCAGCCGGGGCAATAACTAAAGCAAAAACCATGTTGATCGCACTGCTGGGCACTCCGCTCTTGGTCCTGGCGGTGTGGCTGCTGCTGCAAAGACTCAATCGAACCTACTTTATTCTCGCGCTGACCAGGCGAGTGCGCACCGAGGATGGCAGTCCGCTGGAGAGCAAAGTGGCCGTCATGCCGGGCACATCGATTTTCGGCAACAATTTGGACATACTCAACCCTACACCATGTAATTTGAGATTGTTTCTGTGAAGTTCTTGGTGTAATGGCCTCTTCCCCGCAGCCAGTTTGTTCAATTTTTTGCGAGATTCGGCTGCCAAAGCGCAGGGCAGAAACTTTTTGTGGTACTTTCTGTTTGCTCCCATGTACAATGTCATTAGAGCCGAGGAGGCCGAAGAGATATTCCAAAGCACCAAACTGATTACAAAGAATGTGATCTACGAACTGTTGAGACCCTTTCTGGGCGATGGTCTGCTGATTAGCACAGGTTTGTGGTGGCAAAATCTCAGAAAAAATCTCTCAATTTTTAACTCCTTTGAAAACTTCAACAGATCAGAAATGGCACGCCAGACGCAAAGCTCTGACTCCTGCCTTTCATTTCAATGTTTTGCAGTCCTTTTTGGCCACTTTTAAGTGAGTGTTTAACTAGTTAAAGTTACTTGTGACTAATCACTGATTTACTACAGAGAGGAATGCAATAAGCTGATCAAAGTGCTGGACAAAAAGTTGGATGGGGAACTGGATCTTAACCAGGTCATTCCACAATTTACATTGAATAATATTTGCGGTGCGTCATTGACTAATTGAAGTGCCCTTAAATGCTGCAAAGTTGATTATTATTAATAATTATCTCTCCTTTTAGAGACCGCTCTGGGCGTCAAGCTGGACGACATGTCGGAGGGCAATCAATATCGCAGAGCCATCCATGCCATCGAGGAAGTTCTCATACAACGCGTCTGCAATCCGCTCATGTATTACAATTGGTACTTCTACCTGGTCGGCGACTATCGAAAGCAGGTGCAGAATCTGCGCATAGTCCATGACTTCTCCAGTCGCATCATCGAGCGCAAGCGACAGCAGTTTAAGCGCAAACAGCTCGGAGTTGTGGATGATTTTGGCAAGAAGCAACGCTACGCCATGCTGGACACGCTACTGGCGGCTGAAGCGGATGGGCAGATCGATCATCGGGGCATATGCGATGAGGTGAACACCTTCATGTTCGAGGGATACGACACCACCTCCACGTGCCTCATCTTCACTCTGCTGATGTTGGCACTCCACGAAGATGTTCAAGAGAAATGTCTGGAAGAGGTGTCAGGGCTTTCCGAAGACACGGACTCCATCAGTGTGTTTGAGTTCAATGAACTAATGTACCTAGAGTGTGCCATCAAGGAATCGCTGCGCATGTTTCCCTCGGTTCCCTTCATTGGTCGTCAGTGCATGGAGGAGTGTGTCGTGAATGGACTGGTCATGCCGAAGGATACACAAATCAGCATTCACATCTATGAAATTATGAGAGATCCACGGCACTTTCCCAACCCAAATGAGTACCAGCCGGAACGATTCCTGCCCGAGAACACAGTGGACCGCCATCCCTTTGCCTTTGTGCCCTTCAGTGCGGGACAAAGGAACTGCATTGGCCAGAAGTTTGCCATTCTGGAGATCAAAGTACTGCTGGCTGCAGTCTTAAGAAACTTTAGGATACTTCCCGTCACACGATTGGAGGATCTAATATTTGAGAATGGCATCGTGATGAGAACACAGCAGAATGTGAAGGTTAAGTTGGTGCGAAGGTAGAAGGCGGGAATTATAAACGAAAAACTTCATTGCCAAAGATGTACCAAAAATTACGTGAAACTTAATTTATTCTGTTAATAAAAGTGTATTATGAATTGTATATATTTAAGTGTGTTACAAACATTTGTTTCAATCATTTCAAGCGGTAATAATTATAATTACAATGAATTGACAAAAAGTTTCAACTATAAGCTGTTTTCCCTGTGAAACTCGAGAAATAATGGAAAAACTCTTGCCCTAAAGTTGTCCAAAATAAACCAGCGAGTGTTACGAGTTATCAGAGAGATTCTTTCTTTGAAGTCGCTGTATCAAATCGGAATTATTGGTTGCATAATTTCCCTAGTAAACAATTTCTGGGCAGCTCCACAAGGATGGGAAAAGCTAAGAACAAATATTATTCAAGTTGCCATAGCAACTATCAAAACCGATCTACCCTTCTGAATCATTCAGAGCAATGCGTGTATGTAAACATGTTCAACACTATCTACTCGTTTTATATATTTATAATAGTTCAGTCCACAGAGAAATTAATCGACCCCAGCCATTCATAGATTAGAGCTGAATCTGTGAAGTGGCCGCAGTTCTCTCTCCGCTGGTCTGAAATGTTTGAAATTGTGCTCGGCATACCGCTGATTGTGCTCCTTTGCTATGTCCTGTTGCGGCGTCTCAATCGCAGGTACTTTGTACTGAGTCTATGCAAACGATTCCAAACAGAGGATGGCAGTCCGCTGGAGAGTAAAATAGCTGTAATGCCGGGACGGACGCGGTTTGGAAATAATTTTGATTTGCTCAACTTTACGCCGTGTAAGTGGGAAAACAGACATTTGTGGGACATCGCTGACTGTGAATATTTGCAGCTACTGTGTTCAATTTTATGCGCGATTCGTGTGCCAATGCCCGGGGACGCAACTATTTGTGGTACTTCTTCCTGCTGCCCATGTACAATGTGATTAGAGCCGAGGAGGCTGAGGAGATATTCCAGAGCACCAAGCTGTTGACAAAGAACGTTGTTTATGATCTGCTCAGGCCATTCCTGGGCGCAGGTCTGCTGACCAGCACAGGTGTGTGACTCTTTACATTGTTCCTTGACCCTTTCATTAATTTTACCTTTTTTCAGATCAAAAATGGCATGCCAGACGCAAGGCTTTGACCCCTGCCTTTCATTTCAATGTGCTGCAATCCTTTTTGACCATTTTCAAGTAAGTGTTTGGTGCCACGAGAGGATTCACGGTTTTAAATTGTGTAAATTACAGAGAAGAGTGCCACAAACTGGTCAAAGTGCTGCATGAGAGTGTGGAGGCCGAGGTGCTGGTGCTGAATCAAGTCATTCCGCAGTTCACTTTGAATAATATTTGCGGTAAGTGCAGAGACACATCTCATCATGACTGGCAGACTTTCTCACAGACTAAACTTTGCTACACAGCGTGCAAATTCAAATTAAACAAATAATTGAAAGTGTAATGTGTAGCATGATAAGCGGCAGAGAATGTATAATGTAGCTTTCTACTACTTGTTTCTCTTTATAGAAACCGCTCTTGGCGTCAAGCTGGATGACATGGCCGAGGGCTACCAATATCGCGAGTCGATCCACGCCATCGAAGCGGTCATCCTGCAACGCATTTGCAATCCTTTTCTGTACAATCGTTTGTACTTTTATCTCTACGGCGACTATCGCAAGCACGTAGACAACCTAAAGATTGCCCACGACTTCTCCAGCAGCATCATCGAGCGCAGGCGGCGGGATTTCAAGCGCAAGGAACTCGGAGTTGTGGATGATTTTGGCAAGAAGCAGCGGTACGCCATGCTGGACACGCTACTGGCGGCTGAAGCGGATGGGCAGATCGATCATCAGGGCATATGCGATGAGGTGAACACCTTCATGTTCGAGGGATACGACACCACCTCCACGTGCCTCATCTTCACTCTGCTGATGTTGGCACTGCATGAAGATGTACAGGAGAAGTGTCTGGAGGAGGTTTCTGGGCTTCCAGAAGATACAGATTCCATCAGTGTGTTTGAGTTCAATGAACTGGTCTTCCTCGAGTGTGCAATCAAGGAATCGCTGCGCATGTTTCCCTCGGTTCCCTTCATTGGTCGTCAGTGCATGGAGGAGTGTGTCGTGAATGGACTGGTCATGCCGAAGGATACACAAATCAACATTCACATCTATGACATTATGAGAGATCCACGACACTTTCCCAACCCAAATGAGTACCAGCCGGAGCGATTCCTGCCCGAGAACACAGTGGACCGCCATCCCTTTGCCTTTGTGCCCTTCAGTGCCGGACAAAGGAACTGCATTGGCCAGAAGTTTGCCATTCTGGAAATGAAAGTTCTGCTGGTCGCAGTCTTAAGGAACTTTAAGATACTTCCCGTCACTCGATTGGAGGATCTAACAATTGAGAATGGCATTGTGTTGAGAACACAGCAAAAGGTGAAAGTTAAATTGGTGAAACGTGTGGAATAAAAATGTTTTTATAAATCACTTTGGCCCATCAACTGAAATAAATTGAATGTTACATAAAAAGGTTAAAAAATGTTACACGACATTTCAGTATGGCGACACCTGCTGGCACATTCGTGAAACTGCATGTATAGTAGAGACATGGTATAAAATGTACGTAAAATGTAAAGTGTGTGTTGAAGGTATATGTAGTTCTTGAATATTTGGTTACATGAGTGCAGAATGTAAATAGTTCTCATGAAAAAATAGCTTGTTTTATAAACAAATGAATTATCAATAAATATATGATACAATAGATGCTCTATTGAGGGGCAAGAACAGTAAAGTTGCATTGGAGTATCGAGACTTGTTGGAGTAACATTTTCCAATCAGAAATGTACAGGAATGCCTGCCTGTTGCTGGCAGGTGGACGACAGGAAAACGCGGTTCAAAATGGCAGGCAGTGTGAGTTCAACAACATTTTAATCAAATGCAATGACCATAAATGCATTTAGAAACATTATGCACACACTTAGGCTTATAAAGACTGTAGTTTAAGCCAATTTCAACAAGATTTTCGGTATGTCCTGGCCATTACCACATTAATGGCGCAGCCTTGCAAGTGCTGGAACTTTTCTGGCATCAAATTCATGGAATTTATTTGTGGCTTGTCAGTCTATGTTTCAGAGTGCCTTCACAATTCATTAATTTAATTAACTTAATGCCATTTTACGTATCGAATAACAAAACAAACCGCATTCACCACACACACAACAGCACAACACTCACACACACTTGGCCAAACAAACAAGCGATGAAAAACATGTCGTCCCTGGGTTTTCCCGCCTTCGACGACTGTTTAATCCTTTTACTTTCACTTATATAGTCTTTAGATTGGGACTCACCATTTATTAGTTGCACAAAAACCACAAATACACAAGAAACAAACAAAAAACAGCACATTATTATTATTGTTATTCCAATTAGCTTTCAGTGTGACCGCGGACTTATCGATGGCCTAAACCGAGCAACCCTCAAAAATAGACCGAAATATTTTAAACATACCGCAGATATACAATGCATCCCAAGTAATTTTTCTCAATTTTGGTATTCTGATTAATAAAACCAGCTAGTGAGAACTCTCAGCATTAAACTAACAATTTTATTTGATTCATCAATCAATATTCCACAAGATTGACTTGTTTTTTTGACTCCATTTTATTAGATTGTTTAGCTGAACACAATAAATGTCGGTATATGCAATGGGGAACCAATAACTAAAATGGTGACGGTTAGAGATTGAGGTTGCAGTCTCAATACATTGATGCAAATACGTACTGGAAATACTCTGTAATGTCCTGAAAAATGTAATAAAACTAACCCAATGCTATTGCGTTTTTTAAATAATTGTATATTTGGTTTTTTTTTGTTTCTTTTATTATTTTTTGATACTCTTTGTTGATACTTTTAAAAAGTAAATTTCTATTCTGATCGAAAGTATTGGGTAAAGCAGCGTTGACCACACATAAATACATACATTTAACATGGAGTCTCTCTACGTAATGTGTTGAATCCGAAATATGTAATACATAATAGATTGTGGGGAAGCTTTTTGCCCCAGTACAGATAAACCGAGAAAAAATGTTTAACAAAAATGTTTTGCGTTCGCAAAAGCAATCGAATAGTATTGGCTAACTTAAATCGCATAAATACAAAATAGATACATTACATTCAAATGTAGAGTATAAGATAAGTGTGTATGGTTTACAGATGTACAGGTCTTTTTTCGTTACATATTATTCATATATCAATATCATAGATCATGTTTGTTTCTTTTGCTTTGTATTGTTTTCGTTTGTTTGTTTGTTTGCTTGTCTTTGTTCTACCAATAAAATTAACAACAATTCCGATGCATTTGGGATTGGGCACGTGATAAACATTTGATAAACGTGGGGGTTTGTGGGGGTATGGGCACGACTGTCTCTACTTCAGACGCATAACAAATTTAAAATACTGTTCTCTCATCTCTTTCTACTAAGATAATTAATATATTGTATGTTATTATACGTTAACTATTTTTTTTTTCGCGTAGTCAATTATTAAGGTCAACATTGCAGTAGAATTTTACACATATATAGCGATATCTATATATATAAATATTTAAACGATTACGCGCGCGTGTAAATAGTTTCTCCATTTAGTTAAGTTATTAGTCGATTATTGTGTTACAAATTGGTACTTTAGTGTGTTGGAGATTGTTCCTCTTTGCGCGTGGGTGAGTTTAGTTTTTCGTATCGATGCTGTGCCTCTCTTTTTTGTGTGTCCGTACAACATTAATTTTACACAACGCACACTCAAAAAACAGTTTATAAATTAAGTCTATAACATTCATAACGATTATGCAGCATGATTTTGCGGTGCATGAGTTCAAGTTCGATGTCTCTCTATTGATTGATTAATTGGGTTTTTTTGTTGTCTTGGTTTTTGTCTTGTGGTTTCGACTAAGGCATGCCTGGTAGTCCGCCCAGGGCGGCACCAACTAGACGCTGCTGCTGCTGCTGTTGCTGCTGCTGCTGCTGTTGGTGTATTAGATTCACGCGCGCACGCTGCTGCTCCAAGCGCTGCACGGTGGCGGTCAGATGGGAATTCTCCACATACAGATCCTTGACAAGAATGTCGGCATTCTGCAGACGTTGCGTCTGATCGGCCAGCATAACGCCCTGCGCCTCGATGCGGCCATGCAAATCATTGAGTTCCACTTGATGCTGACGCCAGGATTCTAAGAGTAAAAACCCACAGAGAATTATGTGAATTATTGCCTAGTAATTGCTATACTTACGCTGCATCAGGGACTCGGTGTATTGCTGCTGCTGCTTGATCACATTCTGCAGATGGCGATTTCGCAGCTCCAATTGGTTCAGTCGCTGCTGAAGCGTTGGATGCGTTGTTCGCTATAATGAATTCCAAATTTAATCAAGTTAAACCTTCGGCTAACCGCTTGTCCGACTCACCGCATAGGCCTTCTCGAGCACAGGTCGGGCCTCCTGCAACTGTTGCAGTTCCATGACCAAACCGTCACGTTGCAGACTCAAATCCTTGATCTGTTCCTTCAGCGACAGCTCAAAGAACTTGAGGCGCTTCAGTTCCTCCTTCAGCACATTCGGACTGCTGCACTTTTCGTGGCTGCGGCATGAGGCCTTGCTGTTGGACACCACGCTGTGCGTATCGAAGCTCTTGTTGGATGCCGTCGAAGAGGTCTCACAATCGGCTATCTCGCCCTCCGACTGCGCCTGCTGTGGACTCTGTGATCGCTTGGGTTTGCTGATAGGCGCCGGTCCGGATGCACCTGCATGTGCGGAAGATGAGCCACTGTTGGTGGGCGAGCCACCCGACGATGTGCTGTCAAACGGTGTCGTACTAAAGATGGATGTTTCCGAGGTGGTGAGGTTGTTTCTGTTGTCGGAGAACATTGAGGAACAGTGTGAGATCAGTCTGGAATATCTCTATATACAATAGGAATGTATTTAACGTGCCGGAATGTAACCCTGTTTAAATATGGTACTCATACATACATATTTAAGAGTCAGAAGTCGATCTCTCAGACTATAAGATCAAAAATATATGATGAATACGCTAATCTGAATATATCATTCAACTGGACTCTTATTTATTATGGAATAATAAATCCTATACTATTTTTAGCTACTTTTGAGTTCGTTTTCTTCGCTTCTTGACACCATTTCTATTGATTTTTTGCTAGACTTTAAAGTTACTTTATTCTATATCTTTTTCCAAGTCTTTATATATATATTTTTTAAGAGTCTTGAAATAATCACATGATAATCACACCAATTTAACGTGGATGTGAATTGGCCCTGAAGATATCAATGTCAATAGTCATATAGAGACGATTAGTATAGGAATATATATATATCCATAATCTTATGATCTATAAATAATGTACATCATAACGACTATTTTGTGAAAAGATTGTGTAAAAGTTCTATTGATATTCTAAAGCATCAAAGCATTTATTGCGAAACAAACTGTGCATACGATCAGCTCGCAAAATAAGAGTCGATATGTAAATAGTACTGCAAGATCTCTTGGTAAAGGTCCTTGAGAAACTTTGAGAAAATTAAAAGTAAACGAAACTAGCAGAAACCGCAATAAACCTATTTTTAATATCATAAGTTATATGCAACTTAATCAAATGAAATGTGCTGTATGGAAATAAATGAATAAGTGCTAATAAATGTAGAAAAAAATGTTAAACCTCAACATTCATCATTATAAATTATATTTATTGGACAAAACACACACATAAATTACAAACTAGTTTAGTTTAAGCTTAAAAATGATTTAAAATGGAACACAAAGCATATATACAGGATGGTTAAATAATGAGGATGAGGATGTTAGCAACAGCCACAAATAGGGTGAACAAAACGTGAGACACAAAGAGACACAGAGAATGCACAGAGAGGGAGCTTCATGGAATACTCACCGACTGGTCGCCTTGTGCGTTGGTGAGCCACCAGCAGACAGCAAATCGAGAGCACTGCCACCAGCACTTGTTTCATCTGCGGCGCCTTGACCAAACGTCTTGGCTGGCTCCTGGATGGTGCTCTGCAGCCAGAGGTAGCTGATGGGCGAACTGGCGGGACTCTTGCCCGCATCGGCGCTCAGCTGGGCAATCGACTCCGAATTGAGTTCACAGGCACCAGTTAGGATTTCCACGCTCTCGCCGAGTCGCTGCCGCAGATCCTCGATCTCGCACTGCAGCGAACCAATCTCCTGGGACTTCTCCTCCAGCATGCGCACAGTGCTCGAGCGCAGCTGCGCGGCCTCTGCCTCCAGCTCCGTGTACTGCTGCTCGAGCATGTCACGCTCATCGATGGGCGAGAGGCGGCCATCCTTGCTGAACTGCTCCTCGTATTCGCGCACCTTCTCCATCAGTTCGGTGAACTTTTTGTCGCTCTCCTGCTGCTCATCCTCGTAGATCTGGCGCTCCTTCTCGAACATCTGCCGCTCCTCGCCCAGCTTCGACTGCCAGTAATCCTCGCAGTCCTCGTAGGCGCGTTGCATTTGCTCCAGGCTGCTCTCCAGCTCCTTGCAGCGACTGTCTGGTGTGGCCACCGTGGCTGTGCCTGCGGACGCCGCTTGCAATTGCTCCTCCAACTGCGCTATGCGCTGCCTCAGGCTGGTGAGCTCTTCATCGTGGCTCTTGCTACGCTGCAACTCCGAGTTGAGGGCCAGCCAGTCGCCGCTGTTGCTGTTGCTATTGTCGCTCAGCTCGCCATCGGTGCACTTGCGCTGCTTGCCCAAACGCGGACTCTCCTCGGTGATGAGCGTCTTGCTGGGTGAGTCGCCGCGTCGCTTGGTAGCCGCCACGCCACCAGCGGCTGCCGCTGCCTCCGAGTCTTGTTCCTGCTTCTTGCTTCGGGTCTTGGCACGCGTCAATTCCACGCTCAGGCTCTCAATTTCGATGGTCAGCTCGTCAGTCTTATCGCGCAGCTGGGCGTTCTCCATTTGAAGAGCGGCCAACTTCTCCATCAGCTGCAGCATCTCCTCCTCATCCCCCGCTGACTTGTCAACGCTGTCGCGTCTCGCACTGTGAGGACTGCGCTCGGGACTGCTGCTGCTGCCGTGCTGATGACGGCCGGATAGCTCATTGTTCAGCTTGATATTCTGCTCGAGCAGTTCAGTCATTTGGAGATGCGCCTTCTGCTGCTCGGTCTCCAGTTCGGCGTTCTCGTTGCGCACCAGCTCCAGCTCAGTCTTGAGCTTGATCTCCTCCTGTTCGAGTTGCTTTAGCTGCGCCTCCAGCTTCCCCGTCATGGCCGTCCAATGGTCACGATCGTTGCTCATGCGCAGCGTCAGTTCACGCACCATGCTGGCATGCCGCTGCTCCAGCTGTTGCACCTGCTGCTTCGAGTTATCCTCTAGCGTGGCATGCCGTTCGTCCACCTCGGCGGCCAGCAAAGCCACCCGCTGATTGGCCGCCTTATTGTCCGAGCGCAGCTTCACATTCTCCTCGTGCTGCTGGCGATAAGCCCGACGATAATTGGCCAACTCCGACGACTGCAGGGCCACCAAGGCACGCAGCGTATTCGTGTGCGGATCCTGTTCCAGTGGACTCCGCGACTCTTCCTCCAGCACCTTGGTCAGCTGCAGCAGGTTCACATCCTCCTCATCAAAGCCCAAGGCATGCAGCAGGGCTCGGCTGTTGACAATGTTGGCCTGATCCCAGGCATCGATAATGCTCTCCGCACTAATCATCTCCAGCTGCTGTGGCGTCACGATGTCTGCAATTCTCACGGCAATTAGCGAAGGAACACAAATAATGATAAGATTATCAGTACGAGTCTCAGTCGTACAGTCAATATATCATAAGTATGTACACATTTATAGCCCAAGATACCAGTTGTGTGGGTGGGGTGGGGTGTGGAGTGGGTGAGGAAAAGGGAACAGGGGTGGGTGTGGGTGTGGTTGTGGTTGTGGTGGGTTGGGGATGGTGTAAGCGTAGGCGCCGAAAGTTTAATTCTTTATTTGAGCATCCAACAGTGGGAAGAGTTTTGGCATTTTGACTAGTTTTCTATAAATTTCTACTAAAGAAAAGTGCCAGAGGAGAAGGCCTAATGCTTAGGTTCTACAAGTACACAAATTTCGAGCTGTTTAAATTTCCCATAAGCAAACGGATACTACTATTTCGAATGAAATTTAGAAAGAACATTAACGCTGGCGATTCGGGATTTTGTACGCTAAGATTCCATAAAAAACAACAGAAATTTTTGCAAAAGTAATTGGAACGGAAATTTTGAATTTTGTTTGTTTATTGCTTGTCTAGATATGGCGAAAATGGTCCTACGCTTCATTTTACTATAAAGAATCAATTTGTGAAGGCATTATCAAACATTTTAACGTCTGACAGAGTCCTAAACCTACAAAAAACTTCTTTACTGGGCATTATTTATTCACTTTACTAACGATGTGGAGTAGCTGATCTTCATTTAAAAACTCAGTTCTACTTTAAATTCATTTTCAAACTTAGATCTCGCGTCTCAGCGTTCTCAATTATTCTCTTTTCTAGCATTCGCTTGTGTGTGCCGAGCATCAATGTGCGCTCTCCTGTATCAGCGATGCGTCCACCGCTTTACTATCTATCTAAATCTCTTTGCCAAAACAAATCCCCTGCGGAGTTTGAACTTTGTTTTTGTTTTAGATAGGGTGGGGGAAAAAAGGTAAATAAAATATAGTACGAGTAACGAGCGTATTTATGTGATTATACAACAATTAGACGGTGCGGGCTACATAGAGTGCGATTAGATACCGGATTTTGTATGATTGGAATTGGAATTGAATGTGGAGAATGCTCCTCCTCTACATAGAGAGATAGCGAACGAGAGAGAGAGAGAGAGAGTCGGGCACAAACCTTTGCAGCAGAACAAACGTCCGCCGTGGTAGCATCTCCCGTGCTCATACGCCGGTGCGGTGGCAGACAGAAGGTGGGTGCCTGAACAACAACAAATTGTGTTTTTTTGTCTTTGCTTTTAATCATAATTTCTGGGCATTTTGGGCTAACAAAAGTGTCTGGATTTGCCCGGCTAACCGGGTGTGGGGCTTGGATTTGCTCCAAGTCAAACTTACCCAGAGATTCGACGCTGCTGCTGTTTTGCTGTTGATTCTGATTCTGTTTGGCCAACTGTTTTAGCTTGCTGGCGGCCGTGGGTGATGTCACACCCGCGCCCGATGCTGCACCCATACGCGATTGCAGATTCTTGCGGGCGGGCAGCGAGGCGCAGCGCTTCAGCTTGCTGCCGCTGGTGTGGACGGAACGCAGGCGCCGACTGCCCGGGAGATCGCTCTGTGAGGATGAACGTTGCACCTAGTAGGGTAGTAGGATTTCATTAGCAAGAACAACCAAGAAACGAAGCGTTTCTCTTGCACTTCTTAAACGTTTCCATTGATGGGAAACTCCAGCGTAACCCACCTGCACACTGAGATCATCGCAGCCATTGAGACTCCTTTGCTGCTTCTGTTGCTGATCTTCATCCGTGTTGTCTGAATCCGTCACGGACAGCTCATAGAGTCCACCGCCTCCAGCACCCTGATGTGGCCTGGAGCGGCGTCCATATTTCTTGGTGCCCACAATCAGCTTGGGCGACACCTCACGATCCGACGACTCCGGTGGACTTTCGATGTATGTACTGGCCAGTGGATCATCCGTAATGACCAAAGAACGCTCTAAAATATAAGAAAACACAAAGAAAACTATGAAAAACTAAAGCCAAACGGAAGTTGTGGCTGCTTGTTGTTTGCTACCAAAGCGTGCGGCTAATTTTTCAATAATTGGATCTGTGATTTGACCGCCAGCGCGGCGATAGTAGAAGCGTGTTCCCATTTTGATCAAAGACTAAAGCGTGTGCCAGCAGGAGAGCTGCTCTTATATGTCAGCATCGAGCTACCTGCAGCATCCTGCAGGTAGTTAGGGATATACCCAAGTTGACAGCCGTTAATCATAAAAAGTGGCGATTACATGCTGGGTTTTATGAGCCAACAGCTGCCACCCGCCGCCGCTCGCTAATCCGCGAACTAAATGCCCAAACTGATTATTCGCTCTTACCCATAAATCCCGGCGATGCTGTGCTGCTGTCGAATTCTGCGCCCAGAAAGTTGAGCAGCGCCTCCTTGAACTGCCCGAAGGAAACACCCAATTTGTGAGCACCACAACTGGCGGGCGCCAGGCTGGTGATCAATGCAGCCCCCTGGTCGCGCAGCTCCAGCAGCGAGCAGAGCTTCAGCAGCGAGTTCTCGTCCAGCAGGCCGCAGTGCGTCGTTTCGCAGCTCTGGAACATCTGATACAGTTTCTGTTCATACGGATCGGAGGACACTTCCATTATCACGGGGGACACGCGGATATGCGGGCGCCTGCAGTTTGTAGCCGTTTATGGAAAATCTTGGGGTGAAATCGATAAAGCGCTGCCGCTGCTGCTATTGCGTTGCCGCTGCTGCACCTGGGGGGGAACTTCCACGGCCAGGGGTCGACGAAACTATAAGCGTAAGCGTAAGGGAAGATGGAGGATAGGAGGAGGAGTGTGGTAGGAGCAAGCGCGTGTCTGATTTTGTTGCGTGCAGGACGGGGGAGAGGGAACTCTACACTAAACTATGATATGCACTTTGGAACAAATAACATGAAACACAACACTTGAATGTTGCAGTATTTTGGCTTAAACGATTGATTAAAAAAAAAAACAATAATATAATGCAGTAATAATAGCCGAGCACAGAGGCGCCTTCTGTCGGGCAGAGTGTGACCGCTGATTTGTCGATCAAATATACCGCATTACCATCAAAATTATACCAAACTGTACCTCTTCTTTTACAAAACATATCGTAAATATACAGTATCAAAAACATTTTCCTCGATATTGCTATTCCGTATAAGAATACCAGCTAGTTAGGATTTTCAGCATTTAAACTATATTTTTATCAGATTAATGAATAAATTTTAAACAAGATTGGCTAGTTTTCGTGACTTCCTTATATGTATATGTATATAAAAATATGATGGATAATACAAAAAATGCTCATGCTATAGCACATTTATCGATGTAAAAATGCACATATCAATGAAATATCGATGCACTCATCTGATATATCGATATTGTAGGCACGCTGTCGATAGTGATATCGATGTTTCTGTCCCACCTCTAGAAAATTCCATTTGCAAGCTAAAAAAAAATAAAAAAGAAAAAGCGGAAATATTTTTGTGCCCGTAGCCAAAAAAGCGAAAATCCAATGGAATTAAGGTGCAATAAACGCGTTCCAATGGCTAAGCGTCATTAGGTTTTGTGCGCGAAAAACAATTTGCGTTGGAATATTCGTATTCCGATAGCACGGCCGAATCCTGCCCCCCCTCGCAACGGAGTGTGTGGCTCCTCTTCTGTTGATATAAAATTTGTTGTTTTTATTACGAAACCTCCGGCGTCTGTCCGCATCCGATTGGGAGATCAAGACAGGGATTAGGCGGGGGAACCAACAGTAGCCACATTCTTATTGCAATGGCCATGCACTCGTACATGCGGACGGGCCCCAGCCAGAGTCAGACTCAAGCGAGTAGCCTCAGTCCGGACGAGATGAACGGCTTCCTCAAAGATAAGCAGGCGTGGGAGAATGCGATATCGCTGTACCACGGACAGGATCCACTCGATCACTGGTACAACTATATCTGCTGGTACGAGAATCATGCGCACAGCGATCCTGAGCTGAAGTTCCGAGAGACGCTCGAACGCTGTCTGACCCAGTACGAGCACAGCGATTACTACAGGCAGGATGCGCGCATGGTGCGCCTGTGGCTCAAGTACATAGCCATGCAAACGGAGCCGCTGCACTTCTATCAGGTGCTGTACCAGCGCCGCACGGGTCGGCAAGTGGCCGCCTTCTACATTGGCTGGGCCAGCTACTACGAGTCGCGGGAGGAGTTCAAGGACGCCGAGACTGTCTTCAATCTGGCCTTCCAGGAGAAGGCCGAAAGCAATGCCGAGCTCCAGCATGCGCACACAAAGTTTACCTATGCCCGTTCAATGCATTATCAGCGGCTGCAACAGCAGCAGCAGGCGCAACAGCAACAGCAACAGCAGCAGCAGCCGCCGCCACCCGATGCCTTGCAGCAGTTGGCCAACTACACGCAGCAGCTGCCGCAAAGCTATGCACCACGTCCACAGCCATATCAGCAGCAGCAGCCGCCGCCACAGCACGCGTCTGTTTATCAGCAGCAGCAACAATATCCGCCACAGCAGCCGCCGCCACATCAGCCACCGCCGGTTCATGCGCAGGAACAGGTGGCTGCGTATCAGGCGCATTACCAGGATCAGCCGCGCTATGAACAGCAGCAGCTGCCGCCCCCACCAGCAGCCACAGCACAGCTACCGCAGCAGCCGCAGCCGGAGTATGCGCAGCAGGTTGGTATCTAAAAGGTCTCCTCTTTGTGGCCAAGTTGCTCATGTTTAAATCTCACTTTTAGGCGCACTATCAGCCACCGCAGGAGCAGGCAATGCCACAGCAGCAGTCACAGCCGGAACCGCCACAGCAGCCGCAACATAATGGCAATGGAACTTCCAGCAATGTGGAATGTGCTGCAACTCCAACATTATCTCCTGCCGCCAACTCCGAAGTAGCCGGACTACGTTTGCCGCGCAATTTCCATCCGTATGGCCGGAATAATCACGAGACCTGGAAGCCAGCACTCACGCTGGAGGAGCCCGACGATCCATCGCGTGTGTGTCATTATGCCAAGCTGCTGGTTTATCCGCCAGGCGCTGGCATCGAGTACAGTCCCGAGGAGATATTGGCACGCAAGTACATGCAGAAGCCAACGGCGCAACAAGTGCAGCAGCAACAGGAGCAGGAGCAGCAGGAACAACAGGAGCAGCAGACAATTTATGATTCCTACGAGTCGGAGGCTTCGTACTACATGACGGCCGTGGATGGTGGGCTCTACGGGCAGAGCAGAGGCGACAACAGCGTAGCGGCGACGGAGAAGGTGGTCGTAGAGGATGCTGTGGGGCTGCTAGGAGAGCAGGATGCCGACGAGGAGGAAGAAGGCGAGGGTGAACAGGAGGAGGATGACGACACCGAAGAGGATGAGGAGGAGGAGCAGGATGAAGAAGACGAAGAGGAGAGCAAGCACTACACCAATGGCAACGTTCAGTTTAGCGCACAGACAACCTTCGAGCAGAATAATCGCTCCATCAAGATCAAGTTCAAGAAGGAGCGCACGCTGGCCAGCAGCAGCACCTACAGTGCCTACACCATTGAGAATATCTATCACCATCAGCAACAGCAGCAGCAGCAGCAGCAGCATAACCACCAGCCACAACAGCCTCTTGTGCCGCTGGAGCCACAGCCCGCCTGCTCACCCATAGCAGCTGTCACGACCAACGCGAGCATACAGCGTCAGCGCAATGGTGGCCATCACTTTCATCCGTATCTGCTTGGCCAGACCTCCACGCCCAAGAGCGAGGCGAATGGCTATCGACGCGCACGCACCAAGGTTAAGCGTAGCAAGTTTCAGCTGCCAGATGTATGCAGCAACAGCAACTCTTCCTCTGCAGCAGATGTCACCGCTTCATCTTCGGTTGCCGCTGCTGCTCCTTCTGCTGCTGCTGGTGCAGCCACTGCCTCGGCAAGTGCCGCCCTGCCCATACACAATGCTACCTTCAATGACAATGCCAACTTCTCGTTCTCGAGTGCCACGGGGCTGGACAATTCCAATAGTTCGCTCGCGCTGGCTGTGGATCGGCTGCACTTTCGGGACACCTCGCAACAGGCGCATGCTCCGGTCAACAAAACGCTGCAAGCGCACAACAATAACAATTACAGCAGCAACAACAATGGCAACGCTACGACGGCCACGGCACTGGCGGACTTCTCCACATTCCAGGAGAACTCTTACTTTGCCACGCAGCACGATACGGAGGCGCAGGAGCGTCGTCTGTCCAAGGCAGTGGAAACGATTGCACGGCACTTGGCCAAGGAGGCCATCGATCCGTTCAACAGTGAATTGTGTCGCGCTTTTCTCACCAAACTGAATTTTCCAGGCGACGATGATGATCATGCGAGCTACAAGATTGTGCAAACGCCACTGCCAAAAATATCCAACACGCGCACGCTGAACGTGCTCGAGGGCGTGCAGTTCAACATTGACAAGGAGGTGGGCCGCGGCTCCTACGGTTCGGTGTACAAGGCCACAGATTCGCGCACAGGCAATGTGGTGGCGTTGAAGTACCAAAAGCCGCCAAACACCTGGGAGATTTATATTTGCGATCAGGTAAGCGATGGAGCCTAGAGCCAAAGCAAAAGAAAAAATCACTTAAAATTCCACTCTTCCTTTTCAGGTACTCAAACGCATCAAGGAACCGGAGGTGCTGCCTGGTTTAATGGACATTTCAACGGCCATAATTGCGCCCAATGCCAGCCTCATAGCCACCGAATTCTCGCCCTTTGGCTCGCTGCTGGACATCAACAATAAGATACGTCAGGCCACGACAAAAGTGATGCACGAGTCGCTGGTCATGCATTTCTCTGCGCAAATATGCAACATTGTGGATCATTTGCATCGCCAGCACATCATCCATGCGGACATCAAGCCGGATAACTTTCTGCTAATGCGTGTGCCCAGCGTGGACAGTCCGCTGCCATCGCTGCGACTCATCGATTTTGGTTGTGCCATCGACATGTCGCTCTTTCCCGACGGCGAGCACACAAAGTTCCGCAAGGTGGTGCAGACCGATGGCTTCACCTGCATCGAAATGCAAGAGGGACGCCCCTGGTCATACGAAACGGATCTCTTTTGCATTGCGGCCACCGTACATGTGATGCTGTTTGGGGAGTATATGCAGCCGCAGAAGCGCGGCACCAACTGGGACATACGCCAGAAGCTGCCGCGTTACCTCAAGAAGCACGTCTGGTCGAAGTTCTTTGGCGAGCTGCTCAATATGCAGGCGGACAAGTTGCCCGCGCTGCGCGAGATGCGCGACATCATCGAGGAGGAGTGCTATCGCATGGACTCGGAGCTACAAAAGCAAATACGAACGCTGTCCAACATACTGCATCGACGATAACCAAATCGATGTTCGCCGTTCGCCGTTTGCCGTTCCAATCTATTATTATAGTTTTATTTTATTTTAAACCTTTTGCCCCCCATTTGATCGTGAAATTTATAACACAAAAATTATTGTTAAAAAATGCTAAACGCTGAAAGTACATCCCCCCGACGCTCCCTCACTATAATTCTTAAGTTTAAAGTTTAATAATTAAACCTTTTCTTATAATTTATTATTTCGATGCCAAAAACCAATCAAACGAACGCTAAAAAACACAAACAACATTCAGACACTGTAAATAATTTAGACACAAACTCGACAGACCCAAAGGCAAAGACTTTTGTTGAGAGTTTGTGTAAAAACAAAACAAAACAAAAAACTAAATATCAAATTAAGTGAATATAAAGTGTAATTTTTGTATATGTACAGCAAACCTCAAAACAAAGCGCAAAATGTATCTATAAATATTAAGTAAAAAATTATAAGTAAAACAGCCCCCCACACAATTATCAGATTGAATTATCGTTCGATCTACTTGTACTATTGAGTAATATATAAAGAAACTTTAAATGATAGTAAATAAATTGACGAAATGTTAACACAAAAAGAAAACTAGTTGCAATTCCATCCAAATGGAATTAAAGTAGATATTTTAAGTGAGTTTATAACGAGGAAAATGGCGGGAGAGATGAGCATATAGTTGTAGCTGTTGGATTCGATATGTTTATGGCATGTGCACCCTGACAGCAACCACCTGCTCTTGAAATATTTAACAAAAGTGCCGAAAATTGTCATTATTCTGACTGGCAATGGCAATGGCAATGGCAATGGCATTCTGTTCCTTTTACATCCAATTGTCATGCTCCTGAGATTGCCGCAAACCGAATTCCAACTGGAGTGTCAATCGGTGGATGCTGCTCTACATAAATCGGGTTTATCAGTGGTTTGTCTCAACGATTTCGATATATTCCAACCCAATTTGTGGCAGCCACATAAATTAATGTTGTAGTTTCTTAATTTAGGAATATAAATCAAAATATACTAAGGCTAAGTAGGTGTACACAGAATCCTTCCTCACCAAGGCATATTGGCTATATAACAACGAATTGATCTGCGTATGAATGAATCACTGACTGATGAGGAGAAAACAGTTACAACTCCTGAAAATTGATCCCAGTCTGTTTCTTCTCTTTCATAATTATTTGGTCTATAATCGTTACGTTCCTCGCTTTGTATGTGAACAAACTTAAGGGGTAAATACATATGTTATTGCTTTGGACATTTTTGTGAGGCGAAAACAACGAGTGAAAACTCCTAGAAGCAGGAATGGTGACCAGCAACCGAGGAGAGCTAAGTTTATGCTCCTCCATAGCGTTGCCAAAAAGCCCTCACCTGATTACAATTATTTAAACGATGCGTGATCCAAAACTCTTTATATGAACAGGAATTTATTGGTTTTTGCGTGTGTACATAAATTCCAGTTAGCATTTACACATATTATCCATCCTTTAGTCTTATTTGCGGGACTTGGCCAAGACCTTCGATATGTCAAACCATTTGCGGCACACGGGACAACGTTCGGTCTCTGAATTGACAGTGATAAATTCGATGCAGACCGAACAGAACGAGTGTTGGCAACTCAACTTCAAGGGATTCTCTTTCGGACAGAAACAAATGACGCAAATGTCTTCATCACTGTTCTCGGCATCATCCCCAGGCGGCATGTCGCTACCGTTAGTCGCCATTTCTATGTCGATCACTTCCGGAAACTAAACAATGTTCCAACGTTATTAATTTTATATTTTTTTATGTTGGTTTTCTTACCGTTTTCAATGATTTTCTAGCTAGCTGTGTGCAAAGAAGCACAGTGTGGAGTTAAGTGACACTTTAAAACAGTGTTGCATAACGTCAAAATCTAGCGGCACATGTAAATGTATTGGGATGCCAGTGCACATATGTATGTGATGCAGCTGTGTCTGTGTTTCGTGACCCATTTAAGCATTGACCTTGGCCGCATGACCCGTTTCTGTATAAGTGATCTTCAATTTGCTCTTTGTTAAAGGTTCCCCACCCCCCCAGTGTACATAAAAATCGCAAAAATATAAACATTATTTGGTTCTAATAAAACTAAATCCACATAACAAAATATCAATCCATTAAGTAAATTTTACAATTTATTTATTCAACATAAAACATTTCCAAAACCAAAGAAGATCTTTAGCCCGTGGCTGTGGCTTCCTGAAGCCAGTGACTGGCAGCGACGATGGCAGCAGCGGCACCAGAAGCTTAGGTGGCGGTGTCGGCGAGGATATATACCAGCAGCCTAGCAGCCAACAGCTGCCTCAGTGACAGTAGGGAGCCTACGTGGGGCCCGTATGCACGTATGACACCACGATAGCCGCAACGGCCAGCACTGGAACGCCCGTAATAGTGTCATACGACCATACATTCTTATAGCAGCCTTCATCAGTCTGCAAGGGAAGGGCAAGCTTATGGACACCAATTTGAGTGATCGCTTGAATTCGTGGCTCTGATTTTGTTGCCATATCCAAGCGGAGCCTTGAAAATATCTCGATGTATCGATGCATGCAAAGAGCCAGCAAGTCCTCCAGGACTTTGGACACTCCCCAAAGCATTTGCTCATGTTTCCCAGAGCCAGAAGGTCCCCGTTGATATTGAGGACCGACTTGAATCATTCGCCTCTGGCGAAAGTCTGCGCAGCGTTGCACCCAGTCGCGGATGTGGCTCCGGCTTTGCCTTCGACTCCTTCTCCACTCAAGTCAGCCACTCACTATTGTGCATTTGGCTGGGGTTCGGAAAAAAGTCTTCAACTTCGGCACTGGCAACTGATGATCCGCTACCGCCTTGGCGGTAGCCAAGCCTCGACAACTGAAAAGAATATTCTGGAAGCTCGTATAGTGAAAAAAAAAGTGTTGAAAAACATTTTAGGGCCTAGCGCAGCAGCCTAGCCGGTCAATTACTGAAAATTATAAATAAAAAATAAGCGCAAAAACAAATAATACACAATGTACATATAGTCCCAAAAACCATCCTCAAGACCCTCCATTATTGTTACAATTATTTGTGTGTTGTGTTGTTTTATTTATTACAAATTGCTGCCCCAATCATGTACTGAGCTGTTGAAGATCGGATTTAACAAGGACACTTCGATTTTAACAGGATGTCAACATTTTGACGGCACATTGGACAGCGGAGGGTACTGAGGCGAGGCTCGATTAATACCCAGACCGACTCTTGAAGGCACTCCTGGCAGAAGGAGTGACCGCAGGGCAACTTGAATTCATTTTCCATCGGAAGCAAGCAAATTCGATTACAATCCAACTTCGAGAATATTCTTTGCAATTGTGTCGATAACCCAATAGACTTAAAGACAGTGAATTCGAAGAGGAGAGACATGAGACATGGGGAACAAATTTGAGAAGGAAAAAGACTTGGCACTGCACTGAAGCTGGAGCCGTTTTGCCAGCAAGGAAGGACCGATGAGTATCGTCTTTAGATGTGGAAATGTTTTATATTGAATAAAATATTTTAATAGATAAAAGTATCGGTTACATTTCTGGGATTTTTATATCTGTTTGGTCTCGACAATCTGCTTATCTGTTTAACCAAATTCTGCTCCAAATTAGAATACCCCCAAACGTGTGTGTGTTCCCGCCATTGGTATGAAAAAGGAAAGCAGCTTTAACCCAATTTCATAAATCAAATGCCGCAGCACAACAAAACTCTCTGTGGGGCTCTGTGGCAGGCAATTGTCAATTAAGTGGGGTGGCAGCGGCGGCATGCAACAAGTAACAGCAACAACTGCAACACACAGCCGCAGCGACAGCATCTAACTGCGAGTGCAACTGCAACAATGGTGCGCTTGACCCACTTTTCCTTTTTGCCAGGCACAGCCAAACGGCGAAACAATTTCCACCAAGCGACTGGAAAAAGTTTTTCACGCGAGAGAGAGAGAGAGAGAGAGAGAGGCAAAGTCAAAGTCGACGCTTGCGCCGCTGCTTGGTGCGCCTGTCGCTTGTTGGTTGCCTGCCGCCTGCCGCTTGCCTCCTGCCTGCTTGTTGCATTTTGCTTGTTGGCGTTGCACCGCACGTTGGCCAAGTGAAAGTAAAGTGGGACAAATGCAATTATTATTGCATCTAGTAACCGACTTAGAAGTCGTGGCAGCTAGCGCCAAACAAAAAAAATTGCAGTTGGAAAGTTGCCGCTGCCACAGCCGCAGCCACAGGCACGGCTTTTACACAATATTTTTATTTAATCAAATTGCAAAGAGAAAATTGCAATTGGCAAAAGAAAAACTTTCTATTTTTTTGTGTGTCGACTGCAATTTCCACCGATTGCAGCTGCCACAAACACACACACACACACACAGATGAGCATTATGTATCTGTGTGTGCATTTGGCGGATTGTTTTGCATGCGATAAATTAATGAATGGTGTCCCAGTTCGCTGCTTTGGGCATTGAGTGACAAATGAAGTTGTCTTTTCTCTATGTCTGTTTTGCTGTCTGTGTGTGTGTGTGTGTGTGTGTGTGTGTGTGTGTGTGTGTGGCAGAGAGATGCCAAGCGAAGCGAATGACAATGCGAAGTTTATTAGATCACTGGGGCACCCATCCACTCACTGCCACTGGCACTGCGACTGCGCGACTACAGCTCTCAATCGCCCATCGAAAAGTGGGCAGAACCCAAAAAAATATCAAATCAAATAGAATTAGAAAGAGCAAACAAAGAAAGAACTTAATAGATCAAGATTGTACATACGCGCGCTCTTTGGGACATAATTAATTTATTTCTAATTAAAAAAAAAACTCAAAAATATAGGAAATTTAATGTTTTTGCATTTAACTATTATAGTTTCGATGCCTGCTCTTTGCACGTCAAATAACATGATTTCTGTTCAGTGTACCAAGTCGTAATCGCAGCTAATTAGGGGATATTCTACGATTAATTCGTAATTAATTATTTTCGTAAAATTGAAGTCGCTTTGTCGGAGTTTTTATTCGCTTAAATAACAAAAAAAAAAACTATATGACAATAATTCTAAAATCTTGTTGTTCTGCAATGAAAAACTTATGATTCAATTTTTCTTAGCTTAACTAAGAACCAACTTTGTATTTTTACTTATTATTAAAACAATTAAATTGTCTCAAAATACTTTGAAAAAGTAAAAAAAAAACCGAAAATATATTAATGGGTGATAATTGCAACATTTCTTTAACACTCTCAATATCAGAAATATTTTTTAAGTCCCTTTTTCATTTGCACATTTATTATTCACATTCTCATATTTATCTATTTTTAATTAATTACCATGCCTTCATTTGTAGAATTTTTGTTGTACACATTCCTTAAGTGCAAAAACCCATCCATGATGACTCTTTCCCATCGGCTCCCATTGATTGCACCAAAAGAACCTTTTGTGAACTTTACCTCTGCATTAAGTTAAGGTCTGGGCCACGAGCTGAAGACCAGACCCTGACTCATTTGGGAATTTAGGGTCGATGCAGTCGGTTGGTTAGTCATTTCAGTGACTAAGTGGAGTTCTTGTGGACAGTCTGAGTCTGATCCCCCCCCCGCTTGTCGTGTCAATGGCAAAAGTTGTTCGATGGCTGGGCAGGGAATGAGACCCTAGGCAGGGACCTAAATTGCAGTTTGCAGTTGCAGTTTGCAGCAGGCGGAATGCATCAGTGGGCACACATGGACACGCACCTATACTTACATAGTTGCAACACAGCAACACATAATCGAGCTCTCCCCTTGAATTTTGCGCGTTGTTTGCCATTTGATTGTCATGACCAACTTTTCACTGGCGTTGCTTGCTTGCAGCTTGCTTCTCATGTTGCCTGCCCCTTGGTGGGCATGGCTCTGACTCTAACACTGGCTAATATGCAACAACATGCAACCAGTGCTTGCAGCAAATTGCACGACAAAGCGAAAACTGGGAAAATAGTTAAGTAATTTGCAGTGGAAAGCAGTTTGGAGAAATTCGTTTTTCTTGCTTGCTCTGCAGCTAGATGGTTGCATGCGCAGCCACTGTTGTTGCTGCTATTGCATTGTGGCACACATAATGCGCCCCACGTTCACGTTGCAGTTGCAGTTGCTGTTGCTGTAGTTGTTGTTGCTGCTGCCGCGATCCACATCCGTTTTGAGTTGCTGTTTTGCTGTTGCCGCATTAGAAAGTTGCAACTGCAACTGTCATGGGCCGATGCTGCCACCGCTGCCACCGCTGCTACCACTGCCACTGCCAATGCTGCTGCTGCTGCAGCTTTTCTTTTTCCCACTCGCCAAATCGGGGCTAACGTGCAGGCAACACTATGCAACAGCGTGCCACAACTGCCACAACTGTAATGAGTTTTGACCTCATAAAAATCTTTGGCTGCATTTTCTCTCTTCTATTAGGGAAACCGAATTTTTCTTTTGCAATTTGACTATGGTATTAGAGAAACGTTTTTTTTAGTTTTTTGCAATAGATTACACGAATTTTCTAGAAGATTATAGACTTGCAATACGATTATACATTAGGGGAAAGTTAAACACTGAAATGTTGGATGTCCTTTCATAAAAGTTTTCATTTTATATTCGTTGGAATTGAAAAGTTTCTTGGGTTTACATACAGAAATTTCAGCCATGATCAATCTTGAATTCATTTGATTTGCCAAAACTTAGAACTGAAATTCCAAATTGATCATTTCAGTGCCATAACTGACCTAGATCCACATAATACCCCACTTTATTCAGCAATTACTGGCAGCTGATTGCAGCAATAGGTGACTCATTAGATTGACTTATATTGGTAGATATTCTTGTAGCTTTAGTTAAGCGAACTAATTCGGTAGGTGACACCCATCGACAACAATTAAAATTGATTAAAACACAATCATGACACCACACACAATCTGCTTAGATATTGATTTGTGAGTAATCCTTACGGAAACCGAGACTAAGGCAATTTACTTTGATACATTAAGGTAATTGAAATACTCTTTCTTCTTTTTGTATTTCCAGTATAGGCTTCTGATCTTTTTTTATATTTCCGGAAAAGAGTTTGTGGATGATTTTGCTCAATAAAAAATGTGAGGATCCTTAATCTACAGGCTACGTAAAAAAAGCCAGCTCCTGATTTGGGATATGTGCAGGCGGAAATTTCGCATTTTCAATGGCTCAGAAACTGGTTCATTTATTTTGAACAATTCTATTTTTGCATTATTTTGCACACATTTTTGAAAGAGGACTGGAAAACTGTTTTTAAATGTAAACATTTTCCGGAGTATAAATAAAAATGTGTCCTCAAAGCTCTTCCAAAAAAAAAAAGGAAAACAAAAAACTTGCCCACTTTGCAAATAATTCCACTGAATTGGCCGATTAATTACACTCAAATACGCAAAGTTCCACTTTGGTATTCTATTTTAGGCGTTTTATTGGAAATTAATCCCACACCCGATGGTTGTTTAGCTAATACTCGATTTATTTTTGCTGTCATTCTGGTCAGTGGCTGTGGCCTAGAGGCCGTAGGCCTCTGTGACCGGTGGCAGGTCCATGTCCTGTGACCTTACTGCGTGCTGCCGCCTCGTGCATTCAACTAAAGACGCCATTTGTTGACGCCGCCTGCGTGGATATTGCTGGAATCAATGTCAATGCCCGTAATATCCCCGAAAAAAGTTGAGCCTGTGACTGGGCCGAGAGTTCGTCGGCTTTTCCATGCCAGAAAGAGAGAGAGAGAGATAGATAGCGACACTGCAAAAGAAAGTGACAGCGAGTGGGTGGTAGGGAGAGCCATTCGTAATGCTGCCGACCGACGTCGACTGCTGTCATTGCACTTGTACCGGGGCCCGACCGTCCTGGCTTTGCTCGTGGCTCTCCTCGTGACTTTGCTCCTGTCTCTGCTCATCCCCTCCCCCCCTTCCATCATGACACGCATGACGCCGTCCTGGATCCCCCTTCCACATCCAAACCCATCCAAGCCATGCTCTTCCGTCGACAAATCCCTTCGACACAGCCGAAAAGCGAAAACAGAAAACCGAAAGGTTATTATAACAATAAGGAGCAGCAGCAGCAGTGGCAGCGGCCAATGTCTGGGCCCCCACCATGTGCCCAGGACGAGTCTAATAACCTTTCCCTTTCACTGAGCAGCAGCAGACGACGCCCCTAAACACACACACACACACACACACACACACTAACCGGCATCGCTGTTGAGACATCTTCCTGCCGTGCTCTCCTATGTTCGGCCTTATGTAAGCTCGGGCCATGCTAATGAAATTTCATCGTCTGCTGGGCGGCCTTTGCGACAAGTTCGATCACGTATGCAACGGCATTGTCCTTGCTCGAAGCCAGAACTGTGAGGGCAGAACTGCACAGCCGAAAAGCGTAGGGTGCAGCCAGCCGGCAGGGAGAGCGTACGTGAGCAATAACATCCAGACGGGCAGACTATTATCAGGCGGAAAGAGAGCAGGGAGCGATGATGATGAAACAAGAGAGGGAGTGGCACAGTGGTTGCAAGGCCACAAGATGGAGCTTATTATGCTGGTTCGAAAGGAAAGTTCGCTTTTTAGAGGTCTTGGCTGTTATATACGATGGATAATTATTGAAACGACCCTCGTCCAAGTCCGCAATTGTGGCCGAAATCCGTATACATTTCAATAATATCAGAAATCGGAATCTAATATATATAATATTTATTAATTTAAAATACATATAAAACACACAAACCGACCCACTGTAGTCGCGCAGGATTTGCGGCAGCCGCTAGGGTCAGCGGGAAGAGCAGGAAGAGAAGCAAAGTTCCCGGCAAGTGAACGAACTGTTTGTTGCGACTGTGTGTGTGCTCGTGTGATGTTTCTGGTCCCTCTTTTGCCTGCCCTGCCCTGCTCCGCTCCACCTCCCTGACCGAACCATGACCAAATGTCATTGCACGCTGGCGACGCCAGCCAAAGACTTAACCTTGAAAAGTTTAACATCGCAATAAAGGACGATGCGAAACTAGCAAATGAGTGTGGGTACACTCTGCCATAGGCATTTACTCTCATACCCTCAAGAGAAAAGTTCGTTCGTCTTTCACTTGGCGTGTCATTGGCATACGCAACGGATTTTATTGCCAAGTATACTCGTGATGGAATAATCTGATAACTTAATAAGGTTAATTCTGTGCATAACAGAAAAATATGCCAAAACCCTCGAAAAACGTTATTTTCCTGCAAACCACAGAAATTATTAGGGACAATTTGAATTAATTGTTTTATTGTTAAATTTTTAAGGATCTTGAATACAAATTTCTGTGATATTCCCAAAAGGTACAAAGATATATCGTTATAAGGGTGTTTGAATAAATACTGAAACTAGTGTATGGATGGAGGAGTATCGTATATGCATGTGTTAAATCCTGACTCATGCAAAGCGCTCTGTTTGCTCGCTCGTGTTGGGGGCAATCAAACATTATAGCTAACATGAATTGGTATTCGATTTCGGGTTGAAGCAAAGATCAAGCACGATTTGAGAACGATCGACTGAGAGGGGTGGAGTGGGGAGCGATAGTTCACCGCGACTGACATCAACATCAAACATCAAAACATAGCGCAGCATATCAATTGACTTGGCCAAAATAAAAAGAGAAAGCGGGGGCCCCGTTAAAGAACACGAACACTAAACAACGGTAAGAGATGGGAACACCAAAAGCAGCACCATACCACCAAACAACAGCATTAAAAAAAGCAACGGCAACAAAGAATAAACTGGGTCGCTCTGCAACTGAACTGAGCGCTCCAAGTCGAGCCGCAGCATGCAACGCGAGCATGTTCGATGGCCAACAAGTTGTACCTTAGCAATGAACTTGTTCGCCCCTGACAAAGCAAAGCGTTGGTTGTTGGGTGGGGAAAGAGGGGACATCGTAAGGCTCGTAGAATTGCGATGCGCTACAGGCTCCAACAGCTGCTCTTGCTCTCTTCTTTGCTCGAACCTGCTCGCTCTCGATCGTCTTGTTCTCCCTTGCTCTCTCTCTCTTAGAACATTTGAGTGTACGCTGACTGCAGCGGCAGCGGCAGAGGCAGAGACTGCGACCGGCCTGCAACAATTTCATTTTCGATTGGTTTGGCGCTGCGGCAACAACAACAAAAACAACAACCATTAAAAATAAACAAACAAAAGTCTGCTTCGAAAATTCTAGCGAAAAGTGAAATTTCAAAAACAAAAGGCCAAAAACCCAACGACGAAAGTCGCGGCCAGCGCTCGACGCCAAGAATTTCATAACTGCTGCGCAGTGCCGCGCCTTTTAGAATTTTCGGTCATTTTCTTTTGTAATTTGTGGCGCAATTTATGAAATTGAAAATATGCAATTCTTCAAATGTATATGTAGTACAAACTTCTATGTATGTGTGAATGTAAATTAAAAGAGACGCAGATAAGTCCATATATAGTTTTTATATACTAAATGAGCATATAATATATGCAATAACCCAGTAAACAACAACACGTGAGACCGGAACGGAACAAAAATACAAAAAAAACACAAGAAAACGTCGCGATCAAAACAAAAAGCCAAAAAAATTGCATCCAACAAAAACAAGTAAGCTAAAAAGAAACTTGTAACACGTAAGAAATACCCTGTATTTGGTTAACATACATATAAATATGCATGAAAACATTGAGATATTTTGCAATAATACCTAATACCTTTTATTTAAATGGATAAACAAGACTAGATAGGGGAAATGGTAAAATATTTTCTTAAGGAATTTTCTATGACACTCACCATTCCTCCTCTCACTATCGAGAATGATGTACCCTAGCAATACAGGGTATTGTACATCTATCGCTAAATTTTCGGCGCCGCTCTCAACTCTGATCTCTCTCTCTCTCTTTCTCCGACTGCTCTCTTTGTCAGTCTTTCTTTGCGTCGCAATGATTATCACGAGCACGACACTGACTCACGCCTCACCTCACTCTGACGACACTCCACTCCCCCTTGGGTGGACGTTTAATAGAGGCATTCAATGGATTGTTTGCAGTTTTTGTGTACTGTTTGCTGTAGCTGTTTCTGTAGTTGTATCTGCGTTTCATTCATAAACCTTAAACTTTACGCGGTGCTTGAGATAAAAGCGAAGCACTAAGCAAACAAACAACGAAACAACTACTAAAAGCAGGTGCAGGTGCGTCTTCCTGCTCAATAGAGAGAGAGAGAGAGATTGAGAGCAGCGCCATTAGAACACATATAGAACGTCTGTCTGGTGATCGGGGTGTCGCGTCTATGGCGAGATTACGCGCGTTTTTGCACGCGGAAGTCGCCGGACTTGGACTTGACAGCGACAAAAACAGCGCGAACAATTGCAACTACGACGTTGCGTTGGCGGTGGCAACACACACATTTGCAACACACACACACTGCACAGCAGCGCAACAGAAAAGTTGTTTCTTTGTTTCATCGCACAAGTATGCATGCACTCCCATATATATTCGAGAACAACTCGCACATAACGGATATTTACAAGAACACAGACTCCCTCCGCTCCCACAGAAAGCGTAGACAGGAGAGAGAGCCAGACAAGTGTTTCACAGGAGCAGAGAGGGAGAGTGACGGACGGACATCAAGTGCAAGTGTTCTCCTACATGCGAACTTCTACCTGTGTGTGTGTGTTCAAGAGTGTAACAGAATTTACATACATATGTATGTATTTATTTGTGAGGGTATAAAACCAGATTGAAACGTCTCGTCTGAGGAATCTAGATTCTAGACTCTAGAATGAGATATGGAACGGTTACAGCTGTATATTTGCTTACCTACATGAAACACAGGTGTTTCTGCATGTACAATGATTTGTGCAATGAAATCATATCAAAGAACATACAACTTTTTATCTATTATTAAATATTTTCCAAATCATAATTCTCTCATCATTTTCTCATTTGAAATGGGAAAAATTCCCTTCATATTTCTTCCACAAATTACTAAAGAACCCGATGAAGGTTGTATTCCCCTATTCGACACCCAATTGACTTTTGAGCTTAGCGAACGTTCACATATTTAAATATCGATGACAAACATCCGGTAGTTCCTCCTATGACTGAGTGACGCTTGGCGATATGAATGAAAGCATCTTCATGCACTTAGCAATAAAATACATTTCAGATGAAAGTAGTAACATATTTGGTCATACATATGTTTTGTTTTTCAAGATTTAAAGAATTTTGTACTTGTCGTTAATGAACGCATAAATCTCAATATAGAACAACTCACAAGTGTTGATGGCAGGGAGAGATACAACTTACTGGTACATATAGAAATGGGATCCAAAAGAATGAGCAGAAATTCAGGGCAGGTCTGTTGTTTTTATGCCTCTTATTCACAGAGTTGCAGCGTTATATATCTTCTTAATTAAGTGATGTTTCCTATATAATGCATACATACATGCATAATGAATACATTGCGCAGTAGTAGTATGTATGTATATATATTGACTTTGTGTATTACATACTGCATAACTTTACGACTTGTCTTTTACATGCTTCAACTGAATAACTTAAGTTCTCAGTAAGAATTTTATATTAACATTTATTTATTTTTATGTTTATAAATCTGCAAATAACCATTTAGCAAGTCTAGATTAAGCAATTTAAACCATTCAAAATCGGCTTACGCATGAATCTTGACTTTGAGCGGCGATTACATAATATATTTCACACCCATCAGATCAAGTTTAAAAACCAAAAACTTGACGATTCAACCAAATGATGATTATAATTATTATGGAATTATCGTTTTAAGATTATTATTATTATTGTGTGCCATTCACATCAAATTGAGCAATTTGCGTGTGATGCATATTGGCCAGGGAATGTGACTCAGAGATTATTCAATTAACGTCAATTAGACAGGCAAAATATCTACATATTCAAATGCATACACATTCAAGGACTATGTAATCGAAAATAAAACACAAGTGTGATGCAATAGAAGTCGTAAACAAGAACACGAAATCGCAGTTCAATGTTTTGCATCATCCTTGAACCCAAATTCTGGCCAGCGAATCGGTCAAATATTGTGGAAAGAAACCGTCGTCAGTATTTGGCTGCTTATCGGTCGCTCACTTCACTGAAATCCAGTACTCTGTCATTTATCAAATCTAGAATTATTTTCACCACCCACATTGTGCATAAATACATACACACACAAACATACTTATGTACAAACTCACAGAAATGACTCGATAAATATTGAAACAAAGGCCACAGCTGACGGCTGCACTTCTCTATACATATTTACATGTGTATATACAAATTGGTGGCACTTATCGAGAGTGATAAGCAGAATGCATTCGTAATCGGCATAGAGTGAGGAAGACATACCCACAGCCGTAGCCAGGCCCAGTCTCAGAGCAACCAACTGGTGTGGCCCTGGTGCAGATAAGCTGGCAGAAACTCAAATATTGAAGTCAGTAACAGCAAGAACATAAAAAGCAGAACGTTATAGACTCTGTTGCACAGATTTATCAGTGGAAAATTAACTAATTGTAGGTGGTGTATTGGTTGATTCCTATACCTAATTTATGAGGAATATACTTGTCCGGTGTAAAAACAGTCGTTTCTCTCTGTTTAGGGGGAGGCTGGTGCAGTAGCAGCGGAGAGGCCCCAACGCCAAGAAACGATCTCAAGGTCTTGCGACAGACTCCACTCCAACACACACACGCATAATCAGATGCATATATAGTAGAAGTGCGTGTGTGTGCGTACAATGTTGTGTGGGGTCAGGCAAATACGAATCCCGTCCCGTCCCCTTCCACCGTATTGACAAAGTGAATGGCAAAACCAACAACTGTGGGTAGGCTCACTTGCACTCGCCAAGAACAAGAACAAAAGAGAACGAAAACAAAAACGAGAATGCAAAGGAAAATAAGGTCTAGCCTCCAGGTGGGCCGAAGCTTTTGATACCCTTGCAGATTGATGGTTCCTATGGCACATTCAGGATTTTTTATCAAATGCCAAACTTTTATATAAAGAGAGAGAACAAAAAAAAAATTTTATTTTAAAATATTTGTGGGAGTATTTAAATTTTAAAACAAAAGAATACCAAAAATATTCTTCCTATATTTGTTCCTACACAAACAGCTGGCCCAAATCGTAATACCCTTTTCAGGGGTACCAAAAAAAACACAACTGAATTGAAGTTGTTTTTATAACTCCCCACTCATAAGGCGCTCAAGCGTGTGTGAGTGTGTATGGGGTATCTGTTTTGCAAACACTCGGCAGAGCAGAGGCGAAACGCTGCCGCCGTTGTCCGTTGCGATCGACAGTAGTAGGTTCAAGGCCAGCGCCTGGAAGGTTCAAAATACTCGACAGACAAAAGGAGTGTTTGTATGAATGTGTGTGTGTGTGTTCGCTCTTTGTTTGTGTGGTTTGTACCCCGCCCACATGTGCATAAAAAAGCGAAACTTATCGCCCTGCCCTGCTGGCTTGTCGCTTATGTAATACAATCCTGCAATGGGGGTGCCAGCAGAGGAGAACAACTCATTCTGTCTCCCTCATACAGCTGCTGTGTAAATAAGACCACATTCTAGATTACATAAAGACATGCACACACGCACACTCTCGCACACACTTACAAGTGACTGCAAGATCAGACAGCCGGCAGAGAGAATGTGTAGCCACAGAACAAAACCATGTTACAGTCACACTCTGTCTGCCTCTGGCTCCCTCTCTCCGTCTCTCTTCATCCTTCACTTTGTCATTCTGTCCATACACATATCCACACATTGCGTATGTGTGCCATTTATAAAAGTTCTGCGAGAGAGCAACAGCAGCAGCGGCAGCAGCAGAAGCAGCGCTGCCCGCAGAGTTAATGCACTCCAACAGAAGTTCAAGGCTGAACAAATCAGTCGTTCGTTCGCTTGGTTCGGTTCGTTCTCTGGGTTCGGTTGCAGCCCCTGCCTGCCAGCCAGCCAGCCGTGTGTGCATGTGTAAGTATTCCACTAAGATCATTTTGGCTGCGGCGCAAAAATAAGAACAAAAAATTATTCTCGCATTATTGTTGTATAAATTAGCACAACGTATGGGGGTATGGGTGTGTGTAAATGCGCAGCTGGCAAATGGTGGGGTAGTCGCGTCGAACCTCTTGGACTGATGCTGCTGCTCCCCTCCTTTGCTGCTTCTTCCTTATTCTTCCCTCTTCTGGTTCTACATACATATGTAAAATATGCAGGGTAATGTAATCGAATGTCTGTCTGGCTGGATTTCAGTCTCCTCTCTCTCGCTCTCTCTCTGTGTGTGTGCGTTCGACTGGATCTGTTGCGAAGAAAATGGCTCGTAAAGTATTGCGGATTGTGCCTACCCCACACCCCCGTAAGAACTGAAATATTTATGCATACTTGCAATTAAATTGAAATGAATATGTGTGTACATGCCGCTCTCCCATTCACCCTTTGTGTGTTTAGCATTGTATGCGGATTAGGCTGGTCCTTAGCCTTAGATAGTCTTCGTTCATAACATTGGAAAATTCTTGCTTTTACCAGCTCTAATAGTATCAGAAAGGTGGGGGTATGGGACTTGGGGTAAATAATATAAATACCTAATACAATTTTAGAGCCAGCCTAATGTAATACTGAGCCCACTCAGAGATTAAGCTTCTTTCTGTATGTAAATCGCATAACTTAAAAGTAATGTAATTTCATCTGACGATTTGTAATCTTTCGGAGTGTAGAACAGGAGAAAAGATTCCATAAACAATTATTTCCGTTTTCCCATACCCTTCCCATACCGCCCCCGCTAGCGATCGGTCTCTCAACCTGGCATGACATCACATGCAATTTCCCATTACTCAGCAAAAAATGAAAATTTGCCAATTAAGCTGACGAGTGAAAATTCTCAGAACTGTTTGTTTGGTGAGAGGGCTTTAGCGTAATCGAATTTTTAGCAATGCAAATATTGCATCAACAAACTGAAAATAAATAATAGTAAGATGTACGGGAGGGTACAGCCTCCCCATGCCCTTGAAACGTTGCACCCTATATAAAGTGCAACTTTCTGAAAGTTAAATTTCTAATGCCAAGCTAAGGTAACAACTTGCTAAAAATGAGATAAACAGGCGAACGTGGCTACAGGGTATCAAAATGGTTGCATTTGTTGCTGTTCCTCACTCCTTAGATCCGAAATATGAATACCGAAGCAAAAGAAAGAGAAACCCAACCAGAAAATGCGATAAGAAACCGTTTTTTTGGTTGAAGAAAGGGGTCGGGTCGTTCGGTCGTGTGTAGTTTGGTCTGTTCGGCGATAAAAGTTCAAACATGTTGCAAGCCACAGTTCAAGCAACGTCACTCATGTTCTTGTTCTTTTTTTGCTCGTCGTTGTTGTTGTTGCTCTTGCTGGTCGACGTCTGCAACTGCGCAAATTGCTTAACTGATGATGGCAGCGGTAGGGACAGAGGGGAGAGACAGCGGAGCCTCCGCGCGACAGATATGACCAATCAACCTACTTAAGGGGTGGTGGGGACTTGGGGGGCGCTGTTGGCGCTCTAAATTTAGCATTTCTCAAGAATTTGTTGCTGTTCTGTTGGTTTGTGCCTTGAGCTCGGGCGCACGCTGCCTGCGCCGTTGGCATTTTCTGCTATAAAAGGGATAATACATATAATACGTTCTGCCTGCCTACTCGCTGCACATTTGCGTGTGTGTGCCCGTGTCCGTGATCCTCTCTCTCTCTTTCATTTCGTTTTCATTCTTATTCTTCGTTTATTTCGTAATAATCGCAACATCCGCTGGCATCGGGATTTTTGAGGGTTGGGGAAGAGACTTGGGGACTGCAACTGAGACTGAGACAGCGACTGAGGTTGGGGCTGGGTCTTCCCCCCTCTTTCTCCTTCACACTGCTGTTGCGCCTGTTGTGAAAGGCCTCGTGGACGTGGGGGCTCTTTGTTGGCTGCAACGATCCGTTGCCGTTCCCGTCTCCCTGTTTCCCTCTGGCATTCTTGGATTCTTTGTGTGTGCTGTTCTCGTTCCTCTTTGTGTTTGTGCTGTTCCTTCTTTCTTTTTTTTTTATCACTTTTTGCGTTATATAATTGTAATTTACAGCGACGTTTTTATATAACCCATGGGACGTATGGTTTATGTACCGTTGTTATAGCACAGATTACGTATACGTAAATCATGGGTATCTTTAAATTTAAGTGGGTAAGTAGTAGTAAGTAAGTAGTAACAGACATTTTTGGTGAGTGAAAAAATAAATGAAATAAAACACCGCAACCCAATTTTTATTTGTACTTTAATTGCATCAATTTGTGATTAAAAGTATCCCTGAATAATTTTCATTTGACGGGTGTACACTTGATGTACCTGTACAAAGTAGCCGCTTAGACGAACGATGATCTTTTCTGGTTATTGCGATAAGAAATACGTTCATAATTTCCATGCAGTGAAAGCTTTTTGTTGGGGCGATGACCCGTGGAGAGTTATCCAAAGTTCCAGAATGTTTTATAGACTGCCGCACAAGACAGACGATCGGGTGAACTTCGTAGATCCAGAAAGGATAAATATATATTTAATAATACAAATAAATACTTCTAATAATTTATAGCTATCTTTACCGTATAGATCTTAAACATGAAGTTGGTTCTAAAAATAAATTTATGTCCCTCCACTCCGTTTTGACGTGTTCCAATGTATACATACATTTTTCTGCAATTTGCAACCAGGGCAGCAGGCAAGACATTTATCTTAATTGAAGATCGCGCGAAAGTCTAAGTGCAAATAAGCGGTTAGAGTTTTCTATTTGGCAACAACACAGCAATGGCAATAGCCAAGCAGTAAGTAACAACAAGACCATCCGAAAACAATTTGGAAAGTTGTAACTTGCTCGAATGCATAATTCATTTGGGTTCGACACTACATACGGTACGGCTTGGATCGCTCTCTGGTACAGTTGACACATTAGTCGTAGACAAAAAGCACAAACACAATTGCAAATGGCGCTGCGCCGTCGAACCAAAGAATGAAGCAAAGAGCAGGGCAGGCAGCCGAAAAAGAAAAAAAATAGCAATCCACATATGAAAGCAGCGCAGCGCAGCCACCACAGAAGCAGCAAAAGAAGTTGTCAAATGAACAACAAATGAAGCGCATTGTGCAAAACTTTTACTCTGCCAGTGGGCCGCGCTTGTTGTACCCTTTGAAGGTTGGTGGGGTGTTGAGACTTTGCCAGGCAACTGATCCAATCAGAGAAAATATATTTTAAAGAATATAACTACGGTAATATAATTTCATATTTATTTTTTGTTTATTACTATCGAAAGATCAAACTTAGAATTTATAAACTTAAAGCTATTTTGTCATAATTCTGCCACATGATGTCCCCCACGATTCGCTTCAGTGTATTATGCACTTCGACTATACCTAATTTAGCTTTCATGCATTTTTGTTTGCGTTTGCCTTTGGCTTTGCCACTACTACCCTGGGCCATGGTCATTGACATTGCTCTTGGACACGGACGTGGTTGCTTCTGACCGAACTTGAGCGGCCGGCCAGAAGAAGACGCTAGCCAGTTGGCCAGCCAGCAAACAGCTGAGGCCGAAGCAGAAAGAAAATTAATTAAACAATCAATTGGCGTAACACTTTCTCTTCTTGAACAATAAAAAAAATACAAAATAGTAAAAGATTTTTATGTGGTTCGAGCGGCTTTAATGAGCCACGGCGACGACGTGGGGCGTGAGTGAACGTTCTAAACCGGTGTTCAAGCATGTTCGAGACGAACCTGCATGAAAGCCGGCCACTAGGTTGAGAGCGCTTGAGCTTGAGCTGAGCTTCAAAACTGCGCTCTCTCCCTCTCTCGGACCGGTTTCTTGTGCTCTGAATTTGAAATTCGGTTTGTGTGTTGCGTCTCAAGTTGTTGGTGGGGATGGGACAACGGACGGTCACTGGGAGTGGAGTGGAGTAAAGCGATGACGCAGCTTGTTACGTTCTTGTGCTGATCTTGCCGCAGCACCATACAAAGTAACAAAGAGAGCGAGAGGCGGAGACTCGGAGATAGAGAGAGAGAGCGAGCAGGCGTACAAATCCGTTATTTGACCCAATTCTAAACTGGAAACGAACGAAAAAAGTGTTCGGGAGAAGGCCCCCAAAAGAAGTTGCAGCAGAACAGCGCTGCTTACGTGTGCATATGCCTGTGTGTGTGTGTCTTGCGTGAAAGTTTCATAATTACATGGCCCGTTCTCTCTCCTCCGTTCACGTCTTGTTTGTTGGTTAATCGCCGTCTCAGTCTCTGTCTCTGCCAGCGTCCTCTGCTTGTCCCACTTCTGCGGAGAAAGTAAGAACGCAGCGTTCTCTGCTCTGCTCGGACTCAACGTTCCGTTTCGTGCTTTCTTTATTATCATTCTTGTTGTAATTGATTACATAAGACAAAAGAGGGGGACAGCCATGTTGCGTCTCTCTCTCTCTCTCTCTTTCTCTTTCTCTGTTCCTCCAAAACCCTCTGCAAGATCCGATCGCTGTTTGCTCTTGCGGTATATTCGACATTTTCGGTTTGTTCTGCCATCTGCTCGGGGATCTGTTCATGGATGGGCCTAACGGTATTGTGGCCTAATATTGTAACACTCACTCTCTCTCACTCGCACAAATGTCTGGCTGCCTGGTCTAATCATGTCGTTTACCCAATTCCGAAAACTTGTTTAGTTGGCAAGGGGGGCGCAAGAGTTCCGTTCCCCTCTTATCTTCGTCTTTCACTGTTCTTTTTTATTTTTTCTTGAGCTCTACAAATTTGGGTAGGTGGGAGTTACATAATTGCTTAACGCCCGTTTTTTTTTGGTTTCTTGGGGCTCTATGTGTTTAGGTTAATTTTAAGTGCTGGCAAATGGGATGGTATGGGGTGTACTTATGGATTGCTCAATAATTATGGTCAATGTAGAACTTCATATTATATTGGTAATTTAGTAGGACAGGGAACAGAACCAGAATCTATTTAATGACTCCTCCCCTATCCGAATCTCCTGTGCCTGAATTAATATTCACATGACACGCCGCCATTAAGTTCTCTGACAGTTTTGTCTTTTACCCATGAGTAGGCTCTGTTGATGCTTCCTCCTGCTGTACCCTTTGTGGACTGGAATTCAGTGAGCATCCGGAGTCTGTTTTTGCACTGTTCTAGTTTTTATGGGTCCAGAGCTCCTTTACATGAGATTTTTTTACCCTTCCCTGACTGTTCACAGATGCAGCACAGAGAGCAATCTGGCAGCTGGTTCTTGAGAATATATTTACAGCCATGTAAAACCTGTAAAACGGGATGTTTACCTTTCACAAGTTCTATTAGCATTTAGTTAACTGATATGAGAACATGCATATGAAAATATTTGAGCGTTATGTAAGGGCATTAGAGGTTTATTCATGCATAAAGAATTCTAAAATGAAGAATTTTTACTGCTTTTTACTGCTAAGGGAATCTACAAAGCAACCAGGTATTCCCCCAAGAACAAACCCAGGGACATCAAAACAATTTAGAACACTTTTTTCAAGGCTTCAACAAAGCCAAAAATATTTTAATTTGTGAGCCCAGATCATCTGAGATCTCCCTCACAAGTGATAAAGGTGTCGAATTGTCACTCTTAGGAACCTCTTAGTGCTGATTTCTCGCCCAAAAGTCTCTCTTTCTTTCATCTTCATCTACAGATCTTCATCTTTCTTTGTGATCTTCTGCCTACATACCTTCTAAGCGGCGTGTAATGCCTAATTGCTTTAAGCTACGGTTCGATTTCTATAACTAGAAACGCACACACAGTATACCCACTCCAAATTGACAGGTTGACAAAAGCTAAAACCAAAAGCAACAGCAGACAGACAAATATTTTCCAATTAGAAAAAAAAACCCGTGCTTGGACTTGATTTACCCCAAAAAAATCCACAACAACAACAGCAACAGTAACAACAAATAGCATTATGTGAAATTCTAATAATTTCATTACGAAAAAAAAGAAAGCCACACAATTGTTGCTGCTGCTGTGTGGTGCCTCTGCGATGCCGTTGCCGCTGCTGCTGCTGCTTCTGCCCAGCTTTTGTCGTCGCTGCGTGCATTGACTTTCCATTCTTGTCCGCGCACAAAGCCAAAGTTTAGAGTGTGTGAATATTTGAGTGTGTTTGGTGTGTGTGTGTGTCTTTCTGTATTTGCTTTCATTATTCTAATTTCGTTAACCCAAAAATACAGGCGAACTTCTCTAACCAGAACCAAAGATGTGTCACAGAAACCATACAAAATATTTGATTCTAGCACTTAAAAGTGAAACTGTAGAGGAGATTTGGCCAATTCTATAGAGGATTAGGGGATTTCTATTGATCCATTAAAATTTGTAAATAAATAATCGTATAATGTGTGCAATAAGTATGCTATTTGAAGGATAATAGTGCATTTTTTGTACACTTAATGATGCAATATTTAATTGATTTAAGATTAAGTGAAAGCTTTTCTCTAAAAACGACATAAACTCCAGAAATTTCTAGGCTTTGCCAATTCTATGAAAATTTACCGTTGATTGATTTCTTAAACATAACTGCACCCACACTGATCTCAAGTGCTTTAAAGCCATCCCCTCGCGTTTTGAAGTCAATTAGGAAAGTTCGAGTTAGAGAAGTTGGGCTGTGGTGGCATAAACAAACTGTTTATCAACGGAACCAACGCCAACAAACGGCGTAAATAATGAAAACAAACTCATAAATGAAATCAAGTTGAATGCACACCACGAACACACACACTCGCACACACACGCTCAGATGTACAGGCACAGAAAAATTATAAAATTGTTATTATATGACGAATTTCTTTCGGATACTTAACAACAACAAAACTTGCACGATAAAAAGAAAGCAGAAAGCCGTCTGTCGGTCGGTCTCCACTGTCAGTCGATGGACGTTTCTACATGTGACGCCCGCCCGCCTGTTCTGCAAAACAAAACGCAAGAGAGCAATGCTCTCTCCCAATCTCCCACTCTCTGTAGTGCTCGCTCGCTCTCGCTCTTTCTCGCTTTGAGCTTTTTTTTGGCTTTGCAATCGATCATTGAACTTTGGTTGTGAAAACTAGAGCAAGACCCAAATTTCTTCACAACGCCAGTGCATACACACACTCGCACGCATACATGGTAGTGTGTGTTAGTGTGTTATCAGCTTCTCTTTTGCTCCCACTCTGTGAATAGCTTTCTTTCTGTCTTTCTTGGTGCGCTGCCGTTGCTGCTGTTTGCTACTGCTACTGCGGGTGCTTATGGCTATTACCTCTTAAGCCCGTATGACACCTCTGCGGGGTGCAGCTTATTGCAGCTATACCATAAGCCTTGTGGTAAAGTTTCTTAGTTAGAGGAGAATATGTGTGTCGTCGGCTAGCTCAGATTCATCTCTACTGCTTATCACATTAATGCACTGAAAGTGCAGTTTTTTCAAAACCAAACCAAAATCACTCAGAATTTTAAGCTACCATCACACAGGCTTGGCTTACCCATGTATCTTCCAGGTATCTCTTATATTAAGTGATTTCTCAAGTGTCGCCATTGTCTTGTAATAGCAATGATGAAAAAAAAGCCAAATGGCTGTCTCGGTTGCGTTCTGTGATAGGAGTCATAAATATGGTTAGGCATATCTACGTGTGTGAATGTGTGCTAATGTGTCACCGGGCAAGACGCAATAGACCTGAAAAATCGAATAAATTGTTTATATCAAATTATAAAGTTATCTGTGAATCATTCGAAAAATGGGGGCACGTTTCATAACTAAATAGTTGATTAGATTCTATGATATGGCATAGAAACATATTGGTTTTTATATTTTATAGGTTTTTAGCCCCTGGAGAGTATAAATTTCATAAAAATCGTTTATTTAATAATAATCAAATTGATTTTGTAGAGTTATCAACTAAAATAAATGTTATAAAACTAATCTACAGTTCTTTAAATCAGTTCAATAACAGGAAGTGCGTTTTACTTGTATCAAAAGGGGGTGTACGGAACAGCATGCTTGCTCTTAAGTTAGATATCGATGGGTCCCAAATAACTGGCCAATAAAACGTTTCAATTGCATCGGAAACATACGATAAAGATATTTAGATATGGTTGTACCCCTATAATAGTTGATAGGGGGCCAAAGAAAGTTCTGAGCTGGAATGGAAACCGTTATGGATATTTTTCCAGATAAATTTCGGTTTCGTTTGGCGCCGCCAAGAACGGTCTCGTATGATATCAAAAGTTGGTCGGAATTGGGGGATCTCTGGCCTTTCACAAGTGTATGTGTGTGTGTGTGTGTGTGAGAGAGACTTTTCGAGGTTCGGTGTGAAAGTTGTAAGCTACGCCAGCAGACAAGAGCCAACACTGGCTGTTGTTGTTATTGGTTTGGTGTTGCTTCTGAGATTTTCGGCAGAGCTCCGCGAGGCGAGTGAGAGAGTGAGTGAGTGAGCGATGTGAGGTCGGGCTGCGTGTGCGTCTGCGGGAAGTTCATTCACATTTGCACTCATTACGCGGCCAAATGTTGGCGTCGCTGCCCCCGCACACACACAAACACAAGCACACGCGCTAGAAGTGTATGGGATGCAAGCGTCCTCTAGTGAGAGATGCTCTCTCTGCCATTCTCTCTGATGTTTGCTGTCTGCTGTCTGTTGCTTTGAGTAGAGCTAATGATATGCTCCCACTAAAGATGATGATGATGTGCTACTGCTCTCCCAACTATACACAATTATGATGTTTTCTAAGCACACTTTTCATCACGTTGCCGCTTACAGGTGTCCCCGGATTGATTGCCAAGTCCAAGCCCAGCAAAATGGTTGCGCCTCGTTTGACGTTCATCGTACGCCACCTTCACCTCCCGTTGCTTCTGTGTCTCTGCCGTTTCTGTGTCATGTAATAGGCACACCGGAGTAATGTGACTTTCGAGTGCCCGACCTGAACCCGTCCCGATCCGACCCGTGTCCCCACCCCACCACCTGAGCAACGTGCTCCGCGCCTATCCCGGGCGAATGGTGTAAGCAGCGCTGTACCTCCCGAGCCACCCACCCGCAACCCGCAACCCTACCAACGAGCGCTCAGTAGGCCAGCCAGCAATCGCTTCGAACTCGCACAGTCACGTTTGCAGCTCACGTTTTTCTGGCAGCGCTGCCAACGTTTCTCCATCGAACAGGTTGGATGTTGCATGGCATGGCGGGCGCTCTGTCTGTGTGCCACCGTAACAGTGGCAAGCGTTAGAAAACGTTGGTGGTTACCTAGACAAAAAGGGTGTGGGCCATAGTCGGGATGGTGGAAAAAAAGGGGCCTGGGCCTGCCTTTGAGATGTGGTGACGTCCAAACGTTGCTGTGGTAATGATTGTGGCACCTTTCTCACGTTGCAGAGAGCTGGGCTGAACCAAACACACAGCACAGCTAGAGCCCAGTGTCCAGAAACTTCGATTCGATGGTGATGATGATGAAGCTGCCGATGCAACACAGTTGCTGCTGCTGCTGCTGTTGTGTGCGCTTTCGAGGTCAAGAGACCTGGAGTGGTGTGTCGTAAGCAGACTACAGAATGGAAATTTTTTATCGGAAGCGGAACAAGTTCTATTTGGAGATGTAATGTAAAGGAATGGATAGACTTTCTTTTAGGGATCGGGATATTCATGGAAGACAGAAGAGTCCTAGACCAAAATAAAAGCAGCTTTAATAAATAAGCTTAAATAAAGAGTATGCCAACATATGGAAGAACTCCCCATGGGCAGTACCTATAATTTTTTACCCATGTGTGTGGCTGCACTTAGTCCAATATAATAAAAAAAAGGTGAAAGAACTCATTCTTTACACCCTGCTATCTGTCAGCGCACATTCCATTCCTCTAAAAGTTGTTTTGAATATATTCCTGATAGAATTCCCCCATATCGGAAAATAAAACCCCATATCGGGCATTTCACACACCTGAAATTCCAAACAAATATGCATACGCGAGAGAGAGAGAGAGAGAGAGCTCCAATTCGTCGCGGAGTCTGCTCTTAAAATGTGTTCAGCATTTTGTAAATAAAACCATTTGCACTTGACAAATATATATGGTATGAATGTACATTGTACATGTATTTATTTTGTAATTAAACAGGAATGACTGCGAGCGGGCTAAATCACATTGCAAAAGTTACATAATTCCCACAGCGGGGGCTTAAGCGGGGCAGCGCTCGAAGCGGCTGATCAGAATCAGAATCAGAAACAGAAACAGAACTGAACAAAGAACGAATGTGTATACCGAATGTAAGTCAACTTTGTCAATAATAAATTGAATGCATTAAATGCAAAGTCGTTAAAATATTTATTTCCAATATGCATATTTCGTCATTCATATTCATTTACATATGGATGTATTTGTGGGTGTATTTGCACTGGTTTATGCACTTATGAGCACGAGGTGTTTGCTATATAAAGTAGGTAATAATAATAATAATAGATGGCAAATGTTAAGCTGAAGTGGAAACTGGAAATTATAGAATCTGATGGATAAGAGTGGATATAGATTAAGTGTTCTACAGATAAAACTTTAATTTTACTTGGAATAAAGTACAAGAAATTCAGGAAAAATGGTAGATTTTTGTAACTGAAATATCTAACGCCTGCAAATTCATTCAGTATACCTTACCCAATACGTAAACGACCTATACCAACACTATCTAACAGATAAGCCTATACCACAAGAAGTACTCTTTTCAAAAGAAGTGAAATACATAGGTACAATCGATTCTTCATGATAGCTTTGTCAAAGGGGAATCCACATTGTACTTTATGAAGAAAAGTTTTTGGGCACTACTGGATTCGCACTTCTTTAATGTTATTAAATTAGAATATTTAAAATCATAAGCATAAATGTGCATTCCAATTAATTGTGCAGTCAGTCAGTTCTAAAAATCCTCCACCTCGGTTAATGGAGCATTGAAATGATTATTCAAGATAAAAGCTTCCCCCGCTGTGAAACATCCTTCCAATCCATACTAATGCACTGACCTATCGTACTATGTATGCATGCAGATGCCCAAAAAGTAAGCAATGTACTTGCTTATGTACATCGCTGCAGTCCACACCAATGGCTGGTTATATGGTCCCCCAAGTCGTGTAACTGCCCTGGCAACAGGTGGCCTTTTTGCGCAAACACGAGGGTGTATAAGAATTACATGGCCGCCCACGTTGTCGCGCTGCAACAACAACAAAGGAACAACAACAACAAAAGCACAGTGCACCTTAACATCTGAAATCAATCCGTTGTCCACTCAACCATTCAAAATGTCCACTACCTCAACAATACGCGAAAGTAGCGAAAGAATTTTAGAGTTGATATTGCGACTAGAAAATACCCTTTATACCGTAAAAAGTAAAAAAATATGCGCATGCAGCGAAATTCTGAAAGGAGAATGCACAAATTTTTAAAACATTAAGGATCTACGGGAAGATCGAAAAAATTAAAAATTCCCATCTAGAACTAAAATCTTTCACCTGTCCAAAACCTACAAGTGTACCCAAGACACCCCCGAACTTTACTACTACCGGGTATGCAAAATAGGAGCTGGAGAAAGAGCCCATCCCCCAACCGACCTCAACCTCCAACCCGTCGTCCAGCCAGTGGAAAAAAGTAAGAAAATCATATGTTGTATTCCATGGAGTAGACGGATGGACACATAATAGCAACAGACGCGTGGAAATGTTTCTTCAAGAATCGCGCAATAAGTGGAAAGGAAAACACGTTAAATTGCAGCGCGACTCAAGTCGCCAACATGTGAGCTGCTGCGCCGCCGCTTAGCTTAGCTCTCGGGAGCGTTGCACTGCTGCCGCTGACGTCGCTGCCGGGCCTGGCACATTCCCCAACACGTGACCGAGGCGGGCAAGTCGGTCCGAAGCGTCAGCGTTGCGCGCGCCTCTCGGTATAAATAGCTGTCGCGTTGCTATAACTTGACTGCCGATGCCATTGCCGGTAGGGTGCGGTGCGGGGGGGCCTTTTTCTCTGACTCTGGGTCTCTGTTCCGTGGGTGTATGTTGAAAAGCAGGGGGTGGGGGATATGATAGCGATAGCTTATATTACGTTGTTGTTCTTGCAGCTGGCGGCGACGTTTCGTAACCGTTTTTGGCGTTCTCTCTGTTGTAGTTCAACGTCAGCGTCAACGCTAGCGTTGGCGTTGTAACTGTTGTAAGTCCCCCTCTTCCACACTCTCGCTCTTTCTTTCTTTCTTTTTCCTGCAGCCAATCGGAGAACAGTGATTGCGTGTGTGCGTAAGTGTGGGTGATTTATTCGAGATTCTCCGATGATCCCAATGTAAAATGTTAGTGCACATTATATATGAACATTTGAATACCAATTGTTGAGGGAGTAGTATGTAGCTGTTTTTCAGGCTCAACTATGATCAGTTACATTTATTTTAGTTGTTGATGCGTTTTGTTCTCATACTAACATTTCGCAAGGTCCCGGAAATTGTAGCTTAAAGAGAAATTCAAGAAATCAATTTACCAGCATTATCGTTTTAGATGATTTCCATAAAATTTAACTAGAATTAGTTGGATTAAAAACCGCAAATATGTTTACTTAGAACAATCGGAATCAAATAGAGAGGGGTTGGAAGCAGCCCGAGAGGCAGGAAATAAAAATAAACACGATTGGTTCGTACACGTGAATCCGCTCCCTCACGTGGATATCGCTTTGATCGCGTAACTGGGATTTGCTCATGATTAGCAGCGACAGCAGCGGCGGCGTCGATGGCGGCGGCGGAGCTGCTTGAAATTCGTCTGAGATTATTTAGTCAGTACGAATAACCAGCTGGAACCGGCTGACAGGGGTCAAGTAATTGTTAGGTAATGAATGGGCTGGATGGGGGAAATTATTGTTTGTTCGCTGTTCAGACAGCTCGTTGAAATAACTAGAAGGGGGAAGCGGACCTCGCAACTGCAGGCTGAATTTTAAAAGTAGACCGACTCTGTATGCTTGATAGCAGGGAAATGATGAATTAGATATGAACAATACAGATACGATAGCTAGAGCAGAGATCCTGCTAAGCACACTATAATGGCAGGTGTAAATTAAGGATAATGATAATTTTAGCAAACGTTCTTCTTGCTACCTACACATAATTGATATCTTTCAAATATCCATTTCAGTGGAAACATTTGACAACATTCGAGTATAAAGATAATTTTCTAAACTGCATTTTTGGTTCATTTTAATCTAGTTTCATTTAATTTCTGACATAATTGTTTCAAGCAATTTCTATAAATAGTTTTAATTCTTTCTTATTCTTTCTCATCCGTCATTTTAATTTTGTATGAGAAAACAAAAACCGTTGATAATATTGCCAGCTCAACAAAGGTTTCGCCTTACTGATTTTCACTGTTCTTACAGCATAAATACAATGAAGGCTTTTCCTGTTCCCAGAATAGAGCGGAAGATAAAACTGTATTACATTTATTACTGCACTGCACTTTATCAGCATTGTTTCTTTTTCCTCGTTCTTTTCTCGTTAAAAGATATTCATAACATATGTATGTACATACTTATTTTCATGGAAATCGGTCTATTATGACAATTTACGATCGATCTGCAAGGGGTATCTAATGAAGGGGGTATCTTCTATTCACGGGCAAACATTTTACATTGGTTGTTATCGTTTTCTTTGATGTGGTTTGGTAATCACCTTTGAGAACCTTTTTAATTCGAATTCAATGGAATTCATTGTGTGATAGTGACATTCAATGTATTGTAGAGTTTCCTATATACATTATGTGCTTATATTTTATTGCCGAGTGTTAGTCAGTCGCCAAGTATCGTCCAGAACTTACATAATGTCTCCCGACCTTACTTTTTTCACAATTCCCTTCCCCGTTGTTTCCCATGTGAAGTGCCTTGCAGTGCCTTTGTTTGTGTGTTCTGCCGTTGTCTGGCTTTTGTCTTGGTTTTCAACTTAGTTGTCGGTCGTTCCGTTCGTTTGTTCTCCCCAACTGATAACCTTATCTGACAAAAGAGTTTAATTACGATTTATATAAAACTAAAAAATCGTTTTGTAATGAGTGGCAATGCAGACAGACTGGTGGCAGGATGCAACAAGAGTTCGGAGTGGTGTTACTCCTCACTCTAAGTGCGAGTATACTCGTATTTATTTACCTTCTTAAATGGAAGCAACGTTTATGTGCCACGTGATCATTAAAATGAGTGTATTTCCCTCTCCACGGAGTACATACTTAATATAGACATATTGGAGTGACTCTGTTAATTGCATGCTGCATTTTTTTACATTTTTATTAGCTCTGTGGGGGCAATAGAACTGGATACCTGTAGACTCGTGTTAATACATAACTATGCATTTTATTATCTACATATATCTTATTCACCAAAGTAGAACATAGATTACGTTCTTTTAGCTACTCTAAAAAAAGTTATGATCCCAAAAGAACCAACCATTTATCAGTTCTTAAAAAATAATAACAATCCCCGGCATGAAAGGTGTCACTGTATGTGTGCATATGCATTTGCGTTTGCAATTGCATTCTTGATGATTGTTAATAATGTGTTTGTGTTTGTTCTCTGAATATTTTGTGTAAGACGCTTGCGTCACCCCGCGTCGACAACTGGCACACCAATACCAGCGCCAGCGTAAAGCACATACACACAAAAAGACTGGTGTCATAAACGCTGTCAGAATCAGTCGCTGTCAGTCGGATTGGATTCTCCGTCTCTGTCTCGGAGTGGCTCACGCGGCCAACAGCACCTCCTCCAGTCCAGTCAAGAGCGCCTCGATTTAAATCCCCCCTGCAACCAGAAGCGGCCTGCCAGGCAATCACGTTCTAGTTTCAAATGTGCAGCTCAAAACGATTTCAGATTGACGCTGATTACTCAACAACGGGCCAATGTGATCGGATCGCTTGCAACCAGCGCGCAACAGGCAGCACAGCACCAGATGCAACACGTTCGTTGGCCGCTGCTATCAATTCTGGGAAAATTTCACTTTTACCAGCAGCTCGAAAGCGCCGAAGCTCTCGAACATGTTGCGACCTGTTTGAGAGGCAACCTGAGTCGCGTGTAGCGAATGCGTGCAGCCCCAACGTGACCGAGCGCCATCGAAGCAGGCAACCGACAGCGGAGAAATGCTTTTACAAATTCAATTGCGCTTCACAGTTCGTCCAAAGCGGTTGTGGGGATCCCGCGACTTTGATTAATACTACTAGCCACTAGCAGTGAAAACGCCAGCGAGAACCGTTAAAAAGAGCATTCGGCCAAGTGCGCGATCCACGACAAGACACGGCCCCGCCACAAAGCCACAATAAATCACAAATAAAAACCAGAACAAAAGCCAAGTGCATAGAAAGTTTTTGTTCTAAGTGGAACAAACAACCAAAAAATAAATCAAAGTGTTAGATTTGTGAAAGATCTGTAGATTTTGGAATGCAAATATCAGTGGAACTGTCATTAAGCATCATCCACCGGAACAGATAAAAAAGATAACTGAAAAGTGAGATAAATATTATTTGAAACATTATGTCGATTGTGTGCACGCTGGAGCAAAAAGTGAACTTTTTCAAAGCGGCTGCAACGACCAAGAATCTGTTGATTCTGAAGAACAGCAACAATTTGGATACCCCTTACAAGCAGGATACAACCACACCAAATAGCCACAAGGAGTCGCAATGTAGGTGTTTCCAATAAACCAACAAACCAACAAAAACAGTTACCAATTAATCAGAAAAAGCACCTAAATTTGCAATTTTCTTATGAAGAGAATGTGTTCGGTTGAACGTGGAGGGAGAAAGAGAGAAGAGTCAGCATGGTTGGCCGTGCACGCTTAGTCATGTTGTTTTTGTGAATTTTGTCAAGGCAGCGACTGCAGTCGTTCCTCTGTTGCTTGCTCTTTGCTGCTGCTGCTGCTGCTGCCGCTGCTGCTGTAGCTGTTTGGGGTGGGTGGGTGCCGTTTTCGTAGGGGTTGCCGGCAGCTGCGGCGTCAGCGTCGACGTTAACAGTGTCTGGCCGCTGACGTGACTGGCTGTACAAGCGTCGCGTATAAGTGTGTGTGTGCTGGCGAGCACATTGAACTGTAAATGCCAATTCGATGGTCACGGCGAGGGTGAGACGATGCGACCGAGAGCACACACACACACACAAACATCACCAATATCCGACGTGCGATTTCTTGTTTACGTTCCGACGCCGCCGTCTGTGTCTGCCTGTGTGCCTTTGTTGCTGGTTCTCTCTCTCCCTCTCTCTGTGCCGTCTAATTCTCGCCGATTCTTGCATCATTCGCCGTAATCATTGTGTAAATGCTTGTGCTAAAAACGAAAGCAAAATTCGAGTGGGTTCTCTCCCCCTCTGCAGCTACTTTCGATGGGTTGGGTGGCAAGGGCAAGGACCATCAAACAAAGAAAGTCTGCGAGGGTGTGAGTGTGTGTGTGCCGTTATTTGTGTCTGCATAGGAGATCGCATTAGACATTTCGGACCCCAATCGAGCAGAACTCTTGCCAATAACCCCCGATAGCGGTGGAGGAGCAGATAACATTATAGAATAAATGTCATAAATATGTGTTAAGTGGCCTTGTGTTACTGGCAGCAGCAGCAGGAGATAGTCGGTATCTGGAGACTTTAAATTGGAGCAAAGGTGTTTTGGTTTTGCCTCAAAAGACCTAGTGATAAGACAAGAATTGTTGTTTAAAAATGTGTAGCATGTTTTTAGGCGTGCGAAAGAGGTTGAAAAAGCTAATTTAAGATAATGACATATTCAATCATAAACAAGTTAATTAATCTTTTTTTTTCTTACTCTACATTGCAGTTGCACGCACACAGCAGCACAACTCCCAACAGCAGCAACATCACTTGCACCAGAAATCCGTGCAGTTGCAACATTACAGCCAGCACAAGCTGAGTGGCAGCAGCGGCGACTACCCATACAGTCCACACCAGCATCCCCTCGCACTAGCAGCGGGTGGTGCACATTTGACGCCCCTGAGGGAGCCTGAAAAGCAGTTCTACCAGGACTCAGCAATGCCCGAAGTGCTCAGCGGCACGCCCACAAATAGCCACAACAAAGCCATCTCCAGCTCGATCTCCATGATGAACAACGTCCGTTTGACAAACATTTCGCCAACGCTGTCCATGAACGGCAGCTCCAACGAGTCCACAAATTGTAAGTCTACAAAAAAACACACCCAAGAACTCAGTTCCAATCTAACTAAACTCTTTCTTCATCCTTTTGCAGTGCATCCCCTGTCCATGTACGGAGGATCCATCAGTCCACAGTCCAACGACAGCGGCATGTCCGACAGTCTGGGCAAGTTCTCCCAAGGCAATGGCTACGGGGACAGCATGATGGGCAAGAACTCACAGAACGGCAATGGGCCACAATCGGCCATGACGGCCGCCCAAAAGGAGCTCTTCTCGCAGCGCAAGCAGCGGGAGTTTACGCCAGACAACAAGAAGGATGAAAGCTACTGGGATCGCAGGCGGCGCAACAACGAGGCAGCCAAGCGCAGCCGGGAGAAGCGTCGCTACAATGACATGGTGCTGGAGCAGCGCGTCATTGAGCTGACCAAGGAGAACCATGTTCTGAAGGCCCAGCTGGATGCCATACGCGACAAATTCAATATCTCTGGGGAGAATCTGGTGAGCGTGGAGAAGATTCTCGCCTCGCTGCCCACCAGCGAGCAGGTGCTGAGCAACACAAAGCGCGCCAAGATGAGCGGCGGCGGCTCATCGTCCTCTTCGTCGCCCACCTGTGACGGTGGCTCCTCGCCCAGCGGACACTCACACAGCGGCTACAATGGACAGAATGCTCCACTGACACCTCTCATATACGGCCCCAATGGCAATGGACGACAGTCCTCTGTCGAGCCGCCCGTCAAGAGCGTCCATCATGCTCAGCATGCACCACCAGCACCTCCTCAGCCCTCACACCTGCAAACGCTGGTCGTGCCCCAACAGCCCCAACACCAGCCCCAGCATCTCTACCAGCCACAGCAGCCGCAGCAGCAACAGCAGCATCAGCAACAGCAACAACAGCAGGAGCCCACTCCCAGTGCCGGCACCAGCTCGCCGCCCGTCGACACGCACAACCGCCCGCCCACCAACACAATCGCCAGCCTGCAGGTGCAGCTCCAGCAGGCGCTCAATCGCAATGTGCGGCCCGAGGATCTGGACAGCCTCCGCAAGGCGGTGGCCGTCGGAGCACTCTATAATGCAGCTGCTGTGGGTGCACAGGGACCACCGCCACCCGGTGCCTCGCTGTATGTGCCCGCCGCGGGTCCATATGTGGGCGCCATCAACAAGGAGCATCTGGAAGTCGCCGCGTGGAATCACAGCGTGGAGGGAGCCGTCAGCAGCAGTGCCGTGGATGCGGTCAGTAGCTCCTCCGTTGCCGTTTCAGCCGCAGCCAGCGTGCTGAACTTGTCGCGACGGGCCTGCTCTCCCAGCTACGAGCACATGCTCTCCTCCACCACCTCAACGTCCTCTCCCGCCTCTTCAGCCCTCTCGTCTGGGTCATCCGGTGCCGGCTCCGGCGATGACGAGCAGGAGCTTGAGCCGCTTGTCCATGGCACTCATCTGGCACCACTGCAGCTGCAACGCAACAGTCCAGCCCATGCCGGTGGCAACAGCGACGCCAACAACTGTCTGCCCCTCAAGCTGCGCCACAAATCTCACCTGGGCGACAAGGATGCAGCGGCCACAGCTCTGCTCTCCCTGCAGCACATCAAGCAAGAGCCCAACTGCAGCCGAGCCTCTCCGCCGGCCTGGAACGATGGCGGTGACAACTCCAGCGACGAGCGCGACTCGGGCATCTCCATCGCCAGTGCCGAGTGGACGGCGCAGTTCCAGCGCAAGCTGCTGGCACCCAAGGAGGGTGCACCCGCTGTCGTCGTATCCACAGCCGAACGCGATCAAATGCTGAAGACGCAGCTAGAGCGCCTCGAGTCGGAGGTGGCCAGCATCAAGAGCATGATGATACTCGCAGAGTAGGCAAGGGAGGAGGAGCAGTATCAGGAGAGGAGAAAGCAAGGCAGAGGAGAGAGAGCGAAGAGACAGAGACTCTGGTTAAATCAGAGTCGAGGTTAAGTTTTGCGGAGCGGATACGAAGAGGAGAGAGTTCCATGGCGCCAGTTGTTCTCCTGACACACGACACACATACCGAATCACACACAATTTTTGAGTACGATTAAATATATAGTACCTCCAGAGCTACATGTAAGGAATGTTTTAAAGCCCCAAGTCCAGGGAGAGTGTTAACTATTAGCAGAGTTTATATCTATCGCAAGATGCATGTTTATCCAACTCCAACTCTAATTCTTATCTCTATATATCTGTTTGTGTCTGTAACTCTAATTGTATCTGTGTTTATTCTGTTCTGTAAACGTGTACCCACAATATGTATTTGTGTCTGTGCGTTAAACTATATAGATCTCGTCTAAGTCGGAGCTAAAACGAAGAATCCCTAAGATCAACAAACTTACAAGAATTTCTTTTCTAAAAGGAGATTGGTGACCGTCAGTCGGGGTCACCACGAAACACGTTTATTGTGTCCCAAAGTTTCCTTATGCACAGATTGAAAGAAACAAAAATATATTATTTATAGGAAAACAAAAACGTTACCAAGTATTTTGCTATTGTACATATTACACAATTATTATACATCTGATTTATATATATATATATATATATTATATATGCTATCTATTCCTACGATATTCGTGTACATAATTTTAGTTGCAAGCTAAGCTTATTTTAAATATTTTATTTTATATTATTTTTTATTGTGTAGTGAAGCAAAAAAACATATACATTAACAATTAAGTGAAAGAAAAGCGTGAAGCACATTCAAAACTTGAGAGATGCAAGAAATCTGAAGAGAATTCGTAATATATTCTACTACTATATTCTGCAATAAATAATTTTAAAAAATGTCTCCCCTACCTTAATGTTTGTCGTTCTCCATTTATTTATTTGTTTGATGCTGCTGCTTTGGTTTGCCCCTCTTGTGGTGGCACAGCGCTTTAACCTAAATGTTATCAAAGTTTAAGAAACTCTGAACAAAAAAACTAGAACTAAAATATCTTCAAGGAAAGACAAAAAAAAAACAAAAATCGAAAACCTTATACTAAATATTGTATATTGTATTTGTCGTTGTTGTTTGGCCAAATGCTGGGCCATTTCAATATGTGTCCATGTGAGAACGATCATTCACCTTAACAGTTGTATTAACTCTACGAACTACTCTATATCGATATGATAATACACAATTAAATTACACAAACTGAATGAAACACACACAAGAAAATACATATGATTATTACTATTACAATTACTTACTGTCCATTTGCAGCGCTGTCTATATGACTATATCGATATAATGTGAATCTATACCAACTAAATATATGCATACACATACTTAAATATATAACTCGTTTGTGTTGATCAATGAAAATAAAACTACATATTTATAATGATAAAAAAAACCCTCAACGTGTGATTTAAGTGGAAGTTAAAGGTGATGCAGTGAGGCGATTGGAGAAGTCTCGAACTTGGGGTAGATACATTTACAATTATATTTTTTGACTACAAATCTCAACAAATATATTCAGCTTATTCTGCTTTAATTTTGATTCTGTTTGAGCTTCATCTTCTTGTGCTTCTTTCTACTTGAAACTTATTGAAGGCAGGGAGACACAGAAAACTTTCCACGAACGCGTTGAAAAAAGCCACGGCGCAGGCCAGCTCGCAATGCGGCATTTATTTTGGTTATTTCCTGTGTATTCAACGGCTCGTTTTGTCCTTCTTCGATTAGAGATATAAGTCGTTCATAGTTAATTGGCTGGCTTTGGCTCTGAATAAGCTGACAGATCCGCAGTCCAAGCTGATTTGTGCTGTGGTTTAGAAGGGTTAACAAATTGCTGGAGAGGGTTATAGGGAGAGCTCTTACCTGGTACTCATGGTTGAGTTTTTAATTTTAATTTGTTTGTTGGAAAAATGTTTGTTTTCACCGGAGCTCGACAATTTTCAGTTTGTAAATGAAGTGAAATGAAAGCTATAGAGCATAGGCTAGAACATATATTTCAGAGCCTTCAATGATTTTGAAATTATTTAATTTATTTGCTGCCGTTTATGGAATCCAAAAACAAAACACTTCCCTTGTTGAGTGGTAAAGAGATTATATTTATTCTTAATAGATTTGTTGTTTGTATTTGTACAACGAAAAAAAGATATTGATAATTTTAAGTTTTATTCATAATAATATCGTGTGTATGTCACTAATTTTGTTTTTGTCTTTTATCATTTATCATTTTGTTATCATTCATTATTTGAAATACAATAAAGGTTTAATAATTAAATATTTTCTCTGAGTTTTTTTTGTTTTTTGGTTTTTTATATAATAAATCCTTAAACATCACATGAAAAGTTTTTTCTTGTTTGGTTTTTGTGTTTATCATTTGAAATACTTTCGTCCTTTGGTATAATTTATCATTTTGAAGATTTTCCACGTACAAGAATTTCTTTGGATTGTTTCGTAATTAGCCTATGAAAAATGTATCTAGTCCACAAAAGTTATAGACTTAGATCAAGACCTGTTTATAAATTTCATTAATATATATACGAGTATATGTATAATAGCTTATGAATAGTAAGTACCATATGTTGTGGTTGTTGAGAGTTTTTTTTGGAGGGGGGACTTGGATTCGGTTGTAAATATAAATGTAAATACAGAATTTGTTTTTATTTTTAAGACGATCTCTCACTTTGTGGTTTGTATATAACTTCTCTCCAGCCTTGCCTTGAAGAATTAGCGTTCGCGATATTTTGGTATAGAGGTCTGTGTATATATATCGTTTATCTATATATGGTATATCATATTTTTCTTGGTTTGTTCATTTGGTTGAAAGTGCAACTGTAAATTGTAGGTACTTAAACGCTAGCTACAACACAACACATGCCACTCCACGCCACGCCACGCCTCGGTCCATCTCGTGTGGGAGTTGTAAAATTGTTTGCTTTTTTTTGTTAAGGGATTCGTGTAAGAATTTTGTTGGCAAAATCCATCAAAATGCATTTTCTTTACCTTTTCTAACTAAGTTTCATTCCTTAATATTTTGTTTTTTTTTTTTTGTTTTTTTGGCATTATCTAAGAGAGGTCAAGAGTTTTTTTTGTTTGTTTGTTTTGGTGTTTCTTTGGTTTGTTTTTGTTTTTGCGTTTTTGGAAAACGTTGATTTTGGCCTTAAACTTTTGGTAGATTTGTTAGCTTCGGTTGGGTTCTGTTTTTGGTTGGTTGCTTGTGTGGTTCGTTTCGAGTGTTTTTGTTCGGTGTGTGTAAAAAGGTACATGATAAGATTGTTTGACGACGCATCGCATTTTGGGGAGGGGTAGGGACAAAGTGAATTTACTTGCAAGGGGACGGCTTCACCACAGGGAAGACTCTGCCGCTTGTCTCTCTGCGCGTGGTGAATAAGTTGATGGTTCTCCCCACAGCGTACAACATCGAACATCGAACATCTCCATGCAATTAAATTCACATTGGGTAGGGGGCTTGTTCCTACTGAGCTTTCTGCATTCTACGCCGCCGCTGAGCTTTGCGTGGAGCCAGCTGCCGCAGCCGGCAGAGCCGTGCTCGTAGACACAACGGAAGCTGCAGCTGCTGCCGTGCCTGCTGTGCTCTGCTCTAGGCTCCAGGGACGCACCATGTCGTAGTACTTGCGGTAATCGTAGTCAAAAAGCTCGAAATCGATGCGATATATCTTGAGCAATTGGTCCAACGTTGAGCGATCGATATCGGCAAAGTAGCGCTCAACCACGGCCTCCGATTTGATGCCGCTTTGCGCCTGATTGCCGATCCTGCGCTGCTTTCGCTGCGGCAATTTGCCCAGGCCCAGCAGCAGCGTCTCCAGGCCCGCCTGTCGTATAATGAACTCCGAGTCGCGCTGGAACGTCTCCGTCTTGCCAATGATGGTAAAGTTGACGCTGCACGGTGTACAGAAGCTGTAGATGGGCGCCCAGTGCTCGTCGAAACGCTTGCTGGCGTCACGTTCGGCTATGAGGAAGCGCACAAACTCCTCGAAGGTGGGTCCGCAACGCGGCCAGGGTCCACCCAGACTGTGGTTACGAAAGCGCTTGACAATCTTGGTGCCCAAAGCCTTGTAGAAGGTGTTTCGATTGCCCTCCAGCTTGTTGCGGTACGCGCTCAGTATACGCTCAAAAGGATCGCGCACAAACAGAAAGGACAACGCACTGGGCAGGAGTTCCATCAGTTCGGCCAGCTCCGGTCGGGGAAAACGCTTGCGCGCCAGCTCCAGCGGCTGAGTCTCTGTGCGCTGCAGATATTTGACATCGTAGCCAGCTGGAAGATGAAGGTAACAAATGATTCAAGTTCTTAAGAGAGTTTTGTGATAATTACCTAGAATATTGAAGTAATACATCCACGTGCTGCTGGCCGCCTTGAAGACATTGCACCTGCAAGGAGTCAAAGATTTAGAAGGAATTTCAGGCGGGAGTATATCCAGAAAAACAAACCAAACGAGATTGTTGTGGCCCGGTGAGACAAAGAACTCCCAGGGATTCGGTGGGTACTTTTCCTGCAACTTGTAGCGCTCACAGACGGCGGCCAGGTGTTCGCGTCTTCGCTGCAACTCCCGCTCCGTGCTGCTGTGCAGCTCCTCGGAGTACTCGTAGACGGGATTCAGTGTGCTCGCAGGCGGTGGTGGAGCTACAGCAGCGGTGGCCGCCGTGCCAGTGCTGGCATTGGACCCAGTGTTGCCCTGTGCCGCTGCCAGTTGCTGTGCCAGCAGTCTTTGTCGCTGCATTTGCTGGCGCTTGAGTTTGAGCTGCTGCTTGGAGGGCTCCGCGGCGTCTGCCTCCAGTTCGGCGGCCGTGGCACGCTCTCGATGCTCGTAGGCATTGAGGGACTCGCGGAAGAGGAAGGCAAAGTAGCAGACGCCCACCAGGACACAGGCACCTATCTTCAGATAGGTCTGCAGGCGTCTTCCATACCGCAGGCGTATGATCATTATAAGAATCCAGAACGCCGCTCTAGCACGGCCACTACATGTTCCAGGGGATGGTGCGGGATGTCTCTGTATGGATGGCATTGGAATGGTAATCAGTTCGGGTAAGAGTTTAGCCTTATTAATGGAAAAATAATTATGATTCCTTTTTTTAGAGAAAAGTATTAAGTGTAGCAAAGTTGTGCCTGCCAGGGTATCAAAAGCTTCGGTACGTGCCCACCCCAAGAAACCGTTTCTTTTTCTCATCTACATTCTCCTCCCACCACTGCTTGTTCTTTTTTGGCGCTTTCACCAGGCGACACTTGTTGGTGTGTACACACCAAAGAGTATGCATACATACGCGCATGGAACATGGAACTACGTCATACACCACGCACGCACACGACTGGACGTGGACATGAACGCGGAGAAAGAGAGAGAGAGAGAGCGCGAGTACTGGGCGCTGCTGGCAACAGCAGCAGCAACACTCCAAAAGTAGGACGTCATCCTTAAACGTCAACATTTACTTTTCTTTCTGCTCCGTTTTTCTTTTTTGCTTATTTCTAGTTTGTTTGTTGTTTTTGCAGCTGTTTTTCCCGTTACGTTTTTATGGTCTTTGCTGCTAGTTGTTCTTTCGCTTTTTATGGTGTCATTAGTTGGGTGGGACTGGGATTTGAATGTGTGGAATAACAGGACACGAGAGCCTTAAAGTATTCATAACACCTCAGAGACCACTTGAGAGCAGTTATAACTGTAACACAACGGCAGACCATGCCAACAAATACACATGTAGATATGTACCGTTATTTGTACATACTTTGGGCACCCCGAGTACTGCATGCACTTCACACTATTAAGAATAAATCCTTTGGTTTACTTACTCTGAAGCAGGCGGCAGGCGTTATAGTTTTTCTTTTATTTTTGTTGGCTCCCTGTGTATACAGCACTGAATGCCTATCCTTTGACTGCCCGTCCTGCCTCTCTCGCCACTCCACCTGGTCGGCGCTGTTACGTGTTGCGTTTTCCTGGGTCTCTCCTGCCTGTCTCCGCTTTTGCCGTGCTGCTCACTGCGGCCCTCGCTCTCAACTGCCAACCCCTGGCTGGCCGCATCTGCTGGTCGCTGCTGTTCCATCCTTTTGGTCCCATGAAGCCGACAAGCTCTGTGCTCTGCGCCGGCGCCGTGAGAAAGGATGGTGACAATGTTTTTTTTTTGTTGGACAACAAAGCTGTTGAGAGATTGCCGATAGGCCTCAAAATTATCAGCGGGTTTTTAGTTGGGCTGCTTAAGAATTGAACGAAGATTATTTCTTTGGGGGCATGATCCTTTGCAGGTCTTTATGTGACGGCAAGGAATTTACCGTTTTAATAGATATTCAAAGAGTTTTAATGGTTACAATTAAATAATTTCAATTTACATAATCCTGTGTTTATAACCGTTCAACAGCATCAATCAAATCAATTCGTAGCCCTATTAATGCCTAGGAAACTTCAAGAAGGAAAGGAAATTTTGAAGAGCCATCCCTTAAAATTAAATAAATACTTATGCTTTAAATTGTAAATAAATTCCATAAAAATATGTGCATTATTCGTGTTGAAAATGTATAAATGGCCTAATAATTTCATAAAATTATATTATAATTTGGTCTTACCAGAAATTTCTGATAAATAAGATTCATAGAATATTGTTTTTAATGAATTTAATACCTTCAAAACTATACCTAAAAGTATATCCCAAAATTAGTTTAAATCTAAGTAAAAGAGATTGTATTTTTTTTATTTTCTGTGTATATTAAATCTTTGTATTTTTTCTTTTTCTATAAATATTTTACTTTAAAGTACAAACAAATTAATAATAAACTTCTAATACTACGGTTTTAAGACACTTTCGTTTTTGTTGTTGTTCATCTTGTGGTTGTTTTATACTTTTTGCATTTGCTTTTTAAATATATATATTTTTCTGTTTATTTGTTTGTGTTTTGTGTGTGTGTGTGTGTACTGGTATATAAATTATTTTTATACGTTTTATACAACTTTCGATTAACATTTTTGTTTGCTGCTGTGCTTAGCGGGGGGAGGCTTATTGCAGTTTTGTCTGTCTTCAGAAAAATATCTAAATAAAGTTCACTAAATACGCGTTCTTCAGGTGCAGCCTTTCCTTTCGCTTTTATTACGGAGCTCAGGATGGTGCTGGGGGATTAGGACTTGGGCTCTGGCCTGTGGCTGGTATGCAGTAATGAATTCTTCTTCTATATATATATACGTGTGTGTGTGTGTTTATCGGTACTATATGTGTGTGTATCTATGCAAGTTATGCTAAGGATTGGGCATTTCATACGCTTACTTTTTTGTTTCGTTTTTTGCCTTGCTTTAAATTAAAACATGTACAAAGTATCAAAAGAACTATTTTATATAGCAATCATACATACAATATATATATAAGATAATAATAATATTGAACAGTATATATATGCGTGTGAAGAAATATATATATATATAATGTTGTGGATTTTGTGTTTATCGTTTTCCTAGCGTTTTTTTTTGCATTTGCTTCATTTACTTTACTCTCTTGACTTTTTATTTGTTTTTTATTTTTCGTTTTTGTTTTCCCCTATTTGTTCAAATAACATTTAGCAAAAATAGAGCCTGCCTTATATACAATACAACTTTATATTTTTTATTTTTTGTGTGGTTTTCCCTCTACTTTTTCTGGTGTGTGTGTGTGTGTGTGTGGTGTGATGGTGTGGATTTATGCAAAATATATAACATTATATACGGTATGTTTTCTGTCTATATATATATATATATATATGTTCTTTCACTTGTTGCAAAATGACAAATACTAAATTTCCCACTTTGCATTTTCGCTTCTTTTTTCCTGGTTCATGTTCATGGTTTTTTTTTGTATTTTTTTCTTGATTTTTTTGTCTGTTTTTTGTGTTTTTTCATTTGTGTATGGTGCTTGGCCTTTTTACATTTTTGACTAACTTATTGCGTATCGGATTTTTCGTTTCCATGTGCATAATATTGGGGGATTGGTTGGTTGGTTGATTGGTAAAGAAATATCGTAATTATTACTGTCCTTATGTGGCTAAAGCATTTAAAACTAAAAAACAAATTTGTATCGAAACAACGAAAGCTTACAGAAACTATATATATCTGGCTATATCTGATCTGTATTCTGCATTCGCAACTCTTACTCTATGCACTGCATGCATAAATCGCAAGTTAAATGTTGAAAAAATATGTATAAGACAAAACCTAATGCATTAATTTAAGGACAACCTAAAAACTAGAAATGTGTTCATGTTGCATCAAAGGAAAAAACTAAAAAGAAATAAAATAGATATGTACAAATATATTGAAACTATGCATGAGGGGTAGGGGGTGGATGTTAGATGAAATTTTCTGTTCTGCCAACTACTTTTGCCTAAGTGTTAGATGGATGTGTGTTGTCGAGTGTGTTTAATGTGAAGTATATTCAACTAATTTGTTCAAAAATGTTTCCTCTTTCGGGAGCTATACATAAATTGCCTGTTTTCACGTTGACTAGCAAAATCATTTCATTTCCAATGGGGTGGAGCGTGTTAGATGCTGAGAATATCGTTATAAGAGATGCTTAAGCTCGTGGCTAGAAGTAGTTGATTGATTTCAGGGGTGTAGTTAAAAACAATATAGATTAGGCTCTGGCTCTTGCAAACTGTTTCTATCTGTGTGTTTGTGTGTGTGTGTGTGTGTGTGATGTTGCTCGCTATGAGATGCAACATTATTGCAACTTGTGGCTACCACTAACTATACAAAAAACAAAACTATATAATTCTTCAACGCAAATTACGACTATAAATTACAAACGAAAGCGTTCAGTATCAGTGCATGTGTTGGTGTGTGTGTGTATATACAGGTAGCATTGGATTTGACGGATTAGTGGCACAGTGGCGGCCCACTATGCCAGTTGTGGCGAGCTGCTGCTTACGGATCGCTGCTCATCGGCCGTCGTTTCGCTGACAAACTCCTGGAAACTCAGGCCCAGATCGTTATTGAGTTGCACAATATTGAGCACATCGCTGGCATCGCGCCATTGTTGATGCTGATGCTTTGAGGCTATGCCGTTGCCGTTGCCGTTGGCCCCACCGTTGCCATTACCAGCACCTCCACTGTCATCATCCTCCTCACTGAGTATGTTATTCAGACACAAATTGAACTCATCGTAGTCAACAAAGTTGCCACAATCGAGCGCTGTGGCACTGTCCAGCTCGGGCATTAGCAAACTGACCGCATCATTGTCCACATCCACATCCATATCGACCTCCACATCCGCGGCACTGCTGCTGCTGTGGTAGGACAGTAGATGATCAGCCTCTTCCATGTAGCCGCCACCGCCGCCGCCGGCTGCTCTCGCCAGATGATCATACTCGACCTCATCATCATCATCATCCACATCGTCATCATCCACATCATCGTCTTGCGCCTGGGCTAAAGGGAAGCTGCTGATGTCAAGCTGCTCATCGGCGGCACCCAGCTCGAACAGCTCCATCAGATCATCATCTTGTGCATCGTTCGGATGGTTCAAGCCTTTAGCCAAGGCGCAAAACTCTGGTCACTTGTAGTCACGCGATGTTCTTCTCCGGCGTCCCTCGGTCAGCATCGACTCGCCAATGACTGCAGAAAACACAGAAGAGGAAGTAGAATTTAATGCCTTGCTCCTCGCTATGTGTGTACCATCGATGGACACTCACCTGCACTGCGTGTCTTGCGTCTGGCCTCCGCCACGCTCTCCACATTGGCGGCACTAGCATTATTGGCATTTCCCACTCCCGACTTCAACGGTGTCCCTTTCGGTTCGGCTGCGGCAGCGGCTGCAGCAGCAGCAGCGGCAGCATTGCTGCGGCTATAAATGATTTTGTTGGCGGCCGCACTGGCCCTCACACTTCGCCGCGTGCCAATCTTTTCGTCTGTGGGCGAACTGGCAGTGCTGGCATTGTTGTTAGTCGTTCCGCCAGCTGCTGCAGCAGTGGCACCACGAGTTGCATGCACCACAATTGAGTTGGTGTTGGTTTGGCTGCCGCTTCCGCTGCTGCTGGTGCTAGTGCTGCCGGTGGCTAGTACTGCTGCGCCACCAGGCGATGCTGCTGCCGCTCCTGCCACTGTTACAGGTACACTGGGACTGTTGGAATTGCTGCTGCCGCTGCTGGCATTATGATTGCTGCTGGCTGCCGCACCTGCCGCTTGAGCCTTGCCACTCCTGGGCGTGCCAGGCGGTGGCGTGCTACTAAATGAGCTGTTGCTGGCGGGTTCTGTGGGTCGAAGGGAGTTTCTTATGTCAGTTTCTACTTATAAATAATTAAAAGTTCACTTACTGTGTGGCTGCTGCTGCTGTTGTTGCTGCTGCTGCTGCTGTGCATTGCGGCGCGTCACGTGCTTCTCGACGGCTGCTGCCGCCGCCGCTGCTGCTGCTGCCACTGCATCTGCCTCCACTTGCGCCTTGGAGTTGCGCACCTTGCCGGCCACCTCAATCAGCGGCTCATCCGAGTCCGATGATTCGATTTCGATCTTCTTAGGCTGCGTTGGTGCTGCTGTGCCTCCGGTGCTCTGATCCACCGCCAACTCTGCCGCATTTGTGGCGGGTACACCCACGCTTCCGCCGAGGCTCACACGCGCACGCTTGCTGGTGTTCTCGGTGACATCGGCGGCATCATTGCTGCTGCCACACTCGGACTCTGGCCTTCGTCGCTTGCTATTGTTGTTGTTGTTATTGTTGTGCACGGGCGTAGGCGTGAGAACACGCGGACTGGCATTGGAGGATGATCGCGAAACGGTCTTTGCCGGTGCAGGTGTTGTTGCAGCTGTTGCTGCCTCGGGACTGGTCTTTTGAGCAGCATCCAATGGACTCTCCAGGCGACTAGCGGCCCGTGTCCTTATCCGCGGCGTCTCACCGTCCGTCTGTGCGGGTATCTCTATCGAAATGGGCTGCAAAGAAGCCGCACCAGCCGCAGCATTGACCTCTGGCTGAGCGTTTGGCTTCTCCGATAGCTTCTCCTCCAGCTTGGGTTCCACTTTCAGTTCCAATTTCAGCTCTGCCGCCAGCTTGGGCACTTGTTCGACTTTGATTAGACCCGACTTGGGGGTTAAACCGACTCCGGGCGTCTCCTTTTTAATGGACAACAGTGGCGGCAGCTCCTCCAGCTTCACCTTTGCCTTCGATTCCGCTGCAGCCGCTGGTGTCGTCTTGCTGTTGTCTGTGAGTTTCTTGATGAGATCATCGTGTTCGAGTATACTGTGCTCTCCATTCAACTTGACGTTGCTTGCTACAGATGTTGCTACTGTTGCTGCTGTTGATGTCTCCAAGCTGCTCAGATGATAGCCACCGCCCGCACTGGCACACTCGCTCGCCTCCTTCAGCACATTGGAGACAATATTCTCGAGATCGTCGGGAAAGTCGCCTTCCATTTTGGCCAGCGCCTTTTCAATCTCATCGTCTGCCTGCTGCATTTGTTGCTGCGTGAGGGAGACGCTGCCCGAGCACGGAGCCACGGGTGTGACTGTTTTGGCGACCATCGACGAGGCAGTGGTTACGACAGTGGCTGTGCTCGTCATGGATCCGCTGCTGCTGCTGCTACTCGTCAGCTGCTGCTGCTGTTGTTGTGTCACGCCTGTCTTGCTCACTTGTATGGGACTGCTGGAGGAGAGCTGATGTGGACTCTTCTCGGACAGTGCATCCATCGACTCAATGCCGCTATCCTCGCCACCGCCATTATTGCCATGTCCGGGCGTGCCACTGCCATTGCTTGCCGGCGAACTGCGCAGCGTGCTGGGCAGTGCAGCCGGCGATGAGGTAGAGGTGGAGGAGCTGGTAATAATCGTTGCCGAGGATACCGATGAGCAGGATGAGGATGAGGTTGATGTGGAGAGGGAGCTGCTGTTCACTGATGCTGGAGCAGATTGCTGCTGTTGCTGCTGACTGACAGCCGCCACCACCACATTGTTGACCGTAGTCAGAGGCATTGACGTAGCCGTAGCCGCAGTTGCCGACGTTGCCACTGGCAACTTTCTATCACAGATCAGCTGGTTTGTTGTTTGTGTAGTTGTTGTCGCCGTCATGGTTGTCAGATTGCTTGTGGCGGTTGCTGTTGGTATGCTCGGAGCCTCTCCTGCTGTTGCTGTTGGTGGTGCTGCTGCTGTTGTTTGTGTCACCTGTGGACCAGCTGTGACCTTGGTGATCTCGACACGCTTCAGTGTCGTTGCACTTGGCAACATGGTTACCGCCGCCGCCAGTTGTCGCTGCTGCTGCTGTTGTTGCTGCTGCTGCTGTTGTTGTTGCTGTTGCTGCTGCTGTTGCTTCTGCAGCTGCAACTGTTGCACGGCTGTGATGTATGGCGGCGGCTTATGGTTTTTTGTCATCGGCTTTCCACCCACAATGGGCGTTATGGTAGCCGCAGTCTTGATCTGATTCTTCATCGTCAGCAGTCGGTTGTTGTTATTGTTGTTGTTGTTGTTAATATTGATGACGCCACTGCTGGCAATATTATTATTGTTGTTATTGTTGTTGCTGCTATTGATGGCACTCAAAGTGATGCTGCTGGGCAAAGATGTGGCTATTTTGCTAAGCTGCTGTTGCTGCAAAGTTGTGGATGTTGTCGGCGTTGTTCCCGTATTGGTGGAGCCGACAATCAGCTGAGTATCCCCACCGCCATGCACTTGCCCTTGAGCTTGGGCTTGCGCTTGCGCCTGAGCCTTGTGCGCCGCCTCAACAATGGCACTGATGGTCAAACCATTCTTTCCCGCCACAATTGTAGTGGTCTTGGTGGCACCCGTTTGCAAATGTTGCTGCTGCTGCATGCCCGCTGCCGACTGTGTGGTTTTCTGTATGAGTATGGGCAGCCCATTCACATGTGGCGGTGGCGTCAGCTTTGCCGTCTTGTTATCCACCAAACCATCCAGCAGAAGTTGCTGTTGCTGCTGTTGGGGCAGCTGCTCGCTGTAGCTGCGCTTCAGTTGACGCTCATCGTTGATGTTGTTCAGCTCCTGCCCCTGTCCCTGTACGTGTCCCTGCACCAGTGGCGTTTGCAGCTTCTTGCGATCCTTGCGCGTATTCTTGACTACAACATGATTCTTGCCACGCAAGCGTATCTGCAGTGGTGGCACACGTGGCTCATTGATGCCTTGCACAGATTGTTGTTGCTGCTGCTGTTGTTGAAAGTTCGCATACACCGGATGATGTTGGGCTTGTGGATGTTGCTGCTGCTGCTGCTGCTGCAGGTGTACCTGTGGCTGTTGCTGCTGCTGATGTTGTAGCTGCTGAGGCTGTGCTTGTTGTTGCGCCTGCGGACGTTGCTGCTGCTGCTGCTGTTGTTGTTGCTGCTGCTGTTGCTGCTGTGTTGGCATTGTCAGCAATTGTGTCTGCATTGGCAGTGCTTGTTGCATATGATTGTTGGTCACAACTGTCTGCTGATGATTGACAATTATCTGTCCATCGTAGCTCATGCCCGGCTCCACTTTATCAATCTTCAATCGCAGCTTGAGCTTCTCCTCCGCAGCCTTTGTCTTGGCATTGCCTTTGGCCCGCTCTCGCTTCGGTTTCGGCGTCGTTGTGGTATCCTTGGCCTTGCGCTCCTTGACACCCTGCTGCAGCTTGCCTCGCAATAGATTCGGTTTCGCTTTTTTATTCGAAGCCGCCGCTGCTGCCGCAACACCACTGGCAGTCGCCGATTGGGGCGAGTTCAGTCCACCAATCAGCGGAGAACTATTGCTGGATCGTGGCGAGCTCTCGCCACCCAAATTGTTGTGATTCGCCTTGACTGCAGCCGGTCCCGCGCCCTTTCTGGCTCGATTTGAGGCAGCAGACTTGTTGGATGCCAGCGAGTCACGTGAACGCTCCTGATCACTGCTGCCAGTGCCAGCCAGCGGCATTTGCTGTGCCGAATTGGAGTCCTCCTCCGAGAAGATGTTGTTGGGCAGTAGCATATCGTTGGCGGGATTGAAGCTGAAGTTGTTCAAGCCACTGGACATGCTGCTGCGGAATTGCAGCTGTGCAGTTTCCTGCTCAGCCTCTGTATCGCTGTCGTCGCTGGCCATGGGTTCCATGTCGCCAGTGTGTGGATTGATGATGAATTGCTTCTGTGGCGGCCTTTGCTGCTGCTGCTGTTGGTGTTGCTGCTGCACTTGCAACTGTTGCTGCTGCTGTTGTTGCTGTTCCTGCTGGCGTTGAGCCATGAGAAGCTGTTGCTGCTGCTGCTGTTGCAGTTGCATTTGCCGCTGTACCTGCTGCTGATGCTGCCGCTGCTGCTGCTGCAACTGTGGCATCTGTTGCTGCTGTCTCTGCTGCTGCTGCTGCTGTTGTTGCTGCTGCTGCTGCATCATCATCTGTTGCTGTAGCTGCTGCTGCTGCTGATAGGGCATGCCAATTATTTGTTGCTGCTGCTGCTGCTGCTGCTGTTGGTTATGCATTACAGTTTGCTGCTGTTGCTGCTGCTGTGGCTGTTGCTGTTCCTCTTGCAGCGTGCTTAATGCATCTCCCACATCCATTACCGCAGACAGATTCTCCTCAATTAAATCCAAATCCAGATCCTTTGCATCTTGCAGTAACGATTCGAGCTCATTTTTATCTTCGAGACTAAGCGTCGAGTCAAGATCACAGTTGAGTGTTGGCAGTAAAGCGTCCAAGTCGTTTGTGGTTAAGGCATCCAGCACAGATAGCGATATCAATGGATCCACCACCTGTGGGCCCTGCGTGACACCCGAACCACCAGCCGCTTGCTGTGCCTGTGCCTGCAGTTGTTGTTGCTGCTGCTGATGTTGCGTTGGCAATGGTGGCGGTGGCAACTGTTGTTGTTGCTGCTGCTGTGGTTGTTGCTGCTGCTGTGACTGCGGCTGCTGTTGCTGCTGCTGTTGTCCAGGCAGATGAACCTGTTGCTGTTGCTGCTGGAGATTGTATTGCATCTGATAGCGCGTAAACTCCTGGAAACTGCTCTTGGTCACCGAATCCATTGGCTTGTTGAGTGCCGGCCAGCGTGAATTGGCCGCCGCCTGATTGTAGTCCGGCGGTGGCGCTGCAGGTACATGATGTGCATTTTGTTGCATATGCGTCCCCGCCAGCTCATTCGATGCCGCAGCGGGAACGGGGCCAGCTGCCGGTGGAGCCACTGGCGACACCATTTGTGCTGACTGATGGTTGGCCATTAGCGGACTGTGCATCGAATGGTGACTGGAGGCGGGTGAGTGCGCTGAGCCAAGGGGCGAGGCCCCACTCATGAATTGCTGTTGAGCCTGTGCCTGGGGCGAGGCTTGCTGTTGCATGGGCATACTCATGAGACGCTGATGCGCCTGCTGTTGCTGCTGCTGCGGATGTGGCGGCGGAGGCGCCAGTGGCAGTCCACCAGGTCCAGGTCGTATTTGCTGCTGCTGTTGCCTCAGCTGTTGCTGTTGCTGCGGCATGGGACTCATGCCCATATTGTTGAAGCAATCTGGAGAAGGAATAACCAAAATGTGAGTAAATTTCTGCAGCAGTTGCTACAAGCTGGACATACCAGACGCAGGCTGAAACTGCTGCTGCTGCTGAGGCGAGGCTTGCATAAAACGCGGCTGCATGCCCTGTAGCTGCTGCTGCTGTTGTTGTTGTTGCTGTTGCTGCGAACGCGGAAATTGTTGCTGCCGCAGTACGTGCAATTGTGCAATACCCAGTGGCGACATTTGATGCGCAAAGCGATGCTGGGGTATCGGCTGCTGAGGATACAAATGATTGACATTGTTGCCACTGGGACTGAGCATCGCTTGTTGTTGCTGCTGCTGCTGCTGTTGTTGCATGCTCCGCATAACCACTGGCGGACAGGGCACACTTGCCGTCTGTTGTGGTGTTGTGGGAGATGAAGGTATCACCGGACTGAGGACATCGTTCATCATGAAATCGCTGGGCGTCGCCGGGCCAGAGGAGCGCATCGGTGAGTTCATCATCTGCGCACCACTGGGACTCATATTGATCATTGGCGATTGCAGTGGGGATTTCATTTGATTTGGATTCGACATGGCATTGCCGTCGTTCTGCAACAGATTCACCAGCAGCGGCGACGATATGGCAATGTTGTTGCTTCCCGTCGACGTGGCCGATGGTGGCGGCGGATGCGGGTGCGGATGTGGACTGGAGGCAGATGCATTCGCATTGGCGACTGCGTTTGCGGGCTGCTTGGCACTCGCATTCGCACCCGCTATGGCTATGGGAGAGCTGTTGGCTGTAGCTGTGGCTGTTGTTACGCCCAGACCGGGGTATGGCGGAGGCGGTGGTTGAATGAATTGAGATTTGTTGACCTGCCCCGGCCCAGGTCCCGGACCAAGCCCCATAACCGTTCCTGGCGGCGTTGTCGGTTGAAGTTCTCCGTTCTGTGCCGGATTCTTCAACACTTTTAGCGTCACATTTGGCGGAGGCGGCGGTGGTGCCAGTCCACTGACGGTAGATGTCTCCCTACCCTGCAGAACACGAGCCTGTCGCATGCTCTCAAAGGGATAGTCCCTTGGCCCATTCGGCGTTCCCGATGGCGAGGGCAGCAGCAGTGGCACTTTACCCTCCATGGGGCACACCGTGTTGGGGGACTTGAAGACGGGCGGTGTTGATGGCGGCAGCTGATGTTGCATCTGCTGTTGTTGCTGCTGCTGCAGTTGCATCTTCTGCTGTGGCAGCCCCGGGCGCCGCTGCTGTTGATTTGAGATTGCATCGTTTGAAACATTTTGCTGTAATTGTACAATCCGCTGCTGTTGCTGCTGCAAGAAGGCTGACGCCGCCTTGCTGGTGCTGGGGCCATCGAAATTTGGGGCCGACAGCTGCGTCGCCAAAACTTTGTTGGAAGACGTGCCAGCCGCCTCAATTGTACCACCTACTCCTCCTCCTACCACATCATTAACATTATCTAAGGGAAGAGACCATATGGTATTAGGATTAAACTAATCAATTATGTGCACTCTGCTGACACATACCTTTTGTTATTTTAATATCTTGTCCACCAACTTTCAAAGTTATCACAGAATCGCCTTCAGGTTGCACGGACAGAATGCCGAGGGCACGCAGAGCGGGATTGCCCTCGGCTGCCAGTTGACGTAGCCGTTGCGCTGCATCCCACGGGAGAGACACCGATATCCGCACAGATGACGGTTCGAGCTGCTGCAATTTGCCAAGAAAATACATTTTCAATTCACACGGCTTTAATACATTTAATTAACAAATTAACAGGCAAATTTCGTTTGTTGAATATACATATTGATGTATCGATACACAGAAGACAACTATCGAATCAGCTATCGTATGATGTTGCAGCCCTGGCTTTACACAACGCACACAAACACACACTCACAGAGAGAGAGAGCTATTAAACGCAGAGCACATTTTGTTGGTCTCACAAAATTATTAAAAATTAAAACCAGCTCGATGGTGAATTATTTATTTAAACATTTCTGCTCGTGGGCCTGGTTTGTCCGCAAGAAAGGGCAATTAAACGTTTTGACGATTCTGTTTTGTGCTGCTGATTCGTAGCTGTGCTGTGTGAGAGGTGTGGGAGCGGGACGGCTATACGAGACTCATTGGAAATTCCAACAACAATTTATTCAACAGGAATAATCTATGGATTTAAATGAAACGATGGTACGGCTAAAAGAATACTGGGGAACAAACTCTGCGCTAATCTGCAACTTGATGGACTTTCTATGGGAACCAAGTGCTGCGGAGCCTCTGTGGCATGGTGGGGGGGGGTTTGCCACAGGTTGCATTTTCACATGCGTGCTTGCAAAGGAGCGCGTTTTCTTTTGTCGTCTCTGGTTATCGATACCCCGTCGTCGCCATTTTTCTTCTCTTGGCCTCTTGGAAGGGTGTGCGTGTGTTCGTTGTGTGTGTTGGTAAGAGGGGAAAGGTAACCAAAATACTTGCTAGAAGTAAGGCAGGGGGCCAGAGCGGGTGGCTGTGGTGCCTCAATAAACTCAAAAAAAGAAGCAAAAAATTAAGCACACACAATCACACACACGACAAACGCATGACGTTCAAATGAGTTTTAGTTGCTGTTCATTGCGGACCTGCGTGGGTGACGCAAGTGTTCAATGAATGACCCTTTACTCCCCCCTCCAGAAAATCGGCACACAAACAGTGCAATAATCACACATCAGCTGTTCGGCAAAAAGTGAGTGAAGTGAAGGAAAAGCTTCTCGCCGACGATGCGGCATATCCATCGACCTATACGCTACACTCACCTGTTTAAGTGGCATATCATCACACGACAATCGCACGCGTCGTAGATTTAATTGGTAGAATGCTGCTCAAATATCGCATTTAGCACAAACAATCGTCGTATCGAATGGGTGTCGAAGTCGAAGAACGCGCACGGCAAGAGTAGAACACAAAACACATATCCCCGCCCGAACTGAAATTTATTATTTGCAGCAAATGCAGATAATTCATGTAGCGTCGTTCTTTGCATTTAAACAATTGCATTTTTGCATTTTTAATTGGTAATCCTCCTTTAGATGCTCCGGTACCGATAAGCGGTACCAAAATAAATTGTCTTTGCTGGTCCAGAGATTGTTGGCGGACTGGACGACTCCTGGCAGCGAGATAACCCTAACCAGCGTGCAGCAGCGGCGGTGATAATTGGGACGACGTTGCATGTGTCGCCTTTTTGGTTGCCACAAAACTCACGCGCTCTCTCTCTCGCTCGCTCGCTCCTCTCACGTTACACACTTGCTCGCGGTGGCCACTATTTGTTAGGTTTCACTGGACTGGATCCGCTCATTTCCAGCTAATCATTCTTTTAGTTACTTTATTTAACCTTTGCAACTTTGTTTTTGGGCATTTTTTTCCACTGCCTGCTACTTTTTAATAGTAGCCTCAACACACACGCACACTTTCGCACACACACACATACACTGAAAACGTGCGGGGCGCGGGCAGGGCTCCGTTGGTGTTGGGTTTTGCTTTTGCTGCTGGTGCTGCTGCTGCCGATTCCGATTTTCCTGCGTCACTTTAATAACTTTTTTCGTGTAGAAATCGCACAGCTCGTTGTTTACAATATAGTTGATAGCATTCACAGCGAATTGATTCAATTTATTGTGCTTTCACTGTCTTTCATGGCATGCATTGAAACTAATAATATTGCTTTTCAGAAGCGCCTGAAATTTTTTCTTGTTACAACGATTGCGTTTGGTAGCAAATTTGTAGCATAATTTCACACGAAGCGCGAGCGAATGGACACTTGGTAACCGCACACGGATGTAATTGAATATGTGTAGATGCTTTTCAGCTTATTGCAATTGCTGTAGCAATGTGTTTTTCTTGTTTATTTTGTAAAAAAATCTTCGTAATTATAGAAATTCCACGAACAATAACAACCGCCATTTGCATTCGCCTTCTGTGGTAGCCATTTTTATTTTCCAGCCGGAGATGCCAATCTGCTGGTTTCGAGAATACACTAAATATGACCACCGGGATGCGTTTTCGTGGATAACATATGATTGTTGACCAGCACTGCATAATAATAAATTAAAATGCGGAGTGTTAAGTGTAGATTGGGTTAACTTAATAATTCAAAGATTTCATTGTAATTTTTATAACTAACTATTGGTATCGCATATTATATATAAAGGAGTGTGCATTGCAGCACTGATTTGAAGGTATATCGTTATCGATACAGGACTCTTCTGGATGTTTCGATTTCGCTTTGAAATTGACTTCATGTAATATAACCGATACAGTTTATTCCATATGGCTTAGTCTGCTAGGATTTACAAGAAATATCTCAAAGCGTTGTACACCTATTCATGTGAAGGGGTGTTAAGAGGGTTAAGTCTTTGATCATTCAGTTTAATTTTTAGTACAGTTAACCAATAGTTATTCTGTTATTCTAAATAAGTGATAATTGTAAAAAATGTATTAGTCAAGCGGTTAATATTATAGTTTTAGATATAAAAGTCCCAACCAGCTGGCAATATTAGACAGAATCTCAAAATCGACAAATATGATTCTCATTGGTATATTTTAAATATTAGATGGTATATTTTGGTATATTTTTAGTGTCAAAAGGTTTATTCCATCGATAAGTCGGCGGTCACACTGTATTCGACGAAAGAATTTTTAGCAAATGTGAGTAAAATTATTAATTTTTAGGTAAACACAAATACTGGTGTCTTGTCCGATCTAAAAATTGCTATATATTCTCGTTATATAGCTAGTTATTGGTGGGCATACTGCTGCTAGTTCTACGTGCACTGCGCAAGTGGCACTGCAAAAATTACGTAACCCGTGACCAATACAAATAATTTTCTTTTCTTTACAGCCAGCAGTAAGATGACCAACGCTCCAGCAACCTCTGCAGCCAGCGCCGCCGGCCCAGTTCTGCGTGGCCTGCACAATGCCACCATCAAGCGCAATCTGGCCGTGTCCCTGGGCCTGACCGCCATCATCACCGTCGCCTACAAGATGCTTGTCAACGACCCCAAGAAGGCCGCCTACGCCGAGTTCTACCAGTGAGTACAAGAATCATAAATGTGTCTAGGGTGCACTCATCAATTCATTTGCAATTTGCAGGAAGTACGACGCCAAGAAGTCCTTCGAGCGCATGAAGGCCGCCGGCCGTTTCCAGTCCTGCTAAGCGACCCTACGGCCCCCATGTAGGTGTACGCATATTAGTATAAGTCGACGATGTGTTACGTTACGCTTCTGTATTGAAAACTAAATAGATTTCAAGCTCCGTATGTGCATCGTGCGCTGTTTTACTCTGTGCCCAAAGATCTTCAAGTGACTGCCGCATCGGGGGAGCTTAGCGTTTTTATTTATTATTTACAAACTTATCGAAATAGTGCACAAAACAAACACAAAAAGTGCAAGCCACACCATATGTTGATATGATGGGGCAGCAGCACATTTAAAATCTAATGGCAAAGTCCTTGTAATCCAGTCGGTTGAGGTTGCTCTGATTCCGCACATCGCAGCGTTGGATCTCGCAGCCAGGCGAGCCCTCAGTAGACAGCCAGGTGATCCTACGGAAAATGGATTTCATTACTTTAAAATCATTTATGTCCTAGCCAAGTGCATGTGCTACGCACATCTTGTCCACCTCCTCCTTGGGGCCCTGCATTTTGCCAACAATTGTGCCCTGCTTGCTGTTTTTCACCCATCCAGTGATGCCCGCCTTGGTGCAGCGATCGCGTGTATCTTTCGTTAGATTCAGACCTGGCAATTGTACAGATTTCTTCATTACTATATTCTATGCTGTGCAGTCGAGTGAAAGTGCCGAAACAAAGCCAAGGACAGCCGCTGTGGCCCCACCAAGTAAGCAGCTACTTTGGGTTTATTTTTGGCTGCAGCTGCAGCCTTGAGCTTTGCCCCGTGCGCCCAACCGTTTTTGGTCCTGCCTGGCCACACCTTGCACATGTCCATACACCTCAAAGTCCAGCGTCACCAGCTGGCGTATATCCGGAATAATGCCCATGACGAGTGCAAACGATTGAAACTTTAACAACTGCTGCGCACTTTTCGATTATATAAATTGAAAACTTCTTTTTTTGTGGAACTTGTATAGCTTCCTGCTCTCCCTTTAGCTTTAACTACACAGATTGAAGTTCTAAGTTATCCCAAAGGGCAGTCCCTCAAGGTTTAATTGCCACAAAAATTGTCAGAAAATATTTATATATATTTTATTCGCCGCGGATCGCGATCGTTGATTTTCAGCAAGCCGTCGCAAATTTCAAACTAAAATGCCAAGTTGCTGGCAAATTGGCGCTCTGCTCGCAATATCAATTGCTTTCTATTTTGCGTTTTCGATTTGTATTTGCGTATTTATTTTAGCTGCAAAGACAGAGGAGGAGATCTCTTCAGAAGGGCGCCCCCCAAACAGCTGGCTGGCTGCTTCGGCTGATGCCTGCACATGCAATGCGCTACCCATTTCTATTTTATGGTTCGAATATTAGTAGAGGAAGGAAATGCAGGTGCCTGTGTCTTTGAGGATTAAGCTAATAGGATCTTCGCGCAGCAGGGGTGTCGTCGTTAAGGTCCACCATGACGTCATGTGGGTAGATCCTAATCAATTGAATTATTTGGAGCGTAGTTGTTGCTATGGCAATGGACAATAAATAAATAATTCATTTCGATGTCATCAACAGTGCTGTTAGGATCGGATTGTATCCAAGTAAGGAGCAACATTTAAAATATGATTTTAACTTTGATCTCTTAAAGAATTTGTATCCTAACACGTGCGCTGTCAGAGCTCAGATGTGCCCTACAGGTAGACATTGACGTACCTTTGAATGCAAAGACATAGAGCACATATATATGTTGTTCAATGGTGGCCATTTATTCGATTTGTTGCTCAATTTATCAGCGATTTCGTTTGTTTTTGACCCAGAACAATGTAGATTTCGCTTTCTATCTATTTTATTGTGATGCCAGGAATGACAAGTTCATAGCTGGCGAATTGTTTGGGCTGTGAGAGACTAAATATTTATTTGTTTTATTTATTTTATTGTATTTTTCGTATTTAGAGAAAGCGAAATGAAAAATTACATTGAATAAAAACAGACGGCCATAAATGCTAGCCTAGTCTGCGGTTCGTTCTTTGGCTTCCTTCAATATATATTTAATGTAATTTTAAAAGTGCTACATAATTTGACAATTTAAACAAAACGAAACCAAAGACCCAAAGACTACTAATAAAAAGTATTGCAAGTAGCATTTGCAGTGAGGAACTGCACGAAATATTATTATACATATTAGGAAATTGCCTTTCCATATTTCATAAGAGCATCTTCTCCTTTATGCCCCAAATTCCCCAGTTAAAAAATCTTGCCCCTGTGTTTGCTTTACATATATTTACAAAGATTTATTCATTTGATTTTATAATACGAATAATGTACAATATTTATATTCGTAATCGTATCGTGGTGTGTGCCAGCTGGCTGTTTCACCATGGTGTGTGTATTGGCTGAGTTGTGGGGGGTTTGTGGCGTGGTGGGGTGTGATTTGGTGTGTTGATGGTGCGCTGGCGTTGGTCACTCACTTTGTGAAACTTGTCGAAAGTGCAGTGAGAAAAGGCATAAAGGCTATTCTTCGTTGGTTAACTTTTATACAGGACAAGGCGTGGGATTATGAGTAGGATAACAAACTAGAATTAGGTCGAGTGGGCTTAGGCTACGCATCTGACTCTTAAGTAAGCTCGTTAGACGTGAGTTAAGATTACTTCTTAAGGCATTTTAAGCGTACAACTAGTTTAACAGCTAAACATAGAAACAATAACAAACGCGGCACGTGGCTAAACGATCTGCACGTTGGCATGTGGCTTCTCGATGAGGCTGCTCTGCGCCTCCTTGTCCTTCTCCGCACTGCGGCCGAGCGTCGCATGCTCCGGCTTCAGGTAATAGTGCGGCGGTGGTGTCGACGACTGTGACACCTTTTTGCGTCGCTCTCGCAGAAAGTGTAGCCGCACATAGTTTATGGGAATGTCCACGCTCTCGGCGCCAGTGCCATCGCCATCAATGAACACGCCACGCACCAGGATGGAGTTGGAGCACTTGATGGCAGCCAGCAGCAGAAAGGGAATGATGTGCGTTAGCCAGAAGCTCATCAGTCGATTGTCTAAGAATTAGATGAAGATTCAGCACAGGTAGACAGTCGTAAATTGGGTAAATCCCTTACCCGGATATAGATACACATCCAGTAGATTCCAGATACCACGCCAAGCATTCACCGCCCCAAAGAATGTCATCAGATAGTAAATGTCGCAAATGATTAGCTTCAGGATGCCGCTTATACGACGACACACATAACGCATCAGTGGATGTATCAGAAATGTCACAAAGACAGTCAGATATCCAATGAGCTGCACAGATATAAGTTTTAGAAGGCTTCAAGCTGATGTGGCTTCAATTTCCAGACTTACCAGCGATCCCCATGCCGATTTGGCCTTGTCCTTGGGAAACAGCGTCAGGTCAAAGATGCCCCAGACACCGCGCCAGGCGATGACCACCAGGCTGCCAATGACAAAGACCGAGAAGAGTGTGTCCAGCACATAGAGGCCAGGTTGGTGGAAGCCCTTTGGGAAAAGAATATAAAAGGGAAGAAACACGTTAGGAATTAACACATAAATATAAACATTTATGTATTTGTTTGTCTACATATTTATGGAGTAGACTCGTCTCACGATACTGAGTACTTGGCACATTTGATGGGACACACGTGCCAATAATTTCATAGGCAGTCAGTAATAGCCTTTTAGTTGGCTCATAAATTTAAAGAAATAATTTAATCAGCTTATTAAATTTGTATTAATGTTTGTAAGTACGGGTACAGCAGCTTTACACGACTCGGCAGCATATTAAACTGAATTTGTATGTATATTTAATAATGTTTTGCTAGTGACTATCTAAAGTTGATGTGAATGTAAATTCTTGATAAAAAGCGGTCGGACTGTGTCTGTGAACAACTTCTCTCAGTTTTTCTTCACGTAGGATGGTCCATGGAATAACCAAGAGGTGGCTGCTATGAACAATCAATGCTGGCAGCTATGAGACAACCAACAGTGGCTGCAGTAAAAGAGAGACGGACGAACTTTGTTTGATATGGAAAATATGAAACTATTACAGCACTGGCTGTATGCAATTTTGAAAGTTCAAACTTGAAATAAAGAATTTTAGAAACTGCGTGAATCACTGATCGCTAGCTAATTTAGGGAAGCGATCTGATCTACAAGTAATCAATTGATACTTTAAGGAAGACTTTCAATGAATCAAAGAAGTGAAAGTCAAAATTGAAGAAAATTGAAATATAAGTAACAGAAATATGGGATGGATACCATGTAATAGTAATAAATTTAACAGAATACTTTATTCCTTTAGCTTACGGGTATTTTGAACATGGTGCCCACATCGAAATAGTCCGTTTTGTGATCCATTGTGACCGTGTAGGGTGCGGCACCGAGGTTCCGCAGGGTGCGCGTGGCGACCATGAAGATGAGCGCGATGGCCGTCACCACGGAGACAATGATGAGGGAATCGACGCTGGTCAGCCAGTCGCAGAGCATCCAGGCACCGCGCCACATGTTGACACAGACAATGCCAAAGACGGCGGTGTACAGCCGCGAGACGGTGTAGTAGGTGAGTCGCCGCTTGTCCGGGTGGATGTGCTCCTTGAAGAAGTTCTGCGTGATGGTGAACACAAAGTGGCCCACACCGCCGATGAGAAAGGAGGAGAGCGCAGAGAGCGGCAGGCTGCTGGGGAAGAGCATCACGCCCATTAGCTCCCAGGTGCCGCGCCAGTAGGCAATGACGCAGGGCGCCACCACCAGGCAGGAGAGCAGCATGTCCAGCAGCTCCAGCAGCAGCTCGTGGAGGTTCCGCCGCGGCGTTTCCGGCGAGAACTTCTCGCAGAGTGTCGTCTGGCCATGGCCATGGACGTGGCCATGTGTGTGGATGTGCAGGTGGGTGGGATGCTGCAGGAGCTGCTGCTCCGACGCCGGCGTCGGGCCTTGGCAATGAGATTTCTGTGGCTTGCTGCTGACAATAATCGGCGTGGGCCCCGCCGCTGTGCCCATCTCTGTGGTCAGCATCTGAGCTGAAGGGCTGCTGCCTGCTGCCTGCTGCCTGCCTTGACTTGCTTTAATTGCTGTTAATTTTCACTCCGGATATGTGTTTGCCGTGGACTAGTCCTGCCGCAATCGTATCCGCCAAGCGCAACCACAACCGGTACGCGGCGATGTTCAACTGTTTTCACAATGGTCTCGGTCTAGGCGATCCGTGAATGTGGCCCTGGGCATTGTTGTGTTCCGGCTGGAAGAGCGTGGAACAGCGAGAGGGAACAGACAGAGAGTGCCCCACTGATCCTCTCCGGATCTGTGTGTTACCGTTGCTGCATCGCAGCTGCCGCTGCTGCTGTTGCTCTAGATGATGATGATAATAATCTGCCACTGATAATTACTCGCTCAGTCTATCTCTGGTCTGGTCTGGTCTGGTCTGCTGTCTCCTGTCTCTGTCTGTCACCTCGCTCGCTCTCCACCGCCTGTCTGCTGTTGCATAATCCAGTTGCAAATTTACATCAACGTTTAAGTCCACAATCCACTGGGACCTGGGCTGTCTGGAAATATAAATGCAAAGTCCTTGTCAATATTTAGTTTTGTCCACGGCAAAAGCCAAGCAAATAGTCCTAAAGTTATGCTGATAGCTTATAGAACAGATGGTTCTCACAGATGTACATATAGTAAGTAGTCTTATCGGATGAGCCATCAAAATCTGACTGTTTCCAGTATGCACCCGACCAGGGTAAAAGTGGATTGCTGGCTTGATGATTGTACTTATAATTGTGTACATATTGTGGGTCTACTATCACTAGATTGTACCAGCGTATACAGATTTCCTTTATTTAATAACATGAATCAAAGAGTACTTAGGGATGTACTCACAAGCGGAATCTGAAGAGGAACATACTCATTGATTGTTGCGCTGTGAGTTTCGCAGTAGGAAAAATAAAACAGGCAAAAGTGGCAAGAATTTCTAGCTGCTGGAAGTATCAAAGAATGTATTACACATCCTGCAATAATTACCATAATTTGTTATTATTTATTTTCCCTTACAAATGAAGTAAATCCCCCCACAAAACCACACCCTGGCTCACATTTCATCTTAGTGCTAATCCCTCGTAAACATAAAACATATCCCCATCATAAGATATATGGTTCGTTATAGATAGGGTTTTGTTGTTGCTCTTTTGAGTTGTCAGCTGTCCCACATTTATGATGATCACCTGAGAGCGTGGCTCTTTTGCTGATAGCTCAACGTCAACGTGTGACAATCTGTGCTGCGCGCTGAGTGGTGAGTGGCCCTCCAGCAGACACTTAAGTCCGACGCTCCCTGACTTATCTCAAGTGACTTAATAGATCCAATTTAGGCACAGCTCGAACAGCTACAACAACGCAGCACAAGAGCTTTGATTATAACTAAAACGCCACCGAAACAAAACAGAAAAAGCGAAAGTGATCCCGCACAAGCCTCAGCAGAGGATAGACAGTGCCTGGCTGACTGCCTTCCCCCATGGTCTTGAACTTGTACACCCCCATCCATGAAGAGGTCAGGGGCATAGGCTTGGAGCGTAAAGGGAAAGGGCAGCAAAGACACTGGTTAAAATTATGATGCAATAACCCGGAGTGGGCATGGGAGTGGGATTGTTTTATTTTTGTTTCTTCTTAAATGCAGGCACTTTTAAGGAAACCTTCTTGGAATTGTATTCTAAATATACCCTTGGTAAAGTGCTTTAATTATGTGACTAAACACATCTTTTGCCGTCGAAAGATCTCTAAGCCATCATCATCCTGCTAAAATCAAAACTGTGTTCCTTCTTCTAATGCATATCCGGATATGATCACATAATTTATTCAAAAATAAGGTCGGTTCTTAAATGACACTTTAAATAAGTTTGGAATCGAATGAACAGGAACAGGTTAGCTATCAAATAGTTCCGGTTACTAAAAAGCTGCCCAGTCAGCAATTTTTACATTGGTTTTGATAGCTACAAAATTTTCCAATCAAATCAATTTGAATATTCATAATTCTGGTTCCCTTGTGCGGCTTTAAAATCATTAAAAAACACGCATAGAATTAAGTTTGGAGGAGTAGTTTAAACAAAAAACTACAATATTCCAGCTTGGCTTTCATTACATTTGAATCTTCTAAAACTCTTCATAAACCTTTGGCATGAAGTGTTGTATATTCTGCCTTTGATTTCATGAATTGCTCTCACTTGTGACTGTCTGTCTGTCTTCCCAATTAGGCATCGACTGGGAATGGCTTTGCCCGCTAATTAAGCGGAACGCTGGATGCCCCACCACCCCTTTTGGAATTAGTGCAGGATGTTTGTGATTTTCGTGTTTGGTTTTAGTTTTTTTTTTTCCCCGTCTCGACAACGCGGCGTATGTGCGATAATTAAACACACGACTTTGCTGGGGGCCTCCGTCGAAGGTCCCAAGCTGCTGGGGAGGCTGTCGCTGCTGCAACTGCAGTTTGGGTCAAGCGCATTCGCATTTAAATCAAAGTGGTGGATGCCACTGGCTAAATAGATGCCCCGCCGTGAGGCTCATTGAGGCAGCGGCCGCCCAGCAAGACTTCCTCGTTTAGGTGGTTTGCCCGTCCGTGGTGGTTGAATGGTTGGATGGCTTGGATCCAAATGGATGGATGACTACTCGTAATTTGTAGCTGGCATACGCATATGCACAGATTCGAGGAGAGCATTCAGCATTCAGCATTCAGCAGTGGATGATTTCAAGTTCAAACTCCCCAAGTGGGCCAAATGACGTTTCAATGCAATGTCAGCAAGGCACATAGATCCATCCTCCAATTCCCATCCAAATATAAATACAAAATCCAAATCCTCCCTCTTGGCTGCACATTGTACTCCAATTATGTCAGCTAATTGACAAAGAACGGGTGACAATTCAAATGCCAAATTGGACGACAACGACTCATATTCAATTTTTAGCAAGGTTCTTGATAAGTCCCACCAGTATAAGTCATCCGACTTGCCGACGAGTCACTAAGCTAATTAGCTTTGCCTAGTCTCAACCTGTATCTGGAGGAGTTGCAGGTTGATGGAATAGAAAGATAAGATCCAACCAAACACTCTCTCTAATCTTTGCGAATTGCCACGCTTTACGATATATGTGGCTGATGTATTTGAAAATGATTAAAGCTTTACGATCTCTGCTGAGTGATTCGAAAGAGTTCTGCCTGTGACTTGCCTCGAAATCACCTTTAGCTGACTGTGATAATGGACAGAGTACATCTTTTACAGCTTGGTTTTGTTCAATATTTACTTGGCACATTATCAGCATCTAAGTGCTCTCTCGCTTTGGTGTCATTGTCAGATTGAATAATCGTCTCTATGCGATTTAATTCCACAGTTTTGGCACAAAGAAATGCCCGGCAAACATTTTATTTCACATTTGCTGATAGTCTACCGCCTTTTGTGCTACACTTAGGTTATCATTTAGTGAGCTGAACTCTTGTGAAATGTTTTTATTTCCTGAATGTAGTATTTAGGAAACTTGAGAAATGTTAAACGGCAAAAAGGGGTTCGGGGATTTGAGTTTTGACTTTTTATAATTTATTTTTGGTTTGCCATAATTGATTTTGTGCCAGTATCCGTGGCTCTATCTGTTGATAGTCTATTCCAGATACTATTCTAAATTTACTGATGACTTTAGTATGGTTTATTTCTATTTTATTAGCTCTCATTTAACCATAATATATTTATTCCATATGCATATGGTGGAACGCCTCTTATCGCTAATGAACTATAAAAATGAATGGTGCCTTTTTATACAGATTTTGACTTGAGTTGCGAGTAAGGAGCACAGATTAAATGAATTACCATCAAACCTAGACATTTTTCTCTTCTATATTTTGCTCTACAATAAAAACGAGAAGTACTTGTACCAATGTGTGCCGCTTCTGAGATTAATATAAGTTTGTACTACTTTAGGCTACTTCGCTATCCACATTAACCCCATTTGCACTGATTGTGTCTAAAATGTCATGGAAGCTCTTACACGAATCAAATTGAATTGGGCCACGATTAAATGTATTTCAAGCACTTCCAAAATGTACCAAAACAAATGTCTCAGATTAGATAGAACTTCCTCGCCGGTTGCATGGCCATCAGTTATCGTCTTACAATTTATTACAAAATCATCGCTGAGCATAAACTGCGTGGGTGGACAGGGGACAGCGACAGACACAACAACAACAAAAAATGCACACGCATACGCACACTCACACAGCATGTAGTACTAGAAGTGTAATAAATTTATGCAAAAGCAAAAACATTGGTTTACCGTTCCAAATTAGCAGCAGTTTTTGCTTGTGCCTTCTGCTCTTGCTTTTCTGCCTGTTGCCTGCTTGCGGCGTCGTGGGTGCGTGAGCGCTGAGCCGAGAGTCGCGCAAAAGAGAGCAATAGAGTGCGATGAGCTTTCGTTTTTGTTGTTGTTGGTTTTTGATATTTTGTTTTCTCCGTTTCGTTTCGTTTCGTTTCGTTTCGTTTTTGTTGTGGCGGGGGTGGTTGGTGTTGTAACGCACGCCTAAATTAAAGGAACATACATTTATGATGCGGATCGGATCAATTCGCGGATCAGGGTTTTTGCGCAAAAACCAAAGCGAAATCTTTCCTGCTCTCGCCAGCACACACTAACACACGCACCGGAAACGAGCGGCGGGCGCGCGACTTGTTGTTGTATTTTCGGTATCGGTATCGGTTTCGAGTTTTGTGTGTTTGAGTTCGATTTCGTTTGACCGTTTTGTTGTGGGCCCAAGATGTTTGAGGTTCGAATGCGCGTAAGCGACTTCTGGCGCTACTATATATAGCAGTGCTCGTAGGAATACGCTAGGCTAAGCCACACAAAGGCACATTACACACACACACACACACACACACATACACACACAGAGAGAGAAATACACAGATCGGGCAGCACCGTTGCAATCTAGTTTATTTGTACGGCGCACGGGCACGGTGTACGGTTGTTTGAACTTTTGCACGCTTCCCGTACAGCAGTGGGCAGGGCACAGAGGCAGTTCTTCTGGATCGCTCGTCAGTCGCCAGTGGCCGCAGAAACTGAACTGGAAGCTGTAATCCGCCGTCTCTGATTTAGGTTTCGGAATCGCCACACACACACACGGACTGAGTGGAGAGGGCGACACTTTTCGCACTCATATGGCCCCAATGCCGCTCGACATTGTGCAGCTTTTTGAATAAAGCCGTGTGAACAGATCCAGCGAGTCCAAGCTTGAGCTCAATATAAAAACGCGCTCAGTGCTGGATGCGAGCGATGGGTGTCTGAGATTCTTTCCATCAGATCTTCGAGTGTCAACTGTTTTATTGATTATATATTTTCTGAGATTTCTGCTATCCAGCAATTGTGAAACTTTCCCAAATTTGTTTTCTATTCTTGGGCTATTTTGAAATGGTTTTCCCACCGAGAGAGCTTTGTGGCGCGTAAGCTTTCCGTTTGGATATGGCAGCACTGTGCTTCGGTAGTGGGTCAACTAGGAACTGCCGACTTGCAGGTGTCTCTGGATTAGCTTCGTAAATTATTATTCAAGTGTCCAGTGGAGAGACGGATCAAGGTTAGCTCCGCTGTTATCTGTTGAAAGATATTTCCTGTAAAATGTAAAATCTAACTCATTTGCATTGCACAGCAGCGCATGTCTTGTGTTTCTACTATTTAATTAATTATTCAGCGTGAGAATTGGATCAGATAATTTGCACTGCACTGCTCAGAATTTGCGCATCAGAACTGAAAGCCTCAAAACTTGATCAGTAAGCAGTGCCGCTTTTTGTGTGATTATTTTCTAATTAGAAGCAGTCGAAAGCTGGTAGAAATTTGAAAATAATTCGCACTTAATAACTCATAAAAACGACTCAACTGCATCCAAATGCAGGTCCATAAATATTCAATTACGCCTGGGAACTGGAAAGCCGAACGAACGACCTATCGACCGACTGTGCCACACGTTTCACTTTCCCCTCTGTGTCGTATCAATAATTTATGCGTGAATACTTAATTTTGGATAACAATATTTGATTGAATATTACATTACTGTTGTGCAAATATCTGTAAATTCAATTAGCCAGCGAATCCAACTACTGCCCGCTGACAGCTAAAGATTTATATTGCAATTGATACCGAAACAAAATTCCCACTTCTCCCACACACTAAAAACTAATTAGTCTGGGATGCCTGCAACTGCGATGCATGATTAGATTTCGGGGCCTGCAATCGTCATCATCTGCAAAGAGTTCTTCAATGACAAACAGCTGCCTGAAGGTCTCTTTGTCTTGTGATTATTGTGCCCTGATTTGGGAAACTTTGGCACAGATAAGTCGGCGGGACATGTGAATGCTTGTGATACGTTTGGGGTTTTTTTGCTTGGCAATTAACAAAAAATCCTAATGCTTATTTAATTTCGAACCTTGAATTTCCCTAACTGAGATTGTGCCACCCCAAAATAAACTCAAGAGGGTGTCTGGGTTGTTGTGTATCTCTCTCGCAGCTCTGGTCAATACTTTATCAATCAACACAGCTGCGGAAGATTTGATGATCTATTCAGAGAGAGACTTGTTTGAAGAGTTTTCCATTTTTCCATCCCCATGAATGACTTTTGTTTGTAGCAACTATTATGCTATAGAAAAAATCATTTTAGAGACAGAACTTAATACAGATTATTGCTCAGAGATTTCAGCTAATCGTTAAAGGACTTGACTCTTGGCAACTTACCAATATATACATCAAAATATGAATATAATTACAATGACTTTCGAACACTTTTTGTTCAGATTCATTTTGCTATTCTCTCAAGATCTAGATGCACCTTCCAGCCGTTTTCGTTACCTTTGTGGCGAGTCCTGCCCAGAAGTGAGCCCACACTTTATAAGAAATAAATCTAATAAATTCCACGTCCGAATTAGAGCAGGCCTATTTTTACTTACAAAAAATGTAATTTAAAACATAATACCTAAACCCACTTAAACTCAGTGCAATGAAGCAATAATCTCTTAAGAAACTTACCAACTTTTCCTGATAGCGCACTGTCGTAGAGCCCGAAAAAGTTTCAGAAACTATGGGGGCCAGCGAGCAGAAATGTTTATACGAAACACCTTTTAAGCCGGTCACAATATTACTAACCTACCACAAATCACAAAACTAGGGATTCGGTTTGGATTTGGTAGCATTTTTTCTTTGTTAATGTCAATGTCAAGCGTGAAAACAGATTTCGGTCAGATCAGACCTCAGTATATGCAAATGTGAATGCAGAGCGTCCAAAGAGCAACGAATAGCCGAAAACCAACGATCAGCGGATTGTTTTTAGTTTATGCTGGATTATTTATTTATATTAATATTAATATTATTAATTAGCTTAAAGACGCAATAGAGTAACGATATTTACATACGAACTCCTCCGATTCCGTCGCGCGTTAATCAGAAACTGAAACTGAACGTTGCCAAATATTTATACTACTCTCCTCTGCTCAACTCTACAACAAATCGGCGGCTGGGCGCGTGCTGTTATCGCTGACAGAGTGCCGGAGTGCCAGTGCCAGTGCCCACTGCTGATAAGACACCCGAGCACGAGAGGAAGGTATAAATATGAGTACGAAGTATTACTAAGCTAAGCTGTTTGACTGGGCCACTTAGCTCCGACATGGCAGCGATTAGAAATGAATGTAAATATGATTTCCCCTACCCAACCCAGACCAACTCGATTTTCATGTGTCCGCTTTGTCCGCTTGTTCTTTTTCTCGGCTAATTCCAATTGTCTAAAACGTGCTCCTATCGTAGGAATCGCGCGAAAACACAGACATAAAGGCCCAATCAGGCGTCGTTGCCGGGTCGTAAAAGTCGAGCATTGACTCGCTATCGATGTCCGACGCTCCCTCACACAGCGGGTTCGCACTTTCAGGCGTTTAAAGTCGCGTCGTGGCAGCTTAATATGCGCCTGCAAGCGTTTTAAAACGCCATCAAGTTCAGGCAAATGTTTGGGCGTTGTTTGGATGTTTCTCGACATTTTCAGACGAAATCTAGAGTATTAGTTTTTGTAATACTATTTATAAGAATAAGAGCAGCTGGATGTGGTGTTCAGAGTGTTTCTTCTGTTTAAAGAGCTGCCTCCAAAGAGCTGTGCTTAGCTCTCTCGGAAATATATTTGTCAAATATTAGCAGCAAAAAGTGAAACCCAGTAGTCCATGCCCAGCTGTCAGTCTCAGCTACGTGTGAGAATATAGGAAAATATTCAGAGCAACCAGGAAGTCGATGCAGTCAACACATAAAATTAAAAAGTTCCAAATTTTAAATACAACAATTTTCTGGCTTTTATTTTCGGAGTAGTTTTAAGCATAAAGTGATGAATATTTTAAGTTAGATTTAAGTAAAAAGTGTAAGTTTTTCGAAAGTGTTTCACAACAGTCCGCAAAGTCATAAATTGTACCCGCTTAGATCAATGCATACACAAAATGGGCCAAGGAGTGGAATCAGTGGAAAAGGAATCGAGCAATGTCAGTGAATATACACAAATGGAATCTCACTCGAACAATATTTACACATGGAATGAACACTAAAGTAATTGCTTAGCTTTGGTGTCTTATTGTGGAATTTACTTAAATAATTTTCAGCAATTTATATTTTAGGATTCAACCGTTGACAACAAGGAAACGATTTTGATGTGACGTTTGGCATGTGTGGAGTAGGCCTACTGGGGATACCACGTTAAAAAAAACGCGCCTTGAACTCTACCAAATGCTGGTGGTGTGGAAAAGAGTTTGCCACATTGGAAAAAAACATAAATAAATTAATATTTTACAAATTTTGAGTACTACAGCAAATGTTAGTTAAATGGGGAAGCATTTTAAAAGGGTTCCATGAGGAAACAAAACAATAGAAAGCAAAGAATAGTAACTGGAACAAGTTGGTTTGGTTTCTTCAAAAATATTTCATCTACTCCACTTCTTTGATTTGTTTTTGATGTTAAAAACAGAAAAATGGCACCAAAGGCTAGCAAATACCCAGACCCTAAGTAGTTTTAGATCATGTACATAAGGCACATTCTTTGCCAGCCCATAAATATGCTTTAAAGTCACTCCGGCCTTTGGCCTAAATTGTGCGCGATTATTGACGCTAACAACTGCGCGCTTAAAATCGCGCGAAATGTTTTTGTAGCGCCTTGCTATTTGTATTGCCCACACAAGCTACATCCAGATAAGCGAAAATTCGCTTTAGGTCAGACACAATCGACAGCAGACAAGAAGGTTATTGTGACAGACAGCAATCAATCTATGTAAATATGGGTACAAATAGGCATTTAAATATTGATATATTTCTGTACACAGATTCATGGAGTAAGGGAAACAGCTAGAAAACTGGAAAGCTACGAGTGGAAATATTCGTAGTCTGCAAGTCAGAGCCCCTCTGCAAAAACAAATACAATTTTCACACCCAATAAAAAAACATTTTGATTTTCCATTAAACTTTAGTATGGTGTAATTTTAATATCCACAATATTCATGAGTGACCGATTAGTTTATACATCAAGAGTTATGATAACAAATCTTGTGTGTAGGTGTGTGTTGGGATTAGATCGAAGGAATGAATTTCATTACATGCGCGACTACAAACTGTAGGCTTACGAACTACGAATTATTATACTAGCATATACGTTAGAGATAGAGCATATAAGATATATTTGGTAAGTGTGGGGGGCGGTTGAGTGGTTGGTGACAACTAGTGGCCAGCTCTCAAGGAATGTCGACTGTGCACAAAGCTTTAAGTTTGATTTAAATGTGGATCTCTTCCCCACTCAACTGGCCAAGAATCGCAGCAGCTGTAGACTGACACATTTGGACCTAATCAACCACAGAGGCTGCAAGACGGCAGTTAAGTTTTGTAAGGGAACACATCCGATTCGATACGAGTTTTAGTTGTAACTTTTGGAGCTGCTTAGCTGCTTAGCTGTGCGTAAATGGTTAAAGAGAGCGATCCGCAAGAAACGAAAATTCATTCACTAAAATATGTGCTAACTAGCGTGGCTTGCTATTCCATTTGGGTGAGAGTTTTCTTTGTGTGTGTGTGTGTGTGTGGCTCCACGAGTATTGGATGTGTGATGTATGTAGATTTTGTAGGTAGGGGGCTGGCTGGGACATCCACAACACTCTTGTGCTAAGCCTCTACTTGAACAGACGCTTCAGTATGCTCTGGATGGTCGTCAGCGATTGATCCTCTATGAGGAATGTGCGATGGTTGCCCTCCACAGTGTGTACTTCAACGGGTTTTGTGCAGACCTACAAAACAGCAAACAAACGTTAATAAAGTTGCAGTCTGATGGGTTTATGGTTAACCCACCTCTTTTAGGCGATAGTCCTCATCCAGCTTAGCAGAGTTCTCTGTGGGCTTGACCAGCGTGACATTCGACTTGAGCTTCAGCGTGGGTTTGTAGCTGTCAGCCAGCTCCAGTTTCTTGTAGAACAGCGTGGCAGATTTTTTGATCTGAGCACGAAAAGAGAGCAACAAAAGTTCTTAAAAGTTCCCAGGCAAAGGTTGGATCAGTGTCTATTTGCTTACCGTCTCCACGGGCTGTGTGATCTCAACGCTCATCAGTTCGGCAAAACGCTCAAGTTTCTCCTCCCATGTGGGAATGACCAGCAGCAGTCGCACCAGCTATAAGGAGCAAACAAATCATGAGTATTCCTGCAGCTATTACCCAGGGGCTGCCCCTCCCCTCCACTTACCGCTTTGTAGTCAATGTTGGCCAGGACAATGCCAAAGTAGGCCAGACCGTAGCTCTCATTGCTGTTGGAATCATCGGCGGTGTAGCGCTGCTTGAAGCTGCTCGTGTACCAGTTGACGTAGGTGGGCGCACCATCCAACATAATCACATTGGCCACCTCGTTGGTGTCCTCCAGTATGGCGGCCATCACGTAGGTAAGCAGGCAGCCAAAGGAGTAGCCAGCTAGCTTGTACGGCCCCTTGGGCTGCACAGTGCGTATCTGTTGGATGTAGAACCTGGCCGCAGCATCAACGGAATCAACGGGGACGGCATCGGTGAACTGGAGCCCGTAGGCGGGCACCTCCAGTCGCTTGGCAAGTGGCTCCAGCGCGGACGCAAAGCCTTCGATGGGTGAAATGAAGAAAATTGGCGTCTGCTTGCTGTTCGCCGGCGCCTTAGTCACCAGTCGCACGATTGCCTCTGTGGGTATGAGGGCTGTGGTGAACACCACCTGTGTGCCATCGCCCAGTGGGCTGGTTGTGCGCGAGGACGGGTTCGGGGTGATGCTGGTGGCATCTGCAGGCGCTCCTGTACCATTGGTAGCCGCAGCGGCAGGGGATGCCACAGTCTTGGCATCCACGCCACCATCCATCTGCTTGAGGGCGCCAAAGGTGAGCAAACGAATCTCCTGCGCGGACAGCACAATGTCAAAGTTACGCTCAAGCGTCTGCTTGATCTCAGCGCTCATCAGCGAGTCCATGCCGAGATCGGCCAGCGAGGCGGCATCCTGGATATTCTTCGTGTCGCGCAGACCCAGAATGTTGGCGATGGTGGCAATCAGACTGACGCCAGCCGACGAGTCGGACTTGCGCTTCTCGGCCACCACCATGGAGGCCACCACGGGATGTGGCTGCTGCAGGAACAGATCGATGGTCTGCAGGCAGGAGGGCATGCGCTGTGGCAGAGTGCCTCCAATGACGGTGTCATTGTCGCCGAGATTCTCCAGCACGAGGCCAGTGTCGCCGATGGCGCCCCACTGTATGGCCGTGCCCGGGAAGCCGCTCACCTGCCGCTGCTCGCAAATCCGCTCCATGGCGGAGTTGGCCAGGCCGTAGTTGGTCTGTCCAATGTTGCCACGGCCGCAGGACACGCTCGAGAAGCAAATGAAGTAGTCCAGCTCGGTGCAGATGTTGCGCGAGTACTGGTCCAGCCACTTGGTGGCCGTCACCTTGGGATCGGCCACTGTCTTGAAGTCCTTGGCCGTCTGATCCTCGATCAAAGCATCCCGCAGCACGGCAGCCAGATTGAAGATGCCTCCCACCAGCGCTAGTTTGTTGCTGTTCTCCAGCAGCTTCTTGGCACCAGCGGCAGTGGTCACATCGTTCGTATCGATCACCACCTTGACGCCACGCTCCTCCCAGCGACGAATCATCAGACCCTGGTAGCCGGTCTTCACGCCCGACCTGGAGGTGAGCACAATGAAGCGTGCACCGCGCGACACCAGCCAGTTGGTCAGCTCCAGTCCGAATCCTCCCAGTCCACCAACCAGAATGTAACTCTTCTCGGGGTGCATGTAGGTGCGTGGAATGGCATTGATCAGACGCGCCTTGGGCTGCAGCGCCTTCTTGTTAGCCTCCTCATCGCGCACCTTGATGACCACCTTGCCAATGTGCTTGCCAGAGGCCATGAAGCGGAACGCCTGCTCCACCTGCTGATCATTGAAGACGGTCGTGGGCAGCGGCAGTACAGCGCCGCTCTTGATGCCCTCAGCCACGAGGTTGACGACTTGGTTCTGCATCTCCTCCTCACCCTCCATCACACTGTCCAGCAGAATGCCGTGGAACGAAGTGTTCTTGAGGAACACGGACATACCCAGGGGGCTGTTGTTGCTTAGATCGAATTTGCCAATCTCCAGGAAGCGTCCGTTGAGTCCCAGGCAGCGGATGGAAGCCTGCAGCTTCTCCTCGGACAGCGAGTTGAGTACCAGATCCACGCCACGTCCCTTGGTCTCGCGCATCACCAGCTGCTCGAAGGATGTGTCGCGGGAGTTGCCAATGTGTCGCTCCTGCAGCTTGGGGAATCGCTTCAGCAGGAACTCGCGCTTCTCCTTGCTGCCCACAGTCGTGAAGACAGTGAGTCCGTGAGCCAGAGCCACAGAGATGGCTGCCTGACCCACTCCTCCAGAGCCCGCGTGTATGAGGATGCGTTCACCCTTCTTCATCTGTCCGCGCACCACCAGCGCATAGTACACTGTGGAGTAGACACAGGGCACGGTGGAGGCTTCCTCCATGCTCCACTTCTCGGGTATCTGCCACATCATGCGCTTGCTAGCCACGCAAGTGGTGGCCAGCGACTTGGCCGGCACCATGGCCATGACACGGCGACCCTGAGAGTCGCGTCCGGCAAACTCCAGTCCCAGGACGCAGTCCTGTTCGGCGAGGTCACCGGGCAGAGCGTCGGCTGCCAGCTTGCCGGAAGTCAGCATCACGTCACGGAAATTGATGGGCGCATAGTAGACGGTGCAGGTCTCGAGGTTCTTGTCGCTGGCCACAGCGGTGTCCTGGCCCTTGGCCGCCTCGATCCACTTGAGCGAGGCAAGATCACCCTTCACCAGAGCATTCACATAGGCATGCTCCACCTGCAGCGTGGCCTGTTGCGTCTCCAGCTTCAAGTGGCGGAAGGTGCCCCAGGCGCCGCCCTTCAGCACATTCGAGATGAGATCCTTCTCCAGCTGCTTGCGGTACAGGGGCGCTGTGAGGGAGAACTTCTCCGCCTTGGCATCCTGCACAAAGATGAGACGCGCCAGCTTGCCGCCATTCTCGTTCTTGATGCAGGTCATGAGGCCAACGGCGCCGAACAACTCCTCGCCCTGGCACACCACATAGACGTACTGCTCCTCCGTGGAGGCTGTCAGCAAGGCAGCCTTCAGCTCATCCACCCACGTAAAGTTCTGTTCGGTGACTTGCACGATCACAGACTTGCGGCCCTTCAGATCGACAACACGGCGCGCGAGCACCAGGACACGTGTGGCGCCCAAGCTCTGCTCCTGCACAACGACCAGTCCAAACTTCTCGAGCAGCGCACGTCCCGTCTTGTTGTAGGTGGCCAGCGTCTCCTCGAGGATGAGGAAGCCGGTCTCGCGTATGCTGGCAATGGAGTTCTCCAGGGTCTTGGTGTCGGGGCGTGACAACACATCGATGCCGAAGACAAAGTGACAGTTCTGCTCTACGGGCTCCAGCAGCACATCCTTGGACACGACACGCACACCCGAATCACCCAAGGCAGCCGTAATGGTCTCCTCATTGTTGTTGGACGTCACGACAGCCACATCGCCCGTGAGCACGGGCTCACCCTCGATGATTTGCAGCAGGCGATTGGCCACCAGCACATCCGGATTCCTGCCATTGGCCAGCTCCACGCCCTTGAGCTTCACGGCGCCGCTGGAGTTCTCAATGATCAACTGGATGGCCACATCCAGGGCGTGCAGACGCGCCTTCTCCGAGTTCTCGTGCAGCTCGCTGGTGTTGTTCTGCGGCACAAAGTGATAGCGCTCGAGGGTGGGTGGCGCCTGGGTGCCCGGGCGACGTTGGGCGAGGGTGGCCTTGAGGCCACGCAACTCCACGCCGCCGCTCTTGATCACATTGATGTCGCTGTACCAGGAGACGGGCAGACCCGTTTCGGTTTGCTCCTGCTCGCTGAGCGCGGCGAGCAGCTCCAAGTGCTTGAGCGGATTCAGCACAGCGCGCTCGATGCGCGTGGGCAGATAGAGCTCCCGCAGATTCTTGCTGAGAATGCTAAACTGCAGCATGGTGTCCATGAAGCTGATCCAGTTGTCCACCCACTGCAGCTGGCCGGCAGAGGCCACCGTGTCGGACTTGACAATGCCACGGAAAATGCCGCCATAGTCGTAGCCGCGCAGACGCAGCTCCTTGTAGACGTCGTTGGTGGCCAGCTCGCGGGCAGCCTTGCTGGCTGACTGCTGCTCCAGCGGCAGTTCCTCGTTCTCAATGTTCTCCGGGATGCTGATCCTGCCGGACACGGCCAGGCTGCCGCTCTCGCAGATCTCAAAGGCGCCCGTGCCATCGAAGAAGTTGATGCCAAACTTGACGACCGCGTTCTTGTTGAGGATCGTGGCGCGATGGAACACCAGATTCTCCATCACGACGGGCGTCTTGTGGAACTCACCGCCGCGCATCTTGGCAAAGGTCATCCAGGCTAGGGTCATGTAGCCCGTGGCGGGGAACAGAATCCTGCCATCGATGGTGTGGCCCACGAGGAAGGCGTCCGCCTCCTTGGTCAGATCCACCTCGACAATGGTCTCGCCGGACGAGGTCTCCTTGCCGAACTTGGCCACCAGCCACTTCTGGGTGTGATCCCAGCCAATCTTTGAGTTCAACATGGGCGTGCCACGACCCACGGGATAGCTGATGGGACGCACCAGATTGAGAACCTGCGGCTGAGCACCGGCAGCGAACAGCTTGCCCACATTCGTGAGGAAGAACTCGACGTTGTTCTCGTGTCCGCGCTTCACCAGACTCAGGTTGGTGGCCTCCGGGCCGAGGGCACGCTTGAGGATGGCCTGCAGTAGGCCGTGGGGTGCAATCTCAATGGAAATGGCATTCTTGGGCACGTGCTGGAGCGCCTCGTGGAAGAGCACCGGCGACAGCAGATTGTTCACATGATAGGCGGCCGACGATTGCTTGGCCACGGGTGTGCCCCATGCGGATTCGGGGATGCTGGTGCTCACCCAGCGCGGTGTGCGGTTCTTGGCACTCGGAATGATCTTCTCCAGGCTCTTGCGCAGCTTGGGGCCCGCATCCGCGATGTACTTGCTGTGGAAGGCATAGCCACTGGAGTTGACGGCCTTGGCAAAGACGTCCTCGACATTCAGCTTGGCCACCAGAGCTTCAATGGAAGCCTCCGGTCCGGAGATGGTGCAGTTATCCTCGCTGTTGTGGCACACGGGGAAGCAGTCGGCAGGGACGCGCTTGTGCGCCTCCTCCCAGCTGAGTCCAACAGCGGCCATTTTGCCCTTGGAGAGCTGCGTGTCGAGGATGCTCTTGCCACGCCAGTACGCCGCCAGCACAGTCTGTTCGGGTGTAAAGCAGCCATCGGCATAGGCACAGCCCAGCTCGCCCACCGAGTGGCCGACAATGCCGTCGGGATGGATGCCCAGCGAGCTGAGCAGATCGGTGAGGGCCACCTGCATGGCGGCAATCGAGATGAAGGAGTTGAGGATATTCTCGAAGCTCTTGTCCGTGGAGCGGGTGAGCACATCGATGAGATCGACGCCCTCGGGCTTGAGGACATCCGCGCAGCGTTGAATTGTCTCCGCGAAGGCATCGATGCGCATCAGATCCTTGGCCATGCTGGCCCACTGGCTGCCCATGCCCGAGTAGACATACCAGATGGGACGCTTCTCGTCCGTGTACTCCAGCACCTCGCGCTGCAGGGTGCCCTTGCCGCTGCTGACCACGCCATAGCCGCGGAAGTAGTGCAGCGGAATGGGCTTCGAGTGGATGTCGTTCAGCAGCTGCAGATACTCATCATCATCGGCATGTCCGGCCGCCGACTCCAGCAGCTGTTCGACAGCCTCAAAGGTGCGTCCAGAGGCGATGACCACCTTGGGACCGCTGTCACGTGGCGTCAGCGCCTTGGGCTTGGGATTCGACTTGAGAATGACGTGAGCATTGGCACCGCCAAAGCCAAACGAGTTCAGGCCAATGATGCCACCATTCCAGGGCAGATTCTTGTCCACCACCTTGAGACGTCCATCGACGAGGCCATACAGATCGGGATTGGGTTTGTTGTAGTGCAAATTGGCTGGGATGACGCCCTCCTCCATGGCAATCAAGATCTTGGCCACGGAGCACACACCCGAAGCGGGCTCCGAGTGTCCCATGTTGGACTTGACGGAACCAATTAGCAGCGGGTTGGTGCGATTCTTGCAGAAAAAGTCCGTAATGGAGTTGACCTCCTGGGGATCGCCGACCTTGGTGCCCGTGCCGTGAGCCTCCACATAGACGACATCGTTGGGGCTGAGGCCGATCTCCTCGTATGTCTCGCGTATCAAACGATTCTGCATGCTGCCAATGGGATAGGTGATGCCCTGCTCCTTGAACCCGTCCGTATTGGTGCGCACATTCAGGATGGAGGCATAGACACGCTTGGCCTCGGCGGTGCGCTGCAGCAGCAGCACCACACAGCCATCGGAGCGCACATAACCGTTGCCAGAGTCATCGAAGGCCTTGCAGCTGCCATCCGGGCTCAACATGTTCAGCCGCTTGAACTGCAGCGACATGGTGGGCTTCAGAATAAGTCCGGCGCCAGCCACAATGGCATTGTCGATCTTGCCCTCGCGCATGTCGGAGAAGGCCTGCTCCAGGGCATACAGCGAGCTGGAGCATGCAGTGTCAATGCTGTAGCTGGGCCCCTTGAAGTCGAACGTGAAGGAGATGCGATTGGCGAACATGGCACGGGCACAGCCCGTCAAGCCATATCCATTCACACGATCGGGATCGCAGCACCAATGCTGCTCCGTCTCCGAGGTGGAGACGCCAATGTAGACGCCAGTGCGTGAGCCACGCAGATCGGTGGGATTGAGACCAGCATCGATGATCGCCTCGTGGGTCAGCTCGAGCAGCATGCGCAGCAGCGGGTCCATGCATTCGGCCTGCTTCTGGTGCACGCCAAAGAACTGCTGATCAAAGTTCTCCAGATCGCTCTCCTTGATCTTGCCCATCCGATCGGGTAGGCCATAGAGACCTGCAAGGAGTTGGAATACCAAACTTTAGCTGAAGGATCTAGGAGGATTTCTGTTTAACTTACCGCGCTCCCAGCGTCTGGGATCATCGTTGACCATGTCCACGCCATTGAACAGATTCTGCTTGAACTCTTCAATGTTGGAGCTCTCGGGCAGGCGACCGGAGAATCCAGTGATGGCCACCTCATCGTTCAGCGCTGTCTGCCGCGGCACATAGTGTCCGCCACCCAGGTCCAATTGGGGTGCGGCACGAGTGGCAGGCTCGGCGGTGATTACTTCTTCGGCAAAACGGGCAGGCATCTTGGGGCTATGAGTGTCGTTCGGGTCCGGGTTCTGACTGTGGTTGTGCGTGTGCAAGTGGGTGGCGTGGGTGGAGGTGGAGGTGCTCGGTGTTATCTGCGTGTCGTCTGGCTCCTTGAAGGCGTCAGGTTGATGCGAATTCTGCTGCTGCTTGTTGCGACGGCGGCGACGGCGATTGGCTCGGGCACTTTTCCCGTTATTTTGGCCACTTGGAGAATGATGCTGCTGCTCTTGGCTCTGATGATTGCTCTTGAAGGCAACAGGATGCTGCTGGTCCACGGCTTGCAACAGGTTTGAGTGTAGCGTCTGTAAAAATGCACAAGGAAAATATAGAAAATTTTAACTAGGGAAATTATCAGTTTTTTCTGGGTACAATCAAGAGAGAAAACGCTACTGTTTAGGTCAACATTTGTCCATTCCTTCACTCATTACACTCCCCTCCGAATGGATTGCATACCTCAAGGAGTAACAATTAAAATCAGCCTGAACCATTTGACAGAATAGGATTTTCGATGGTATTTTCTCATATTTTCAATTGGCAGTAATCGTTTTTGTTAGTTTAAAATGTCTAACAAAGAGCCTGCTTAGTCATGTTTTTATTGTCCATTTATCGACCTTTATAGCTTTACAAAATTCGAATGCTGAATAAATAAAATAATAATTTTCTTTAATCATCAGCCACACTGGCGCCCAAAATAGTATGCCTAACAGCACTGTTAATCAGCCGCTGGAAAGCTTTTGCCAGCTGAGCAAAGCACAGTCTTGCTCTCTCTCTCTCTCTCTCGCTCTCTGCGAAGCTGGCGCAGAAGCAAGCCGGTGTACCGGTACGTACTGCCGGTGTATGTACTGCCAGACAAATGGGCAGGCAGGCAGACTCTGGGCAGTAGCAGCAGGCAGGCAGGCAGGCAGTCAGTCAGTGGAAAGTTAGTATAGATATTACAAATCAGGTGATTTCTGGAGGAGCTTTTGCCGCGCAAGTGGCTGCATATTTGTTATGGGCGGCTTGCTAGGTTAGGGCGTGGCGTGGCGTGATGATGCGATGCCACCGCCTAACAGCCGCTGTCAAGGGGCAACATGTGGCAGTAACAATTACAGTGCAACATGGTTTGCGTTAACATAGGCACAACACAACCACACAACATAACTCCCTTTCCTTCACTCCTCCTCTCTCTCTATCCATGTTTCTCACGCAATAAATCCCCCTAAGCACAACAGAAGACAAGCTGCTTTCTCATTCGCCGAGAAACTCGTACGATGTGCAGAAAGAATGATTCAACAAAAGGGAAAGAAGTAAGTGACGAAGGCAGTTGGCGGTCTCCCCCAGAGCGACGCGTCGCTAGAAGATGAAGAAGAACAACGAAAATCGTACAGCCGAAAAACTATGCTGCTGCCGGCAAGCGATACTCACCTCTTTGTGGGTAGCGACTGTGAGAGTGAGCGAGTGGGAGAGGGCTTACCGTTGTTTATGTTTATACTCAGGCAAGAGGTATTATGATAATTAACAGAGGTTTGCCAAAGCTGACAAGAAGTGAAATCAGATCAAAATATTTGAAAATAGGAATTACTAAAAATATCTTGTAACTGTCTGCTGGGTGTCCTCTAATGTAGCAACACTAGAGTTTATCGTCAAAATTAAATGACTTTCCTGGAAAGGGTATCAAATGTTTCGCTACTCATGTCTACTTTCTTGTTGCCATAGTAATTGTATATGTCAGAGCGAGTGAGATTCAAAATTTTGCATGCCAACCACCGGAACACACACAGAAGCAGCCACATACACACACACACACACATGAGCTGGACGCGTGTACCATTTGTTTAGTGAGATAAGGTGGCGTGATTTCTCAAGTTCATTCAAGTATTACTTTCATAGTTTAGGCTTTTGCTGCATCTCTGATTTCATTCCCCGAATTGTTTGTTTTGTTTTTGCTTGGGCTACAATCCATAACCCTCTATTGATCCTTTTACTTTGATTGTCAGCGCTCGGTTCTGTATTGATTTCTCCGGAATCCATCAGACTCCACTGACTGACTGTGTGTCACCCATCATCAGGCCATATTGCTAAAAATTGCGTCATTAGATAAGCAAACATGTAAACAAACCGCCTCCCTCCCACAGTGTCACCCGCCCTAGAGGAGAGGTCTTGGGCACTCTACATTGTTTATTTATGCACTCGGTTCTATTTTCACAGTTATCGATTTTGTCCAGGGTAGGGCTGGTAGGAGACTCAAGTTCACGTGTACTGGCTGCTGCCTCCTCACACCCAACACCTCACACCCCACACCCCATACTCTTCTATGTACAATTAGTCCTCATTCTCATCTCGCCCACTAAAACTATGCGGAGAAGAGGCTGATAATGCCTCGCGCCTCAAGTTCACGATCTTCAGCGATAATTGATAACACCAAAAGGTGGGCCATGGGGTGATTCCATGCAGAGCTGATAAGGCGTCGCGCCGCTGTCTACTCATACGATTCTGCACCTGATCGGAACTATTGGCCCGATGCCAAACGCGTGTAGAACAGGAAGCTTATATACATTCTTACAAACTGCTGATAAAGCACTCGAAATTTTCCTATCATCCAATTTGGGTTTGTTTTGATACCCTTGCAGACGGGTGCTATATGTTGCGCATTTTTTATGTACTTTAATTTAGTTTTAATATTGACTTCAAATTAATTTCTCTAGCTGAATCAGCTATACTTTTGATACGAGTATAGAAATAATATTTGAGTCTAAATCTAAATATTTTATCTTCCCATATATATGTGAGGCACATAAAAGGGTATTTAAGGCTTCGCTTTGGCCACAAATTTGCATTTCTTTTTGTTTTATGCCTTATTCAGCTTGAATTTCTGATAGTCTTTTCATGGGAAATCTTACAAATAAATGTTTTGCTGCTTCTTCCGTCTGCAATTAGGAGGAGAAACCCTATCGAGAAGCCAATAAACTTTCATAGAACGCCTTCCTTAGTTATATCTATCTCTCTCTCTCTCATCCTCCCTGTCAATTAGCAACTGTAATTCGTTGTAGCAATGTTGTGGAATGGTGCAACCAAGGGGGCAATACCAGGCAGTGGAGGGGGCGTTTAGAATAACACTTTTGGCACTGTTTGGGCCCAAGCTAAAGGTCCTAAAGGTCAAAACGTTGCATGCCAAGTGCGAATCGAGCAAACGGGAAATGTTCTCCAATTTAGTAATTTGTATTTTTAGCTGGGGGGCTAGCCAAGCAAATACATTGGAAAATATTAGTTCGAAAGTTTCACAAAAACAGTTTCTGCAGTGGAGTCTGAAGCGTAGTTAATGGAAGTTTCTCTTGCAACTCTCTAGATGCTTCTGCAGCTTCCACCTGAAACTATCATTTGGAGTAGAACAAAAAAAGAAGTTCTCACCATGACTTAAGGTGGACCTAAATCTTTAACTTTTGATGATTCCATCATTTTTTTTCCATTACTTTATCACTTAAATTCAATTTTTTTTTACATTTTATTTATATTTTGTGTCCGTATTTTTATTTGCTGCTCTTTCCCACGCACACATGAACTCAAGCACACACACACACACTTTGGTCGGGAGTCCAATATTATTCCTGCGGCTGCCATTTTACTTTTTGTACATACCTAAAAATCAGGCGATTCCTCTTGACAGCTGTTTTTCTGGCTAAATGGCTCTGGAGCAGTGGGTAGGCTTGGGGCTTCTGGGTGCAGTTGGTCCTGACTGACTTTCGAAACCTTTAGCTACGCTACTTTTGCAATTAACCAATACAAAAACACAGCACTATTCCTTTTGCTATTGTTCTCCTTCCGTTTTGTTGCCGTTAGCGTTTTTCTTTTTTCTTTGCAAATTATTTTGCTACACTCTTCGTTTTGCACTGTGGCTGGGGCCCGTCTAATGGAGGCGAAAGACACACTGTGTTTGAAGCGTTGCGGTTAATAAAGCACGACAACTGTGAGACGGTTCGATCACGTTCACGTCTGCCAGCGAAAAAATAAAACGGTAATAGTCCAGGCATCAGGTGAGCGACGTCTTTTATATGAGGCGCGGCCGAAAGCTTTCGCATCGCCACAAGAGCAGAGAGAGACCAGCAGAAGATAAGCTTTCTCTCTCTGGGTGTTAACCTTTGGGAGTGTGTAGGGCCTCTGTTGTTGCTCTGTAAAATGATTTGCGTGTCTGTAGTTAAGCATTTTGTGCAGCATTTAAATTCGAAATTAACAGCGATAAGTGGTTCCTCCGGCCCGGTCAGCTGTTGCCTGCGTGATAAAGATGTACAAATTTTGATTTGTCCCCGCCATAGAGCAGGGAATCGGACCACTTTTTTGTTGCTACTAACTACAGTCTTATATGAAAGCACACACACACACACACACGCTCTCTCTTATACGTAACATGCATATTTATATGTACAATGTTCGTATAAGTGTGTACGAAGCAGACATAGCGCGACGCGACTGTTATTCGTCTGGGCAGATTTGTTCGTAGATAGAACACCAAAATGTAGAGTACATAGGAATCGGAATTGGTATTATTATCAATTATGGAAAGGTACATTGGATTTTTGTTTAACGGGTCATATAAAGGCCGCCGCCGCTGCCGTTGCTGCTGCTGCTACTGCCGGACAATCGTGATTCATCGTAAATCATGCGAGCGCCACGATCCCAGTCGCGTGTCCAGAAACCAAACAAATTCGCATTAGATCGCTTCTAGTACGAGTACTTATACAATCCCGTGAGATTGCTACGTGTATTATTGGTATACATAAACAATATAACGATACATTAACAGCTACAGAGTAAATCATGATGCTATCAACTAGATCCGTTTCCTCAGCACACGCTCGAGGATCTGTAACGTTTGAGCCTCCTTGAGGAATGTCCGATGTGTGCCCTCCACCACATGCATATCGATCTGTGCGCTGCAAATCTGCAAAAGTCGGGAACGTAACGTAACGTAAGCTTATGGATAGCTGGATCGGTGCTTACCTCCTTGAGACCATAGTCCTGTGCCATTATCGCATTGTGCTCGGCGGATTTGATTAGCACCACGTCGCTGTGCAGCTGCTTGGCACCCTTGTAGCTTTCCGAGAGCAAAAGCTTCTGTTTGAACATGCAGGCAGCTTTCTTGATCTGTTTGGCGAGAGGAGTAAGAAGGGGTAGAAAGGGAATTGAAGAAGTGAATGAAGAAAGCTGTCTTGGGATGAACAAATCTTAAGATATGAAATGAAAATGGAAATCATTATCTTTCTGTAGTTAAAAGAAGAAGGTTTGAGTATCCGCCAATACTCGGAATTCTGTAGAAAGTTTGGGTTTTCTTTTCTTATATTTCTGTTTATCCTTATGGTAAATATTTATCAATATTTATAATAAACATAAACGCATTCCTTATCTACATTTGAACAAGAAACTGCCACTCACATAACACACATATGTATACCCCTTATTGCAACTACTTCTAAAACCTCAAGAGCATTAAAACCAAACACAAATAAAAACTTGAGTCAGTAGTCGCTCCCTATAACAACAAATATTTATACAAATACTTGAGTTTCGCTGTACTCGGGGAAACTGTGATATTCGAGACTATTAAAGATGTCTATAAATAATGCAGAATGAATAAGGAAAGAGTTGAAGCAATGACAGACATAATGCACATATCTACTACACCCACCATAAGTTAATCAAAATTTAATATAAATAAAGTTAAATGAATGCAGTAGGAAAAATAGGGGAACTTATAAGAGGGTTAAGAAAACCCTCTTAAAGGAGCCCGTTACATTATTGAGTGCTTGGAACAGTGATAAAGATTGATCTCCCATTCTGTGGCACCTTTTCTTGACAGAGTTTACTCACCACTTCTTTGGTTTGTTGCGTGTGTCCGGCCAGTGTATCGGCCAGCTTGTCCAGCTTCGAAGGCCACGTCTTGACGCCATCCAGTAATTGCAGAAGCTGTCCAGCAGTAAAAAGAATTAGCATGATACAAATCAAAGGTATGTCCACCCAAGACCTCACCTGATTATAATCCACATCGGCTAGTAGAGCACCAAAGTAGGCCAATGTCATGGACTGCTGTCGATTGAGGTCGTCGGTTTGCTTCTTGGCCTCCTGCACATAGCCGCTGGCAATGGTCGGGGCACCGTCCAGCATGATGACCTTGACGCCAAAGCGTCGCTGCTCCAAGGCCACGCCAATGGCATGGGCCAGCAGACAGCCATAGGAGTAGCCGACAATGTTGTAGGGGCCACGCGGCTGCAGGCGCTGAATCTGCCCGAGATAGTAGGCGGCACAGGCCTCGATGGAGTCCAGGGGCACCTGTTCGGTGCACTGCAGACCATAGGCGGGGCAGGTGAGTGAGGAGGCCAGAGCCTCCACGGCAATTGTGAAGCCCTCGATGGGTGCGAGGAAGAAAACGGCAGGCTCCTCGCTGGCCACCGCAGCCCTTGAGTGCAGACGCACGAGCACCTCCTGGGGTAATACTTCCTTGGCGAATACCTTGCGAGTCTCATCGCTCTGTCCCTGTCCCTTAATCTGATCCGCGGCAGTGCCGCCTGTGCCAGCTGCAGAGGCCACAGTGTTCGTTCCTGCCGCTGTGCTGGGCTCCTGTGCATCGATTTGCTTCAGCGCGCTGAATGTCAGCTGGCGAATCTCTTGGGCTGTGAGCACCAAGTCGAAGTGCCGCTCCAAGGTTTGCTTGATCTCTGTGCTCATTAGGGAGTCCATGCCCAGGTCGAACAACGTTGTCTTATCCTGCACACTCTTCACATCCCGCAGACCCATAATATTAGCTATCGTTGCAATCAAACTCAGGCGATTCGTCTGCTCCGTTTTGCGCTTCTCCGCCAGCACCATGGATGCCATGACAGGATGTGGCTGCTGCAGAAACCAATCGATGGTCTCCAGGCAGCTGTTCATCCGCTGAGGGAGGGTGCCCCCGATGACCGTGTCATTGTTGCCCATGTGCTCCATGATCAGACCCGTGTCCCCAATGGCGCCCCACTGTATGGCCGTGCCCGGGTAGCCATCGCTCTGCCGCTGCTCGCAAATACGCTCCATGGCGGAGTTGGCCAGGCCGTAGTTGGTCTGTCCAATGTTGCCACGGCCGCAGGACACGCTGGAGAAGCAAATGAAGTACTCCAGCGCGGGGCACATGCCGCGGGAGAGTGTGTCCAGGTGCTGCGTGGCCAGCAGCTTGGGAGCCGTCACCTGTTCGAAATGTTTCGCTGTTTGATCCTCAAACAAGCCATCCCGCAGCACCGCTGCCAGATTGAAGATGCCCCCGACCAGCGCCAACTTGTTGCTGCTCTCCAGCAGCCGCTGGCAGCCCACCGCAGTCGTCACATCATTCGTGTCGATCATCACCTGAACGCCACGATCATGCCAGCGGCGCACCATGAGCGCCTGGTAGCCAGTCTTCACGCCCGAACGGGAGCTGAGCACCAAGAAACGAGCGCCGCGGGACACTAGCCAGTGGGCCAACTCCAGGCCAAAGCCTCCGAGTCCACCCACCAGAATGTAGCTCTTCTCGGGGTGCATGTAGGAGCGGGGAATGGCACTGATCTGGCGCAGTTTGGGCAGCGCAGATTTCTGCTCCTCCTCGTGGCGCACCTGCAGGACGACCTTGCCGATGTGCTTGCCCGAGGCCATGTAGCGGAACGCCTTCTCGATCTCCTTGTCCGCAAAGACAGTCGTGGCCAGTGGTTGCACAGCGCCGCTCTTGATGCCTTGCGTCACGAGGCGAGCCACCCTCAGCTGCATCTCGGATTCACCCTCCATCACGCTGTCCAGCAGGATGCCGTGGAACGAAGTGTTCTTGAGGAACACGGACATGCCCAGGGGGCTGTTGTTGCTTAGATCGAATTTGCCAATCTCCAGGAAGCGTCCATTGAGTGCCAGGCAGCGAATGGAAGCCTGCAGCTTCTCCTCGGAGAGGGAGTTCAGGACCAACTCCACGCCCTCGCCATGGGTGACAGTCATGACCAACTGCTCGAAGGATGTGTCGCGGGAGTTGCCAATGTGTCGCTCCTGCAGCTTGGGGAATCGCTTCAGCAGGAACTCGCGCTTCTCCTTGCTGCCCACAGTCGTGAACACAGTGAGTCCGTGAGCCAGAGCCACAGAGATGGCTGCCTGACCCACTCCTCCAGAGCCCGCGTGTATGAGGATGCGTTCACCCTTCTTCATCTGTCCGCGCACCACCAGCGCATAGTACACTGTGGCATAGACCACAGGCACTGTGGCAGCCTGCTCCATGGTCCAGTTGTCGGGTATTTCCCACAGCAGGTTCCTGTTCGCCAGGCAATTGGTGGCCAGCGACTTGGCCGTGACCATGGCCATGATGCGGCGACCCTGCGAGTCGCGACCCGCAAACTCCAGGCCGAGAACGCAATCCTGAAAGGCCAGATCCCCGGGCAGTGCATCGACGCCGAGTTTGCCGGAGGCCAGCATCACATCACGGAAATTGAGGGGCGCATAGTAGACGGTGCAGGGCTCAAAGTTGCCCTTGGCCGGCAGCTGGCTGCTCCTCGGACTCTCAATCCAACGGAGCGAGGAAAGATCACCCTTGACGAGGGTGTTGACATAGGCCTGTTCCACGGGCAGCAGATGCTGCTGGGGCTCCATCTTGAGGTGCCGGAAGCTGCCCCAACTGGCGTGACTGTAAACATTGATGGCCAGATCCTTGGCCAGCTGCTCGGCGTAGAAGGGCTCCTCGAGGGCGAACTGCGGCAGACCCTCATCCAGCATGAGGTAGAGCCGCGCCCAGTTGCCGCCCTGCTCCCGCTTGAGGCAGTTCATCAGTCCGAGAGCGCCCGATCTGGCCTCCCCCTGAGCCACGAGGTAGAGGCAACGCTGCTCCGCTTGGGCCTTGCTGAGAGCGCTCTTGAGCTCCGAAATCCATTTGAAATGTTTGTTCGTAATGGCCACAACGAGGCCACGAGTCTGGGCCATGCTGGGTCGCTTTTTGGCCAGGATTAGCACGCGATCAGTGCCAAAGAAGTGCTCCAGCACGGGCAGCAGTTGGAGTTTGGACAGCTTATCCCGGCCTGAGAGGTTGTAGCCACTGGCGGAGTCCTCGAGCAGCAGAAAGCCAGCCTCGGGTTTGAGGGAATCCACGCAGTGTTCGAGGTCCTTCAGGCTGTGCTTTGTGAGCAGATCGAGGGCGTGCACAAAGTGACATTGCTGCTCCACGGCACCTGCAGAGAGATCCTTCGTTATGGTCCTCACACCCGACTCCTTGAGCTTCTCGTGTAGCTCGGACTCCGCGGAGGAGGCAGCACTCAGCACAGCGAGATCTGCCACCAGAATGGGCTCCCTTTCAATCAGTTCCAGCAGCTCCAGGGCATGCAGTGGCTCCGGCGAGAGCTGCACGCCCTTCAGCTTCACGGGGCAGCCACTGTTCTCCACCACCAGCTGCATGGCCACGGCCAGCGCGGTGCTGCGAGTGCGCTGCGGATCCTCGCGCTGCCCCAAGTGCTGCACATGTGACACGAATCGATAGCGCTCCAGACTGGGCGCAGATTGACCCCCGGACCTGCGCTGCGTTTGGGCAGTTTTCATTTTGTGAATCTCCACGCCGCCGCACGTGACCACCGAGATGTTGCGATGCCAGTGGACGGGCAGCTTCTGCTGGTGTCGCTTCACCAGCTCCATGTGCCGCAGCGGATCGATGAGAGCCCGCTCAATGCCCGTGGGCACGTACAACTCGCGAATGTCATTGCTGAGAATGCGAAATTGCAGCATGGTGTCCATGAAGCTGATCCAGTTGTCCACCCACTGCAGGCGACCTGTGACCGCGGCAATGTCGGACTCCAGGATGCCCTGAAAGACGCCGCTGTAGTCGTAGCCCCTGAGACGCAGCTCCTTGTAAATGTCCTTCGTGGCGAGCTTCTGGGAGCCCGCAGTGCCGGGCAGCGAGGGCAGATGCAGCCGCTCCTGAGTGACATCCGTGACGAGACGCAGCTTGCCGGAGGCCACGAGGCTGCTGCCCTCGCAAATCTCAAAGCTGCTGCTGCCGGGAAAGTAGTTCAGCGAGAGCTTCACGATGCTCCCAGCACTCAGGATCGTTGCACGATGGAAGACGACGTCCTCAAAGAGCACGGGAGTGCGCAGATAGTCGACTCCCTGCTGCTGCGCGAGCATCATCCAAGCGAGCGTCATGTAGCCCGTGGCAGGGAAGAGTATTCTCCCATCGATGTTGTGGCCCACCAGGAAGGCATTCTCCTCCTTGGACAGATCCAGTTCGACGCACAGTTGTCCCGACTGTCGGCCGCCCTTGAACTTGGGATAGTTCCACTTTTGCGTGTGATCCCAGCCCACGAGGGAGCCCAACATGGGCGTGCCACGCGACACGGGATAACTTATCTCCGGGAAGATGCGCAGCAGCTGCGGCTGTCCCCCCGAGGCAAAGAGTCTGCCCAATTGGCTGAGCAGAAACTCATAATTGTTGGCATGTCCACGCTGCATGAGGGACACGTAGGAGATCTGCGGACCCAGGGAGCGGAGTATGGCACGGAAGAGTCCATGTGGCGCAATCTCCACAATGAGCGCGTTCTGTGGTATGTGCTGGATAGCCTGCTGAAACAGCACCGGCGAAATGAGGTTATTAATGAAGTAACCAGCGTTGGCCACACTACTCTCGGGTGTCTGCCAGTCCCGCTCCCTGACGCTGGTGCTCAGCCAACGCTCGCTGCGTGGCTTGGGCTCGGTGATCAAACGCTCCAGGTTCCTGCGCAACATTGGTGCTGCGCCCTCGATGTAGGGACTGTGAAAGGCATAGCCGCCGGAGCCCACTTCACGCACAAAGATGCCCTCCGACTGCAGCTGCTCGATGGCTGCGTCCATGGAACCCACAGGACCTGAGACCGTGCAATTGTCCTCGCTGTTGTGGCACACCGCATAGCAATCCGCGGGCAGATGTGCGCCAATCTCCTCCCAGCTCAGCCCCACGGCTGCCATCTTACCACGCGGCAGACCGGGCGTGTCCAGCACGCTGCGTCCGCGCCAGTAGGCCGCCAGCACTGTCTGCTCGGCCGTGAGGCAGCCATCCATATAGGCAGCGCCAAGCTCCCCTGCCGAGTGGCCAATAATGCCATCGGGCTGTATGTCCAGTGTCTTGAGCAGATCCGTCAGTGCCACCTGCACAGCAGACACGGACACAAAGGAGTAGAGCATATTGTCAAAGGTGCGCTCGGTGGAGCGTGTGAGAACGTCTATTAGATCGAAATCCACGCGGGCAAGCACCTGAAATGGCAGAAGAGTGGTTGAAAGAGAGAAACTGAGTAAGTACATAATTGCAGGCAAATTCACGCACATAAGAACATGAAATCATATACAAATGCATATTTAAGGCACATCAAACAGCAAAGAATTCACTAACACGTTGACGTCTTCACCACACTAAAATCTCTTTCGGCTACCAACAACTTGTCCGCATGCATAAAAGCAACAGCAAACCAAGAGCCGAGAGAGAGAGAGAGAGAACGTGGGGAATAATTGATCCTCACCAAGGTGAATATAATTACAAGCTGACGTTGTCCGCTGTGGGGAGGATTCACCTTGACTCTATCTCCATCCCTTTCTAGCGCTTGTCTCTCTGAGCGTGGTGCGCTTACCACAAACCCCGTTAGTTAGAGTCAAATAAATTGCAACAATTTGCAGTATGCATACATGGGCATATTTGCATACAAATGCACTCGCATTGAAGAGAGAGAGAGTAATGTAAATAAATTGGAGTTAATTTACTAAATAATTCGTGGATAACTTTCTCATTCCATGGAAAATTTTCCGTGATTAGTAACTAATTTAGTTGGGAATAAAAGCCACTAATGTATCAAATTATTTTAAATGGTTATAGCTATACAAAATACAAATACTAAATTTAATTTAAATGGCTTTGGAAAAGGCTTTCATAAATGCTGGACCACAACTTTGGCTTGCTCAAAGTTCAGCTGTTGCCATGCTATGGATACACATTTTACATATGTATGTATGTATGTATGTATGTATGTATGTATGTATGCAGTAAAACTTTGTCGCACTTGAACTTGAAAGAGAAAATTTCAAGGTCGCAGTACCGATAGGATCTGAATTACTTTTTGCAAGATAAGCTGCAGATTCGAATGGAAATAATCAGCTAGGGGTAAGACCTAGAGTAGACCAAATATAAGATACCCCAACGACTCACCTCTGCGCACTGCTCAATGGACTTCCGGAACACATCCAGCTGCATGAGATCCTTGGCCATGCTGGCCCACTGGCTGCCCATGCCCGCGTAGACGAACCAAATGGGTCGCGATTCCTCCTCAAATGGAAGTACCTCCTGCTTGAGTGCGCCACTGGGGCCGAGCACGGCATAGCCGCGGAAGGGATGCAGCGGAATGGCATGCGAGTGAATGTCATTGATGAGGGCCAAGAACTCATCGTCGTGCCGCTGGTCGGTGGCCACCTGCAGCAGCTGCTGCACCGCTGGCTCCGTCCGACCCGAGCAGACCACCAGCTTGAGGCATTGCTCCTCCGCCGTGGCTTTGGGTGTGGCTTTTGGCGCCTTGGATTTCCCGTGAGAGCGGAGAATGACATGGGCATTGGCACCGCCAAAACCGAACGAGTTGAGGCCCACAATGCCGCCCTGCCAGGGCATGTTACGATCCACGACCTTAAGGCGGCCCTCGACCAGGGCGGGCACCGCTGGATTGGGTGTGCGATAGTGCAGATTGCTGGGCAGAATGCCCTCCTCCATGGCAATGATCATCTTGGCCAGAGCACTGACACCCGACGCAGGCTCCGCATGGCCCATATTCGACTTGACAGAGCCAATCAGCAGCGGTGTGGGTCTTGCGGGATGGCAGAAGAAATTGCTCAACATGTTGGCCTCCTGATCATCGCCCACGGGTGTGCCACTGCCATGGGCCTCCACGTACACCACATCATCCGGATTGAGGCCAATTTCGCTGTAGGTTTCCTGCAGCAGGACCTGCTGCATTTGTCCGCTGGGAAAGGTGACGCCCTGCTCCTTGAACCCGTCCGTATTGGTGCGCACATTCAGGATGGAGGCGTAGACACGCTTGGCCTCAGATCTACGTTGCAGCAGGACCACCGCACAAGTGTCCGCCCGAGCATAGCCATTGGCAGCGGCATCGAAAGTCTTGCAGGCGCCATCCATGCTGACAATGCCCAAGCGGAGAAATTGCAGAGCAAAAATAGGTTTCAGGATGAGATTCACACCCGCCACGAGGGCGTAATCGCAGCGACCGGCACGCATGTCCGCGTAGGCATGGGACAGGGCCACCAGAGAGCTGGAGCAGGCGGTGTCCACGATGAAGCTGGGACCCTTGAAGTCAAAGGTGTAGGAGATGCGATTGGCGAACATGGCACGGGCACAGCCCGTCAGGCAGTAGCCATTGATGGTGCTCGGCTCCATGTTGGGTATCTCGTGCTCCGTCTCCACAAAGGACAAGCCAATGTAGACGCCCGTGCGGGTGCCACGCAGCTGGGCGGGATTGATGCCCGCATCGATGATCGCCTCGTGGGTGAGTTCCAGCAGCATTCGCATGCAGGGATCCATCAGCTCGGCCTGCTTCTGGTGCACACTGAAGAAGTTCTCATCAAACTTCTCCAGATCCTCATCCTTCATCTTGGCCATGCGCTCCGGCAGTCCATAGATGCCTAGAGTCGATCGTTGATTGAGGATCTAATCGAATAGGATTTGGGTTCGTCACTCACCTGCCTCCCAGCGTCTGGGATCATCTGTGACCATGTCAATGCCATTGAGCAGATTGTACTTGAACTCCTCAATGTTGCTGCTCTCCGGCAGCTTGCCCGACAGTCCCGAGATCACCACGTCCCTGGCATCCCCACAATCAGCTGCAGTCCCCGTCTGCGCTTTCTTCTTGTTGGGCATCTTCTGTGGCTGTATATGTGGCTTCTTGGGTGCTAATCAGGCTCGCTGGCAGTTCAGTCTGTCTATCTGGGTGGGTCGAAAGGATTGAAGAATTGTTAGACATCAAATTTCTGGAAATATTTTGGGCCCAGATTAAGTTACTAGGAGCAAGGCAAAGCTAAAGGTAAAAAAAACCCTCCTATCCAGACTGGACGCCAAAAGAAGTCGTCGAGCTGTAATGTGCCAAGATCTGTGGGGTCAAAAAAATGAAAAGTGTCAAGCACGTGTATTACGAATACGAGTACTACTGGAATATATTCCTCAGTTTAAGTTTATGCAATAGATACAAGTTTTGTATTGCAATCTGCGTTGATCTAATGTCTTTCGACCTTCACTTGAATGATTAGTGCTAGAAACCAACCAAAGAAAACCTTTCGAAAATATAAGTATTAAAAGATTTTAATACGTAAATATGACTCTTCTTTGGAGCACATGAATTTCTACGTTCAACGTTTTCTTGGTGGGTTTTAATCAAAAAATAACTAAAGCAATCCCCGACTTTCTAAGCACACTTCTCTTCGTAGACCTGAAACTTTAGAGCCTACAAAAGGATATAATGAACATGGGGAAGCAGGAATATTGGCTGAGCAATATTCGGTATAAAGTTTGATCAAAACTCTTAGAGTTTGCTGCTAGCATTTTCAGGCAATATTCATTCCCTTTGCTAATAATGCTCTGCTCTGCTCTGGCAATCGCCAGTGCCCAGTCGGCATTAATGAGCGATTAAAGAGCGCTTGCTTGGCTTGGTCGCAATTAATTCTAAAATGTGCGACACTCTCGGTGCGATTTGAATATTTGTCGCACTGCGTGGCTGAGGCTAAGGCTGATAAGGGGCAGCGTTGCAGCAGCAGCAGCAGCAGCAGCAGCAAACACCAGAAGCAACTTCAGCCAGCAGTCACCTTTACTTTATCGGAACTACGACTACTCGTATATGTATAGGCTCCTATGCACTGGTCGTATGATTTGCTGATTCGGCATGTTCCACCTTAGATCTAGGGGGACTCCGCACTGCGTGTTGCCATGTTGCTTCGCTGGGAACTGCTGGGAGCTGTTGAGATAGTCGAAAATTCCAGTCCAGCTCTTGCCCGCGTGCACTGCACTGCGGATAGGGAAGGTGGCAGCTAGCGACATTGACCCGATAAGCCCAGATACAAGCTCTGAACTGATCGAATTTTTCCTCTACGTATAGGCGTAATTTCTATGTCAGTGAGGCGCGTGCCAGACTTCAAATGGAATATAATGATGGGTCCAAAGTCTATCTATACATATAATCAAATACTGTTTTCGACGGGCGAATCTTAATTTCTGAAACACATTTATTTCAGATAATGATTTCAAAGAATGCTTCTAGGCTTATAATATTACTCTTGTTATTTCTGTGGGCCTTTGTGTCCCTAAAATTCACAGAGCTCTCGTATCAAATACGCTCTCTTCCCTTTCTCCTTTGTTACATTTTGAAGGCATTTTTTGTTTCTCTGGAAAGGCAATGTCCTTTCTAGATTTTTAAGTATGAAAGCTCCTTTAAATCGCTCTCTACCAATCATCACAAAAGTAAATATAATCTGTACAAAATCTACGGTTTCTTTTGAGGCTTTCTAGGCGATTATGGAACTTTGGCTTTTGGTTATGGATATTCAATTCTGACCAACACACTTATTTTCTGCAAAGTAGCTCAGTTTTTGTATGCACTTGATATTCATGTGATTTTTTTGGCCCATAGCACTTTTGGCACTCTTTTTAGGTGTTCATGGTGTCCTTTTTGCTTTTAGTGCCTTCAGGTATACGATTTTTGATACGATGACAAACAAAAAAGAATTAGATGTACAGTCTGAACACGCCACTTTAAAATGTCTTTGCACTTCACTCACATTTCTTGTATCACTTTGGTGGAACGATCGGAATGGGCGAGTCTTTGAATTTGGTTGGATAATCGACTAGACTTTGGCACACTCCCAGACACTCAGTCACTCCAGTTGAAATCACTTTTTATGTAGATATTTGATCACTTTCTGCTGCACTTTTCGCGTATCCTTTGGTGCGCTCTGTTTTGGATGATCAGGCAAAAAGGATCCACAGGAGGGGATATGTCGCTGGGTGTGTGTGTGCGTGTGTGTGTGTGTGTTGTGTATATCCTTTTTGGTGTGCACGTATTGCTCCGACTTGTTCCGCAGACAGACTGAACTAGGGCTGCAGTTGCTTTATTCTTTATATGCATTCGGTTAGCGGGGAGGACGGGTGTCCGCTCGCTTGGTGGCCACCAAATGTCGCATATCTAATTCCCAATATCCATACCAAATACCAAATACTAAGCATACCCGATTTCATAATGACTGCGCCAGAATCGCCACAGCCAGCCATAGCCCCAGTCCCCACTGAATAATTCATTTTCATGCAAAAAAGCTGCTGCCGCTCTCCCTCTCCCTCTGTCTTTGCCTTTGAAGAATTTGAAGAACAAAAATCAAATAGAAATTGCGACGCTGTCCAGGACAGGTGTATCCGTGAGTGAGTGAGTGAAAGAGTGTTTGAGTGAATGCCCATGCGCTGGTAATTAGTCCAAGTGTGCGCCATCGCAGCTGACATCGCCGAGTTAACCCAGTTGTCAGGCCGAGCGTCCAGCCCCTCTGGCACGGCAAGGTTCAATGGCACGATCAGTGGACACTTTTTGTATTGAAACAGTCATTGGATTGCTAACGTCGTCGCTTGACCCGTGGTTTGCGCTTTTGACACTGACGCCTGGCTCTCGAGGAGGCTGCACGGCGCTTGGCTTTGGCTCTGCCTCTGGCGAAGGCCTTCCTAAGGGCCTTGATGGCCTGCCTGCGGGCTTTGGTCACCTTTGCACGGGACAAAGCCAGCTGTGACAGTCACAAAATATTAGTTTTAGCAAACAAAAGCAAACCCTATGCTGCCCACCGTTTTCTTGACTGCCTTTCGTGCAGATCTGCGCTTAGGCGCCTGCATGTCCAGCGCATTCGTCCTGCGCAGGTTCAAGGGCAAGCGTTGACGCTCCTTTGACAGCCAGATTATGCCCAGATGAATGCCCACAACCATGGCAAATTTCACGGCTTTCTTGAGCGTACCAAATGGAGCAATGTGCTGGGCTGTGACAAGGGGTTCCAGGGCTTTGCACAGATCCTCCACGTCGGCGCCTAAGAATGGGATACATGTCTTGTACCTTTACATAAATCGTGGAAATTACTCACTGAGCGTGGGCTGGCGACTCAGCAAATCCAATATGTGTGGCAGCAGGGATCCGGCAGGATCCATTCTGAAATAATTCTCTAATAATTTCTACGTTAAATTTGCATAAACTTTGCGCTGCATTTAGGTTTTAATTTTGTGTTTAGTGGAATGTTTTGAGGTGTTTCCTATGACTTATTAGCTGCATCGAATGACTGATATCACTTGGTTTTCTGTGCTTGAGAATATTCCACAATAAACTCGAATCCTAGACTGGGGCTGCCATGGCAATGCCCGAGTTTATTTGTTTAATTTCCATTCACTCTCAACTTTGTGCACTTAAAATACCGAATTAAATCAAATTAATTGTAGACACTCCATTGTATTGTATATAAATCGCCGAGCACTGAATTATGTATGTACGAGACCCAATTTCAAATTAAACAAATGCAAATAATTATTATAATTTTCCAAAACAAAAGTTTGAGCAAACTAAAAGTTGTAAAAGATGTTAGTATTGGTTTAAGAAAGGATTGCATCAGCTCATAGTAAATTTAACAATACAACTTCCTACTTATTTATGTATTTACTTTATTTCTTCAGCATAATAAAAACAATCCACGCGACGACTTCCTTGTGCTACCCCAACAAAGTCCAAACGATTTCCCATTGCGTCAGACAACAGTTGACGTGGAAAAAACACAACAAAATAATCCTAATTGTAAACACATTTATAAAAGTTCTAGAAATATAAGCGCCACATAAATACTTGCATACCTAACGAACCTCAAACGAAAGCCAATGACCCCCTCGACGACAGATCTTATTACAATACTAAATGGGGTTATATACTTGTAAGTCCCTTTCAAATAGCATTAACTTTTTTGTTTATTTTATATGAACAAAATGTAAAATACATAACTCATTTATTGTCTTTGCACTACCCATAAGGGATTGATATAATTATGCTACATGAATGGGCTAGCTTGTTGCTTAGAATCACAATTTAGTCAGCGCAAGCGACCCAAAATTGTAAATCAAATAATTGTGACAATTTAAATACAAAATAAAAGCCACAAAAATAGAATATATAAATGCAACAACAAATAAGAAAATGAAAACATATTAGGTAACAGTCAGCGATTGTGCCATAACTTAGCCAATATTTTTCCTATATTCAAATCAATAAATAAACACCAAAAATTGGCGTAATTTTGTCTTCATCTAAAAACTATGAATAATGAAAATTGTTCTCAAAGTAATATTCAGTCAATCCTATGGGCAAAACCTTTTCGCTAACATACGGAAACTTTCGCCAGTCATAAGCTACGTAGAAATTATGATTTTAAACAAAATTTGATAAGCACTTGTGAGTGCAAGGCTTCCAAAAAGCGATAATAATTTCCAAATGATTTTCCCCAAAAGTCTCCTACTTTATATGTGACTACAAACACAACTGCAGTGACTCCCTTCTGATGAATATGTACTTATAATGGAAATGTTAAACGAAAAGATTAGGATCTTATCTGAAGCGGGGGTTTCTAGAGCAAACCATCAACAGGCCATTTAGTCTTTCCATGCGTATCAATAGAACGGTAATGGGCCCGGTAACAAATGCTGAGAGCGGCGGCTGCTACTATTAATAAAAACCAAAACAAAACAAAAGACGCGTGCACATTTCGGCTGCGCCGTCTTCGACCATGATACGGTGGCTGTTGTTTTGTTGGTTTTTTGTTTGTCAAGCCTCGACCTTGGTGATAGCAGGGAACAGCTCACATTTTGCTCTGGATGCTCTGGATCGGAGCGTTGTTAACACATGAGAGCGCTGTGATTGGCTCGGGCATGCCGCGTGCTTTGGACCCGTCTCTGATAATGATTATTTCGGGGTATTGGCCAGTGGGCCAGGTAGTGGCCGTCGCGGAAATTTACACACAAGATTGGGGCGTGTGTCGTCCAAGAATAGGTGCAGACGCGTGCACATGATTGGCACATTATCAGTTCGTGCTGCAAAAAGCTCCGAAGTAGTGGGTTCTCCTCTCGCTGCCAAGAGGCGACCAATTGCCCTTCAGCCTGTACGTAGAAGATGCCGCAGACGATAAGGCAGCCGCTGTCCGGAGGCTGTAAGACCTTTTTTTTTCACGGTGATTTAAAGGTGATCCTCGTCGGGTGTGCTTATCGCTTTCGATCCGCCATTAGTTTCTATATAAGTAATAATGATATGCGTCAGTGCTGCGTTGGGGTCGCTGAAATACAGTCGTTGAACCGCGGGCAAGCGGCTCGGCTCGGCTCTTAATGCAGTTTGTTGGGTGCTTAGGCGTCTGCGTCACAAGCCAGCGACTGCTGGACAGGTCAAAGTATCACAGTTTGTTCCGGCACCGCACAATGTTTTAATTAACTAACAGCAAAGAAAATGTTTAATGAAACAGCAATAACAAATCGAATCAGTCGCATGTTGCCCCGCCCTAAAGCTTCACCACAATCTTGCCACGCAAATGTCCGCACTTCATGCGCTCGAAGGCCTTTGGCATATCCTCAAACCCGAAGCTGCTATCAATGAGCGGCGTCAGCTGCAAAAGCAATTAGATTAGAGTCAAATGCACACAGTGGTTAGGCTGCCACTCACCTTACGCTGCCGCACCAGTTGCTGCAGGAATGCAATGCCATGCGGTGCCGGATTGAAGAAGCCCCACTTCACGAGTCCCCCTCGTTGCGTTAGGGATTTCACATTTGTCTGCACCAAGTCCACCATATTCTTAATGGCACCCAGTCCTAGGCCCTGCTGATCAATGTTGGCCAGCAATGGCGAGGAGAAGGTTATGTATTGCCGGTAATCAAATTTCAAGTCCGCTGCATGCGCTCCCCCGTGTCCCGCACAGTCCAAGACAATGTCGTAGGGCGCGTACTTGCACAGCTCATCCATGGCCTCGCTGTTCTTGTAGTCCACAACGAAATCAGCGCCCAGGCCGCGCACCATTTCCACGGCATTCTCGCTGCAGGTGGCCAGCACCTGAGCGCCCTGCGATTTGAGGATTTGAATGGCCAAGGTGCCGACACCGCCAGAGCCACCTAAGACCAGTACGCGCTTGTGCGCGCCACCGCCAGCTGATGTGGTGGCACCACACACACCACCCAGACCGCCAGTTATGTAGAGACCCGACCAGGCAGTCAAACCTGCATACAGCACGCTGGCTGCCTCGCTGTCATCCAGCAGTTTGGGCGCTGGAGCCAGCTGGAAAAGAGAATGAAGTTGCATTAAATGAATCGATTAAGGGATCAACTACCTACACAGTATGAGGGTACAGCCACATACTCGGCATGTGCCCCAGGACTGGCATGCACGGGCACGACACCCCACACACGCGCACCCAGCTTGAGTGCCTCGGATGTCACGGCCATGCCCTTCTGCACCAGCTCGCCGCAGAATTCTCGGCCCAATGTCAGTGGAAATTCAATGCCACCGCCCGGCTGGCAGCGCAGTTTGTTCAACACTGTGGCCCCATAGCCACGGAGCATGGCCAAATCGATGGGATTCACGGCAGTTGTCCGCACCCGCACCAAGCACTCATTGGAGCTGCGTATTTGGGGCGTCTTTAGGTTGTCGGACAGCAGCAGTTCATCAATATCGCCATAGCTGTGCATCTGCCATCCACGCATCTTCTCGAGGGATTTCGTCGGCGTCGCGGGTGGCAAATGTTGCTCCTCTTTTCCTGTGCTGCCGGCGGGCGTTACGTTGACACTGGCGGCGTAGTTTCTCCTAGCGGCTTGTAGCACGCATTTCCGCAGCCAGCTGACGCCGTTGCATCCTGTAGACTGCATTTTGACAGGAATCGCCAGGAGCGCTAAGAATATCAACAAAATCTACTTAATTTCTTGCAAACACAAAACAATGTCCGCTGGTTTGTTGTTATTTTGAGAACTATCGGAACTATCGACAATATATACCGATAGACTGTCGGAAATACTGTAAATATACCTTAAATCAAAGATAATTTTCCTCGTTTTTGATCTTATGTTTAATATTACCAGCTAGTCAGGACTCTCAACTCTAAAACTGTAATTTTACTCAAATTATCATTCAATTCCCCACAAGATTGGTTAATTTTCATGACTTATCTTTATTACCTTGATTGCCAAACAAGCTTAAAACTAAAAACATCACCAGCAAAAACTAAAGAGCACGTTTCGTTGCGAATGCCATTGAGAGGGCAATCGATAACGCAACTTATAAGCATTTTTGGCTATCGGGCCTTGAATCATAAAAAACTCAAAATCACATTTTTCCATATAAAATGTAAACCAAGTAGTCCATGCAAAATAAAAACTCAGTTGAGAACATTGAGAATAGTCAGTCAACATTTGGCTGTGAACACGCAAAATTCTAAATTCAACCAAATATTTTCTGTTCTAATTTTTCATTAAAAAGTGTAACTCAAATTTAGATTTTAGGTTTAAGTTCAAAGTGGATCAAATCAAAACTGCACACAAGACTTTCCACACCATGCATATGCATGTATGGAACATGTTCGTACATATGTAGATAAGCACACAGAAGAGAATAGAATAGCCGCAGCGAAGTATACAACATATCCCACCATATACCAACACTGTAAACACTTTTAAAAATTTCGAAAAATTTGATTGGTTGAAAGTTGAGAACGCGTAAAAAGTCGGAAAAAGTATTAAGCAAGCCGCTTTAATTATTTTAATGTAATTTTGTACAATTTCTATTTTAGGATAGAACAGATACCCCGTCGCTTCGATGGGTGAATTAAACAGGCAAACTGCGACGTGGATTAGGCTACTGGGGATACCACGTTAAAAAAAAACGCGCCTTGAACTCTACCAAATGCTGGTGGTGTGGAAAAGAGTTCTTTGCCGTGTACAAAACATTGATTCTGGATAAATAAAGTGTAACTAATTGTAATAAATGTATCCCTACTATAATCTTGACAAGTGGGGAAAATCCTACTTCAAACGACCCTTGTTACTTTCCAGCAGATATGGCAGCAGATTTACTCAATGTTTTCGGCGATTATTTCGTTGATTGTCCTGCTCCGCTAATACAAGAGGCGCCACTCTCACCGAGCGTAGTCTTCTGCTTGGATCCACTTGGTATTCATTATGTTATTAACTGATTATTCACTTTTCAAATATTTTCACAAAGTAAACAAAAGAAAAGCATACGGAATGCTGTTTCCATCTCTGCCGCTAATCTGTTTTCGTGTTTAAATTCTAGGCTTAAAGAATACTTTATATACAGAGAGTAACATCTTTATTTAAATCACTTTGGACGGACCATCATTTGCATTACTTTATATGAGTAGTAATACCCGCGCCAACCTTTCCAGCACATTCCCTTTGCATATATGTCCACGCTGCCTTTCAGGTACATCCCGAAAAGGTTGCTAAAAATCAAGACATTTTCAACTTTCATAACAATAGAAAATGTTAAATGGTACGTACCTCTGGTGACAATCTTTGTGCCACCAGGCACCCATGTATTCCACAGCGCAGTTAAGATTCGCTTTAACGTCATTGTCCCTGTCGTATGTGGTAAATTTTTGGTTCTTATGACTGATCAGCGAATCACCAGCGTCTCCTATGAAGCGTCCCAGCTTGGCCATTCGATATGCTTGATTTTCACTCTCGATGTAGAACTCATCGTATTGGGCGAATCGGGAGTTTCCCTCAAAATCCTCTAGGTATATGTATAGCTCTTGGTTCTGGGCTTTCGTTATGGCGTGCAGCTTATCCAATCCTATGAAAAAGTCGCCTGTGATGTCCCCGAATCCCCTCTTGAACGAATCCCAGTTACGGTAGAAGAGCAGCTCCTCGCTTGTACGACGGGCGATCACAGTCCAGCCGGGTCCAGCGATCTTTGCATCGCAGGAAACTTCAAAGGGTTCGAGGTTTCCTACCTGAATGGTATAAATACCATGAGCACTGGGATCTATAGGGCATTGGGTGTACGGATTCTGAAAGTCCAATGCTTGAGCGTAAGTTTCTTCTGCAACATCTGATAGTCCTTTGCTTTTGCCTAGGAAAAACACGAGCAGCAAGTAGAACCAGATTGTTTCCATTATAACTATCTGACGACTAACCAACAAGTGAAAAGAATAGTGCCTTTTTATGCCACTTTCTAATCTAGATTTTTTTTATCATCGTAAGTTTTGTTAGATTTCTTAAAATGTATACAAGTTTTCCAAGAACAATAAAATAAATAATTTATGATTCTACTCATTCATAAACTTGCCACTGTTTCGGGCTTTAAACTAGGCGAAGCTGCTCAAGTAAATAAACAACGAGAAGGGACGTGTGAGGCGCTTCTTACGCGTCCCAACTTTTATACCCGCCACTACATCTGCACCTTAGCGGTGTTTGGTCAAATTTTAAATTTTTTCTCCATCTGTCATCTACATCTTCAACGCTTCTCACACCAACACGCTCCTTTAGCTCGTCCCCCTTATTTTTGAAATACACTGTTTTCAGTGTGAGCATATAGCAGTCTGGATTCAAAATTTGGTGGCTCTTGCTCTTATAGTCTCTGACAACTAGCCGAGCAGACAGACATGGCTCTATCGACTCGTCTATTGATGCTGAGAAAGAAAATATTTATACTTTATGGGGTCGGAAACGTTTCCTTCTGTGCGTTACATACAACCGTAATTCCCCACAAATACAGTATACCCTATTTACTCTTCGAGTACCGGGTATAAAAACGTTCATAAAATTGGCAGTCAGGGGATATGTTTTCTCATGCTTTGCAGCTAAGTCTTCGAACCAAAATATATACCAGAACTAGAACTAGAAGAACTTTTCAGATTGAACTAAACAAACGGCTTATTTATGACCTATGTATCTTAATCAGCATGAAAACAGCAAAAGATGAAGCTTAAGTGGACAATTCATTATCATTCAATATAACTTTAAGACTTTGCAACGATCGAATTGAGGTACGAATTGAGTTCTGCAATGCAGACGAGCCTCCCGCGGGCCATTCCGTAAGTTGGCAAGAGTCCAGAAAGTGAAAGTTAGGATTAGGCAAGTTGAGGCAAAGAAAAGCAACTAATAACTGTAACTGTACACTGGAATAGAGTTAGATTTCGTTTTCTTGGATTCGTAATTACAGATGTAGTCAAATTTTTATTTTATTTATTTACATTTTGATATTTATGTAAGTATGTACATACATACATATGTACATCGATATTGAGTTGTAAGGGAAGATCACTTTGGACGAACCATCATTTGAATTTTTTTATGTGAATAATTTTGTTTAAAAGTCTGCCACATCATTCCCTTCCAACTCAGTCCAGGCACAGTACCCACCACATGCAATCCAAAAAGGCTACTATAACTGTGAAATTAGAATGAAATCATTGAAATGAATAAAATAGTAATTTACATACTTATCATAATAAGTTCTGTGCCACCAGGGACCAATGCGAGCGTGTGCACAGCTTCCATCCTGCCAATCATCGTTGTCCCTGTCGTAGGTCGAGAATTTCTGATTCCTGCATATGGCCATTGAATCACCCGCATCACCAGTGAAGGCGCCCAATTTGGACATTCGATATGCCTCATTTTCACTCCCGATGAGGAAGTCATCATATTGGGCATATCGCCTGTTGCCCTCGTAGTCCTCTATGTGTACTTATAGCTGGTGGGTCTGTGACTTCGTTATGGCATGTAGCTTATCCAATCCTATGAAGAATTCGCCGGCTAGGTCCCCGAATCCCCGCTTGTACTCTGCCCAGTTGCGATAGAAATTTAAATCTCCAGTTGTTCGACGAGCGATCACAAGCCAGCCTGGACCCGCCATCTTTGCATCGCAGAAAACTTGAAAGGGATCCATGATCGGAAGGATTACAGTGTATATACCATGGGCCCTGACATCAAGAGGGCATTGGCTGTAAGAGCTGAGCCCATTCAAACTTTGAGAGTCACCACTGTCCGCTCCGTTTACGACGCTCTTAAGCAAAGTTTTTCATTAGCTTCCACCTCAGGACTTAACTCGAAAGAGGACTTTTGCAGAGGAAAAGCACTAACAACCAGTGGACCCACGTTGCTTGCATTTTAATCAGCTGACGACTGACTACCGCGACCGGGAGAAAGTATCGCCTTTTATACTCTCCAATCTTGATTTTTCTTATCTTCCGATTACTTTTTTGGATGAATTCAAAGTATAATAAAGGGTTTCCAAGAATTTCTCCACATTTTTGTGCCACCAGGCACCCATGCATTCCACTGCGCAGTTAAGATCCGCTTTAATGTCATTGTCCCTGTCGTATGTGGTACAGCTCTTGCGTCTGGGCTTTCGTTATGGCGTGCAGCTTATCCAATCCAATGAAAAAGTCGCATTAAATGTATCCGAATCCATTCTTGAACGAATTCCAGTTACGGTAGAAGAGCAGCTCCTCGCTTGTATGGCGGGCGATCGGCCGTCCAGCCGGGCCAGCGATCTTTGCCGTTCGGGTTTCAAGGTGAATCGAAACCTTTTTTCTCAAGTAGGTAAAGAAAAACTAACCTAGGAAGTGAGAATACGAGTCTTTTCTGAGAATACTTGAAATTGAAGAGTGCCCATGAAATAGATAACCCATCTTACGAGATTTCTAATCAAATCCTTATCAAATGAACGGATATGAAGACCCTATCTGCGCACTAAGAAAAATTGTGTAGATCATTTCATACATTTAGTATGTCAAGTGGGAGTGTATATGCAGTACATTTTATATCGACACATACAAGTCTGCCAATTATACATTCTCCAAATCGGCTATCCGCTTAAATTCAACGGCCTAACTCAAGTTGTTTAAAAAGAGGGGGTCCAGTGGGTTAAGTTTTGTGTTTCCCTCGGTATATTTGTGGTATATTTTCAAAACGAGAAGGTATGTATTTTTGTATGTTTCTGACAACTCCGCGGTCACACTCATATCCATTTAATTAAAAACAAATCAAACACCAAAAAAAATGCTGAAATAGTTAAAAAACGTTATATTTATAAGTGAAAAAGTGAATCTTTAGTGCAATTATGTTTCTGCCCGAAACAGCCATCTTCTGCATCACCCTGCTGGTCTACGGGGCCATACTTTTACTGTTAATTTATTATGTGAGTTGAATTTCTGCATGCACATATATGGAAACTGTATTGACAAACAATTTCATAAAGGTTCTGACATTGGCCGACCTGGAGTGCGACTATTTGAACGCCCAGGAGTGTTGTCGGCGACTCAACTTTTGGGTAATACCAAAATTCGGCTCACACGCCCTGCTGTGCGGCCTCCTCCTGCTGGGCGGCCACTGGATAATGTTTTTGCTCAATCTGCCCATGGTCCTGTGGCTATTCTATGAGCTGCATCGCCAGCGAAGGGACAGCTTAGGCGTCTACGATCCCGTAGATATACATAGTCGTGGTTTGTTAAAGGTACACCTAAGGAACTGCATGATCTATTTGGGCTACTATTTTGTCATGTTCTTTGTCGGGTTGTATTGGTAAGTAAAATAGTTCAAAAGAGTTTTCAACATTTGGTTTATTCCTCTATCTCTCCATTCACAGTCTAATTTCATCGCTTATCAAGGGAGATCCCATCAAGCGCTACGAGGATGATGAAATAATCACAGATTTCTGAATTTATTAGCTAAATACTGAGAGGTCGGACTCGAGGGGCTTCCAGATTAAAGCACATTTTAGTTATCTTCGGCATGGCATCCTACCAGCAGCAAAACCCAACCTAGTCGCACTTCATCATCACTTTTATTTATTCCATTTTTAGAAATATAAGCGTATTCGATAAGACATCACAAAATACAATAGCTATACAAATTCAACAACGCAATCTAGCTGATCCCGGTCCCTTGTTTATTGTAGAAAATCCACCACCTCCTCCAGCTCACGCTGGCGTGCCTGTTTCTGGGCCCAGCGTGCCTCGGCCGTTTTCACACTGACCACCCAACGATCGTGGGCCAACTTGATGCCACACACAGCATTATCCAAAGGCTTCGAGCTGGCTGACGCTGCTACACCCTGAACGGATGAGCCCGCCCTGCTGCCCATATAGGTTTGGGCATCAGATCTGGGATGGCGTCTCCTGGCGGGACAGAGTTTGCCGCCGCGTGGAAATGGTGGTTCGGCCAGGTACTGCTTCAGGCAGCCCTGGTGGAAGAGGTGGCCACAGTAGACACGCTCAATGTAGCCATCGGCATTCTCCTCCAGCTCCACATCCGTCGGATTGTTGGGCAAGACCGTGTTATCACAAATCGGGCAACGTTCCACATGAAAGTCTCGGGTGGCCTCTAGGCAGAATTTCAGCGAACGATAAAGGCTCTTGGCTGGCCGAAAGTTGGCCAACTCATCCTTGCTGAGGCGGACCGGCGGCTCCACACACTGTCGGGCAATCTCCCTGGACTGGCCGTTTAGGTAGCGAACAAGAACTGCTGGCAAATTGGATTCCTGTCCCTTCAGCTCCACACATTGAGCGGGATAGATGTCGGGCACGACTGCCGTCACCCTGTAGGTGTATCTGCCGCCTCTGGCTATCAACTCGACGCTGTTGTTCTTCTGTCGCAGCTTTAGCTGACTCTCCACGTGAGCAGAGGCTTCCTCTCCAGCGGTGAGCTGCTCGGGGCAGACCACACGAGTCTTGATGTCCACCCTCAGCTGCTTTATCTCGTCCAGGCACACGCACAACGGATTGTCCGTTAGATATTGCTGGGCAAACGACAGGACGAGCAAAGCTTGCGGCTCTCCCAAATGTTCCCGCGCATGGTCATCAATCAGGCGGGTCAGCTCGGTGAGAAGCCTTTCCGAGTACGCTCGGCTTTTCAACTCCACCAGGATGGGTGTAATCTCTGGGTAATCCTCTGGGAAACGCAAGCAAACGGTCATCAAGCGATTCGGTCGTTCTGGGTAGATGTCAACCCTGATGAGGGAGCTGGAGCAAATCACAATTCTGCTGTGCGGCACTTTCTTCTCACAGCCTGATCGAAAATCACTAACTTCCTGCTCAATAAAGTCCATATTGCAGTTGAAGTGGTGTGATTGGATTCCGATTAGTTTTTTGTTGTATTTTATGTTTTATTGGACTGTTTTCGAACAGCTGGGACCACGTTCCAGGGCTGCAAGCAGTGCAAAAAACTTGCATAAATTTTGCAACCTAAAAAATATGACTAATTACTTACTTAGTGTTTCCGAAATGAAGTAAAAATATTATTTTCTAAAATAAGTTTGAGCTATATTTCAATATTTTTCGTGCTTGTGTATGCGCTTTGGGCATTGTGCAACACTGCACAGCTGACTCAAAAACGCAGCCACGTTGTGAAAACGCCGACAAAAATCTGACCGAATCGAAAACTTAATTAAAGCATAGCAAAGACATGGTGCTGGATTTGGATCTGTTTCGCAGCGACAAGGGCGGCAATCCCGATGCCGTGCGAGACAACCAGAAGCGGCGCTTCAAAGATGTCGCCCTGGTGGAGACTGTAATTGCAAAGGACAGCGAGTGGCGTCAGTGCCGTCATCGGGCTGACAATCTGAACAAGGTGAAGAATGTCTGCAGCAAGGTGATTGGCGAGAAGATGAAGAAGAAGGAGCCAGTGGGTGCCATGAGCGAGGAGCTGCCTGAGGCTGTCACCGCAGGCCTAGCCGACATTGTGGCCGAAACGCTGCAGCCGCTGACGGTGAATCAGATCAAGCAGCTGCGCGTGCTCATCGACAATGCCATGACGGAGAACCAAAAGTCACTGGAGCTGGCGGAGCAGACCAGAAACACATCGCTGCGGGAGGTCGGCAATCATCTGCACGATTCGGTGCCAGTGTCCAACGATGAGGAGGAGAATCGCGTCGAGCGGACCTTTGGCGATTGCGAGAAGCGTGGCAAGTACTCGCATGTGGATCTGATTGTGATGATTGATGGCATGAACGCAGAGAAGGGATGTGTAGTGTCGGGGGGACGTGGCTATTTCCTCACCGGCGCCGCAGTCTTCCTGGAGCAGGCACTCATTCAGCACGCCCTGCACTCGCTGTACGCCAAGGACTATGTGCCCCTGTACACGCCCTTCTTCATGCGCAAGGAGGTGATGCAGGAGGTGGCGCAGCTGTCCCAGTTCGACGAGGAGCTCTACAAGGTGGTGGGCAAGGGCAGCGAAAAGGCCGAGGAGGCTGGCACCGATGAAAAGTATCTGATTGCCACCTCGGAGCAGCCCATTGCCGCCTACCACCGCGACGAGTGGCTGCCCGAGGCATCGCTGCCCATCAAGTATGCCGGCCTATCCACATGCTTCCGTCAGGAGGTGGGATCCCATGGACGCGACACACGCGGCATCTTCCGCGTGCATCAGTTCGAGAAGGTCGAGCAGTTTGTGCTCACCTCCCCGCACGACAACAAATCCTGGGAGATGATGGACGAGATGATTGGCAATGCCGAGCAATTCTGTCAGTCTCTGGGCATTCCCTACCGTGTTGTGAACATTGTGTCGGGTGCTCTCAACCATGCCGCTGCCAAGAAGTTGGATCTGGAGGCCTGGTTTGGCGGCAGCGGTGCCTACAGAGAGCTTGTCTCCTGCTCAAACTGCCTGGACTACCAGGCACGTCGTCTGCTGGTGCGCTTTGGTCAAACGAAGAAGATGAACGCCGCCGTTGACTACGTGCACATGTTGAATGCTACGATGTGCGCGGCCACGCGTGTCATTTGCGCCATCCTGGAAACGCATCAGACAGAGACGGGCATCAAGGTGCCGGAACCACTCAAGAAATACATGCCGGCCAAGTTCCAGGATGAGATTCCATTCGTGAAGCCAGCACCCATTGATTTGGAGCTGGCTGCGGCTGAGAAGCAAAAGGGCAAGAAGGACAAGAGCAAGAAGGATCCAGCTGCGGCTTAACCCTGTCCCTACCCCTTATGATTATTAACTGCTAAAAATTAAGCTTGCAAAGTCCTCAAACATCATTTGTTATTCAGCGACCTTAGCTATCCACTATTTATGGCATTTATGTGAACACTTTTTATTATAAAATTAAACTGGAACAAGCTGAGCTTCGAATGCAAAGTGCAATTTGTTATGAACTAAGTTAAAGTTTCCCCAGGGGATTGTTATGGGATACCGGCACCCCGCCGGCTGCTAGAATTTCCGGTTGCCAAGGCAACGTTTTGGAATTTTGTTTAGCCTGTCTATCAATTTAATTTCAAAACTAAAGTAAACGGAAAAACTGTGTAATAAGAATAAAAATGTTTCATGCAAAACGTCGCGAAAGATCCAAGTCCAAGGACAGCCGCTGGGATCGCATACGCAAGCGTCATCTGAGTACGAATGCCTTAGGCCTAAAGTCAGATGCCGTGCGTCGCTTTATCGAAGTGGATTACGTGGGCCAGCGGCAGGAGAAGCTGCTCATTGATGGCGAACAGGCCAAGCAATTGAATCCCAGTGTGATCATGGACATGCGCCATGAGATGGTGAGACGTGGCGGCTCCTAAGAGAGTTTTCCCTTCATGGACTTTTCCTTTTTTCAGTTTCAGAAAATTCCGCACAAGCTGCCGCTGGCTACGTTGGCTCATGGCAGCACATTGGAGTCCACCAAGGCGCACAATTTGGATGTGGAGCAGCGCTACATCAATAATCAGTTGCAAAAGTTTCGCCAGCAGCTGGCCAGGCAGCATCCGAAGAGAAGCCAAGACATACGCGTGCCGCCCAGCAAGCCGGATTTCAAGCTGAACAACGGGCCACTGATGCAGAGTCTGGCACAGGCGGCACAGCACATTGATGATTTCTATAGCACGCCAGTGCAGGCCTTGGGACAGGCGGCACTAATGTGCTCGAACACAAAGTGTGTGGCGACGGTGAGCCTGCTGCACGAGCTGGGCGCTGAGCAGGAGGCGGACATGGATCTCGAGTGGGTGGAGCAGGAGGCGCTGGTGGAAGCGCTGCCTGAGTTTAGGCTGGAGCAAGTCAAGCCATTGTCCATGAACTCACTGGAGTATCGCAACTTTGCCAAACAGATTCAAGTGGATCAAAGTAAGGAGCTGCTGCTGCGCTGCCGCACACCCAGTCCTTTGACCTCCACCGAGGAGTTCTTCAAGCCGATGCGAGCTGCTGCCGAGCGACAGATGCTGCACGTGCGCACCATACGGCATGAGGAAGAGTTGCAAGAGCAGCAGCAGGAGCAGCAGTTGGAGCAGCCACCTCAGCTGCAGCGGGAACCCTCCACCTGTTCGAACACAAGCGATGGCATTGACTCGGTCATATCCGATCTGGCTGAAGAGGCATTGTACGAGCTGCAAATGGAAGCGGCAGCAGAACAGAAGGAAAAAGAAAAGGAAAAAGATTTACCTGCAGCCACGAAGCATGTGCAGTTCCAGCTGCCGCAGCCACAAATTCCTAGTCCAACTGTGGAGGAATCTGAGGACGAGCCAGAGCCCGAACCCCTGCTCATACGCCGCATAGAGCTGCCCAAAGTGGTGGTTAAGCCGAAGGAACCAGAGCCACCGCAAGATCTCTCCAGTGCCAGTGAGGATGAAACCGATCTGGCCACCACCCACGAGAAGCAAAAGATCATCGAGCAACTGTTCCAGGCCCGAGCCAACACACAGATTGTGCTGATGCGCAAATACTTTCTCAAGTGGATACACTACACAACACTGGAGAAGATTGAACGGGAGCAGGGACACGCCAGCCAAACGAGGGACAATCGCGTGCAAAAGATCAACGCCTTTCTGGACAAGGTGCGCATGGAGAAGAAGCGCATACGCACATCCCAGCAGGCGGACACAAACAGCGAGGTGAACAAGGTCACACAGCAGTCGCTGGAGCAGCGCCAGGAGGCAGTCAAGATGGCAAAGCAGTTCAAGAATAAGTATGAAAAGATCCCAAAAAACTGTTCCCTTTTGCAATCCACTTATTTCCCTTTCCGACAGATTAAAGGTCCAACAAGACATCATTGACCTGCAGCGCATCAAGCTGGAGCGTCAGGAACGTCTCATAATGCAGCTAAAGCTGAGCAAACTCAGTGACGAGGCCAAAGAGGCGCGCGAGGATCTCAAGCAGGAACTAAAGACAGTTATACGCTGCGGCGATCCCAAGGCAAAGGCCAAGGCCAAGTGTCTTCAGTTGATTGGCAGCCTGCGGGATGCCGATGATGAAGCCATGGCCAGACTTCAAGGCAAGGCATTGCTGCAGCCGAGATTCCTGCAGCACATGCAGGAACGGGCCGTGGAGAGAAGTGTGCGACATGAGCAGGCACGGCAGCGTCGAGCGCAGGCCGAGGCGGAGCGAGAGGCCACCAAGCATGCCCTAGAGGAGGCCAAGGTACGGATGGTAGATCCTTAAAAGTGTTTGTTTAATCCATCTTTATTTTGCAGCGCCAAGAGGACGAAGAGGCCAAGCGTCTGCGCATCGAGGTGCTGAAGGAGAAACGCCGCCAAGAGAAAATGGCCAAAGTGTTGAAGGAGCGCGAGCGTCAGCGTTTTATCGAGAACCAACGAAAGGCCACCGAATTCAGTCGCCGCCTGTTGCTGCGTCGTGTGGGCTTGGAGGGCTTCAAGCGTTTGCTGCAACGCAAGCGCGATAATCTGGTCAAGGCCGAGGAGTACCGCCGAAAGTTGTACAAAAAGAATGCCTTTCACTTCTGGCGCGAGTACACGGCATTCAGGCAGCGCGAGAAGCTGGTACGGGCCGAGCAGTGCTGGCAGCGCATACTGAAGCGACGCGCCTTCGGTGTGTGGATTGGGTATTTGCAGAATGAACGAAGCAAAATGATGGTGGCCATCGACTGGCATGCTCTGCGCACCACCGAAAAGTGGTTTGAGCGCTGGCTAAAGTACACCACGCACTGTCGCATGGCGGAGGATACCAAGATGAAGCAGTCCATCTCCCATCACGAGTGGTGGGTTCAAGCAGTGCATAAAGTCGTGCGAGTTGTTTGTCTTAATGTTTTTTTGTTTCATCTTAACAGGCACCTGAAATGGAAGGTCTTAGACTGCTGGCAGCGTTTGCCGCAAATATTGAAAATAGAAAAGGAAACGGAGGAGCGACGACAGCGTTGGCGAATGAAGATATGGGAGCTATTGCCAGATTACAAGCCGCGAGAGGATAGTTTGTGGTAGTTACAATTATGGGTTCTTAATTATGTGTATTTATTTTAAATATTTTTGGATATTGCATTTAAGTACCTTAAAAGCGCTACGACACTAACACTACCAAGAACATTGAGAGAGATAGAGGGAGAGAGTGTGTGTGTGGGGAATACTATATAAAGGGAAATTTGTTTGCTGGGTGATATCTATACCAAAGGGGACCAATAGCTCTATCTTCACCCTGTGGTGAAGACGTCACCTAGTAACTAAATGAACCTTGATTGGGCGTTTAGTTTGTGCTGTGTTGATTTGTTAATTGGTAAATCACTTTAATATGGCACGCCAGTTGCTCCAAATGCGACTGCGATTCGATGCCGCATTAGCCGCACGTTTATATTCGTGGAGAGTGGTGTCATTCCACCACAAGAATGCCTGGCGCGCCAGCAAAAAGGTTATATAGTTGGCAATGAGTAAACTATAGCAGGCCACCACAAAGGAAATGCCCAATCTGTGGAAAGAAAATAATACTGATTGAACTCCGTACACCACATTCGATTTCTGTTATACTTACTCGAAACTCTCAAAGACTTCGCTGCAATCGTCGGGCAGCAGCAGGGCATAGCCGAACGGACGCAACACCAGAAACGGATGACAGATCGAAGTTAGAGTCAAATTAGCTCCCAAAATCAATGCAATCAGAGATGTGAAAAGCCCTGCTATGTACCACGAATGGTTGCGCTCGCCAATGCAGCAATTGAGCCAGTAACTATGATGGGAACGTCGCTTGACACACGTGCCACACACCTGGCAATGGTAGGCCCGTCTGGGCGTCACCTTGCGACAGCTCTCACAGATGTTCGGCTGGCCATGCATCAGACCCGCACGCTCTGCTGTGTCTATGTCCACGACCTCCTCATCGTTGAGGTCCAGCACACTGTCCATTTGAAGTGTGGTCTGCGCCTCTGCCTGCTCTTCGCCACTCGAGGCTTCGGCGATGCCGGGCAGCTCGTCCTTGGGTGTGGTGCCATACTGTGCCGAAACCAGATTGAGTGGAGCCAGGCGGTGCGTGCGATATAAGCAATAGATGCCCGCACAGGTGAAGAACATTAGGAAGTAGTTCTCCTCCGGCACAAGCTCCAGCAGCGGCACCTGACACTCGAATATGAGAATCATGTAGAAGACGGAGAACACAGTCCAGCTGAGAAAGAAATTGGTTCGTGTGGCTGTCTTCTTGGCCAGCTGAAGACCCCAAATGGAGAAGCCCACCATGGTCAGCATGAGCACAATAGCAGTCTTCGAGTTGAGGGTGGCCAGGCCCAGCATCAGTGGGATTATGAAGGCTGGTGCAATAGCGGCTGGCGATATTCGCTTGGCCCCACCCCGCCATGGGAGGCGCAGGCGGTCTTGGAACGCAATCAGCATGCCGTCAATATTGCGTCGATCAATGCGCCTGCACGTGACGAGTCTATAGAAACAGATTTTGTAATGATTTTCAATGTTTTCTGGTCTCCCTTTCGTCTGCATACCGAGTGCATACCAAGTCTAAGTCCTCACAATTACAACAGCATCCCAGTAGATGGGACTTTTGGTTGTTGGCTTGAGCAATGTATTCACAACAGCAAAGTGTTCTCTTGGGTTGGGTTTCGGCAGACTCCGCACTCCTTGCCGCTGCAATGAAATCGGCGGCGACAGACATGACGAACATCGATTAGGCGAGACCGGTGATTAAATGTCAAGAGTGGCGGCGTCCAGGCAGAGTGTACAGAAACAGTTTAGATAAGATTAATTCACGGCCAATTGGCTGTTTCAATCTACGTTTATAACTGAACATAAACCTCCCTGTGTGAAGCATTTTAATTATTTTATCTGATCGACGGCAAAAAATACTCACACAGTTGGTCAACCAAAACAACAACAACAGTTCGGCTGCACCAGGGCTTCGTGCTAAAATAATCGCCAAACGCCGTTTCGATTTCACAGTTTCGATAGTTGGGTGTTATTTAAATTTTATTTTCAAAATGCCCCGCTTCACATTTTCGTCTGCTTGCCACACATTTTTGCTTACAAATGTGGTTTCCTGCTTAATTACATCCACGAATTGTTCCAGGCCTCCACCCACACCAAAATAATGAGATTTTCCAGCAACTAACACAGTACCATCTGCTTTGAGGCGACTGCTAAAGGTGTCCAACAGCTTCTGCTGGTTCTCTATGTTGTATATTGTCTCGGATGTTAGTATAAGGTCGTACTTTTCCGTGTCCAACGTGAGCTGAGCAAAATGTGACCAATCACCGGAATAGAAACTGGTGTTGTCCTCTAGAAATGCCAATTTTTCATCATCCGAAAGATCCGCTTGCACATTTAGCATCACATTTGGTATGGTTATTTGCTCCAAAACATCCTTGTTCTAGAGATATTAAAGCACATTATATACCGGCAATTATTAGATTTCTTTTGTGTACTTACATAGTCTTGAAAGTCAACTTTTGCACCACATTGTAGTGCATATATTCCCAGTAATCCAGAGCCACATCCCAAGTCCAAGACTCTCTTGTCGTTCCAGTAGCTGTTCTCATAATTCTCCGATAAATACATCAACAAATCGTCCGTACATTCCCATATTTTAGCACCACCTTCATACACTCCGATTATTAGATCTGAGTGACTTTCCTCAGACTTCTTAATGTCGCGACTCTCCAGCTCTCCATGGATTTTGATGTCCTCAAGCAAGAAGCCGGCTATGAGGTGCCGAATGTCAGTGCTGCCTACCTTCAGATCTTTGGCATTGAGTTCGTATAGATCCAGGCGCGATAATGCTGTCTTGTTGGGTTTAATTTGTTCTGCCTCGTACCAAACAATCTCTTTGACAATTCCAGAATCCTCCTGCTCGGCTTTCTGTACGCTAGTCTCGGTAAATGGGCCCTTCGTTGCTTCTGGCTCTTCCTCATTTTCTACGTCAAAATTGAATTTAAACATTTTCACAGCCCGCTCTGAGTTTCTTCTGTCTGACGGTGATAATGAGGTCCCAGCGCGTAACTTTAACAAGATGAACACATACAACAAATGGTTTATTTATAATTTTTAAACTTATTTACCAACAAATGTATTAAATTTCTGCGGTCAGCTGGCAAAACACGTTTTGTATATCGATATTCGGGAGCGGGTCAGTGCTGCAAAGTGCCGGCTGCTAACGATTGCGTTTCGGTGCACCCCTGGTGTCGCACATCTCCAAAAATTGTTTTTTCGCTAGAAATTGTGCCTGTTTATAAATTTGTATAATTTATGGCGGACCAATTAATCAATGAAGTGAGTTTATTGCCACAAACAGAATCCCCCAATAACTGTTTTCTCAATTAGGGCGACCAGCCAGCGCCACTGATGTCCTTACGCCTCGACCAGCAACATGACGACAATGCGGCGACAGCGATCAATGGGAATGGTAATGGCAGTGTAGTGGATGCACCCGGCGACGCTGCTGAGGACAGTGGTGATGGTGATGGCGAGAAACCGGCCACTGAATTGGTTCTGCCCAAGGCGCTGGAGGATGTGCTGGCCCTGAAAGACCAAAGAGTGGCAGAGTTCGATGTGGATGGCGATTCCCTGGGTGGCAGCGGGGGAGCTCTTCAGGACGGCGATGACGCCGACGTGGGGGAGGACAGTGATGATGATGCTGTGAACCAGGTGAATGGCATTGGCGGTGAAAAAACGGGAAAGCAGAGCAAAGCGGAGAAGAACAAAAAGAAAAAACGCCGAAAGAAGCAAAATAGGAAAATTCGCCAACTCTTGGAGTACGAGAGACAACAGCAATTGTCGCACGTAGAAGAGGCCGGAGCAGATGCAGAGGTCCCAGAGCCATTGGCTGAGGAGGCCAAGGCCCCGGCCAGTGACGAAGAGCATGAGAAGCCGGAGAAGGATAGCAGAAAGGACAAGCATAGGGAAAGTCGCAGCAAGAAAAAGAAGGAACGCAGCGATGAGAAGGAAAAGGAAAAGAAGCTCGCAGAGGCCAGCAAACTTGACGTAACAATTGAGTATGTTTGTTGGTTCTTTCGATTGTAATGCGGTGGAAATTAATCAATAAATTTCTTTACCCATAGGTATGTGCCCGAGAAGATAACAATTGCTGATCTGGCGCCCATGTATCGCCAGTTCTACAGAGTCTTTGAGCTCTTCAAGTTGGAAAATAAACCGAAGCCAGTGGAAAAGGACAAGTTGGCGCTGGACTCGGAGACGGTGGCTAAGGCTAAGAAGGCCGCAGATAAGCTGAATGACGACGACGATGATGATGGCGACGAGGATGATGATCAGAAGGAGGACAAGGAGAAATTATCTAAAAGAAAGCTCAAGAAGTTGACGCGTCTCAGTGTGGCGGAACTGAAGCAATTGGTCTCCCGTCCCGATGTGGTGGAGATGCACGATGTGACAGCCCGTGATCCCAAATTGCTGGTCCAACTGAAGGCCTACAGGAACACAGTGCAAGTGCCTCGCCATTGGTGCTTCAAGCGGAAATATCTGCAGGGAAAGCGTGGCATTGAGAAGCCACCGTTCGATCTGCCAGCCTTTATCAAGAAGACGGGCATCATGGAGATGCGAGAGTCGCTCCAGGAGCGCGAAGATGCCAAGACACTGAAGGCCAAAATGCGCGAACGTGTACGCCCGAAGATGGGCAAGATCGATATTGATTACCAGAAACTGCACGATGCCTTCTTCAAGTGGCAAACAAAGCCCCGCATGACCATTCACGGCGATCTCTACTACGAGGGCAAGGAATTTGAGACGCGACTCAAGGAGAAGAAACCGGGCGATCTGTCCGAAGAGCTGCGCATTGCTCTGGGCATGCCGGTGGGTCCCAATTCGCACAAGATTCCGCCGCCCTGGTTGATTGCCCAGCAGCGCTACGGACCGCCGCCATCATATCCGAATCTGAAAATTCCTGGACTCAATGCGCCCATACCAGAGGGCACATCGTTCGGTTATCATGCCGGCGGCTGGGGCAAACCGCCCGTCGACGAGAATGGCAAGCCCCTGTATGGCGATGTCTTTGGCACCAGCATATTGGACTTGGATGTGAGTATCGAAACCTTTTCCCCACCAAAACTTGTATTTAATTTTGGTAAAACTTTGCCAGAACGGCATCGATGAGGCTGACATTGAGCGAAATCAATGGGGCGAACTGGAATCCGAGTCGGAAGAGTCATCCGAAGAGGAGGAGGAGGATGGTGAAGATCTCGGCGATCAGCAGGATGAAACTGGACTGGTTACACCGGTCGAGGGTCTGGTGACACCTTCAGGGCTGACCAGCGTGCCAGCCGGCATGGAGACGCCCGAGAACATTGAGCTGCGTAAAAAGAAAATTGAAGCTGAAATGGAGGAGTAAGTCTTGAAAAACTCCCAGGGGAGGGACAGACGTTAACTAATGTCATACTATTCCTACTTTCCTTTAGCAATGAAACACCCGTACTGTATCAAGTGCTGCCGGAGAAGCGCACGGACCGCATAGGCGCTTCCATGATGGGTTCCACGCACGTCTATGATGTTAGCGGTGGTGGTAATGCGGCCAATAAACAGCCACCAGCTCGCACCACCACGGATCGTGAGGGCATTGTGGAACTGGCATTGGATCCGAGCGAATTGGACATGGACAATGATGCCATGGCCCAGCGCTATGAGCAACAGATGCGCGAGCAACAGAATCACCTGCAAAAGGAGGATCTATCGGACATGTTGGCCGAGCATGTGGCACGCCAGAAATCGAAGCGCAAGCGACAGCAAACGGATCCGGCAAAGGCCACAAAGAAGTACAAGGAGTTCAAGTTTTAGTTTTTTAATCTTCTACAATAAAACTAAACTAATTTTCCATTTGTGCTTCAACAATGTCATTAAAAATAGTAACTAATGAGTTTTTGATGCACTTGTTTTAGGCATGGGGAAGCTCTGAAGCTATCTGCATTCAAAGTAATTTAATCACTTTTCGTTTAACTTTATCTGTCATTATTTATTTACTCGAACATTAATGCTTTGAACTCTTTTCCACACCACCAACATTTGGTAGAGTTCTAGGCGCGTTTTTTTTAACGTGGTATCCCCAGTAGGCCTACTCCACACATCCCAAACTTCAAGTCAAAGCCGTGTCCAGGTCGTCGAAGGTTGTATCCTAAAATATAAATTGCAGAAAATTATTTGTAAATTCCACAACGAAATTAAATAATTACCAATTGTGTTGTGTGAGGGGAAGTCGAACAACCTTCCTTCCCCGTTGTGTAATTCGTGTCTGGAATAATCCGTTGATGTATCCTCTGAGACTGCAACTCAATATCCGAGTGTTATTTACATGATTCTAATCTTGATGTCTGTTGTGCTGCTGCTTCCCGGTGTCTAGTGCTGATAACGTAAGCAACTTTCGATGATGCCAAAAATAGATGTGTGTTGATGGACCATTGCGGTCTGCGGGTGTCCAGTGTTGATCGCTTTTACAAGGTGTGGCAGATGGTCCTCATCCATGAGCATGACTTAGTGTGTGTGTGTGTGTACAACGAAGTTTCAGTTTAATGACTTTCTTAAAACAAAGCTACAAACCACCAGCTATAATCAAACTTGATTAACTTATCTCAACATATGTACATGTATTTATTACATACTTTTTTTTGTGTGCCGTGTAATTGTCGCGTAATCTGTTGTTCCATGCCACGGGATTGAAGGAAACACAGTAACTGACGAAACTATTGAAAAGACACACAAATTAGTCACACACTTTTTTTTTTTTGCTAGAAATTTTGATAAAAAAACGTACACTTTATGCTTAACTTAACTTTACACTTTATGCTTAAAATTAATCCAAAACGAAAAAACCGGAAATTTGATTTATTTGTAAATTTAGAATTTTGTGTGTTCACAGTTCAAGCTACCTAACGAGACTGAATATTTTTCAGCAGTGTCAGCCGAAGCTGAATTTCGAAACTAAAGTGTCATTTGGCAAGGCCTACTGGGTTTTTCTTTATTGGATGAAAATGTAATGCTTTGGGACCTGGACTAGGCCGAGCACTAGGATTGTAGTTGGGGATGCAAAAATGTGTGCATTTTCCAGGATATATCTATATTTATTTCCATGAATTTCTTTTAAAATATTTTCCCAATTTTTATTACAATCAAGTGGATTTTCGACCTTTTGCTAGACATTTCAAGAATTCTTTTCTATAAACAAAAATTGAATGAAATATTTCGTACATATATATACAGTTTATATAATTATATTTTTATTATTAATTTATTTATTTTTACACTGTAGAGAACTCCTTTCCACACCACCAGCATTTGGTAGAGTTCAAGGCGCGTTTTTTTTAGCGTGGTATCCCCAGTAGGCCTACTCCACAAATAAAATCAAAATTGATTCAATGTCATGTTTTTTTTTGTATCTGAAATATAAATTGTAGAAAGTAATTGGTAAGTTTCAGAATTAAAAGCATATTTTCTCACGGTTAGCTAAGATAAACTCACCAGTGTTTTTGTGTAATTCCATTGGCACCTGCTTGTCTAAATGAATCTCCTTGAGTCTTGTGATTTGTATGCAAAGATGAGTTCGAGGGAAACCATTGAATGTCCATTGTGTCCATTGTGACTATCGGCTCCAGTCTAAATAAAAGTACAATTTATGGGATGAAAATGATTGAAAACTCGCAGAAATTCGGCTTACAATGTGCATAGTATGTGTGTGTGTGGGAATGGCCAACGCAAAAAAAAACTTAACAAAAGTCCACTTTGAGCTTAAACCTAACTAAAACCATTTACACTTTTTACTTAAAATTATTATTTTTATTTATTTTTTGCTTTTGGGTGTGTTCACTAGCGTTGAAACTAGATTACTGACTATTTGTTCTGTGTTCATAAAGGAACTACAACTTGACATCGGACGTGGGTTACTGGGTTTCACTTTTGTGTTGGGAATATGTTAGCGAAGTTTTTTGAGTGCTGCTATTATATTTCAAAGTACTTCTAGCAGGATTTCGATCAGAAAGTAGGCACAAAAAATGTAATCAGATTTTTGTAGTTTTCATTACATTTGCTTGTAAATTCAAAATTTAAATGCAAATGGACCATGCTACCGAGTCAGCCCCTGCTACGAATGACGACACATGCATACCTTTTGCTCTTGTCTCTAATTTTAGTACCAGTAAAAGCAAATCAATCATTTTCGTTTCGTCTCGACGATATTCTATTGTCGGAGCCAAGGCCCACGCCCGGACGGAGCATATTCTTCCACGAAACGAGCTGCTACGATGCCAAAACCGAGCAGCATAATCTACTAAAACTCAACGCACGTCAAGCCTGCGCCATCGAATCTGCAGCATTGCATAATCCAAATTTCCAGGTGTTTGTTTTATTCGCCGATCCCAAATACCGGGCTAGTCCCAACGGTCAGAGCAGCGGCGAACAGCAGCCACTTGTCGGTGCCATCTTAAGCTATGGAAATGTCCACTTGAGGCGTGTGAATCTCTGGAGATACGCTGCCGGCACACCCATCGAGGAATGGCTCAAGAACGGTCCACTCTTTCGTTCGCGGTAAGTTGGAACTCAGAAATGGGAAGCTAAAAATCACTTTCACATTTACAGATTTTTAGTCTCTCATGTCTCGGATTTCCTGCGTTTTGTGACACTATTTCGCTATGGCGGCCTGTATCTGGATATGGATGTGGTCGTGCTGCAAAGCATGGAGAATGTTCTGCCCAACTACGCAGGAGCCGAGTCCAATTATATGCTTGCCGCTGGAATCATAAACTTGTCAGCCACTGGCGTTGGTCACGAGATTGCCGAGTTGTGTCTGCGCGACTTTCAGCATAATTTCAATGGCCAAAATTGGGGTAACAACGGCCCGGGTGTGATTACCCGCGTGGCCCAGCGGATTTGCCACACTGATTACGTCGCACTAATGCAGGATGATCGCAAGCGCTGCATGGGCTTCAAGGTGTATTGGCGCGGCGCCTTCTACGCTGTGCCCTCTAGGCAGTGGCGTGATCTCTTCAATCCCGACAGACTAGAGCAGACCATGGCACTCACCAAGTACTCGTATGTGGTGCATGTGTGGAACAAGCAGTCGAATAAGGTTCCCATTAAGGTGGGTTCAAGCAGTGCATATGCCAAATTGGCAGAACGTAATTGTCCGCGCGCCTATCATGCGTCTGGTGAATATTTTTAGGGGAAGAGTTGCAGCGGCTTTTATTTATTCTGACATCGGAATAAACAAGAGGGATAATGGCAACCTCCTTCTGTTGCTGTTCCTTTTGCTTTGGCCTAAAAAAACTTACCGGTGTGCAAAGTAAAATATCCCCAATGTGCTACATGGTATTCAGTGTGGTGAGGATCAGAGATCTCACGCTCAGAGAGGCAAGCGCTAGAAAAATTGACCTCCGAAAGAGATTGCCGCTGTGGTGGAGACGCTAGGAAATTCACCTTGCTCCGAGGGAACATCCAATTGGTCTTTCGCGACGGGAACAACTATTGGAATGATTCAAATTTAAACCACGTCCAATTTCAATTTAACATCTGAGAAGCTTTTATCAAGTTTTCTATTTCAAGAAGGCTGTGACGAATATGGTTTGATGTCCAAAGTAGTATTCCTGCCTACAAGGAAGAAAATGTTGCCCAAATTTTTAATTATTTATAGTTATTTATTTCACAAAATTATATTGTTGTCCAAATTTGAGCGACGTAGATCATCAGAGGTTGGGTTTTCTTGCCCTCAGCATGCTGCTGGGGTTTCGTGACCATGGGCGACTCCGCTTGCTGTTCATCGTTTTTATTGTGATACTGACGGGTGGAATTTGCCTCACATACAATTGGCAACAAGAGGAGGATGCAGAGTGGATGTCACAGCCTAGAGAGCCATCGGTTGAACCCCTGGCGAGCATCCGTGTAGACGATGTTCTACTGGCGTTGCCCAGGCCCACGCCCGGACGGAGCATATTTTTCCATGAAACGCGCAGCTATGATGCCAAAAATAAAGAGTATAATCATCCACTGCATCTGAATGCCCGTCAAGCGTGTGCAATCGAATCTGCGGCACTCCACAATCCGAATTCCCAAGTATTTGTTTTGTTTCTCCATCGAAAATACGCACTTACTGGTGTTCACTCAAACGAAGGCAAGAACAGCACGGAGCAGCCTCTTTTCGATGCTGTCCTAAGCTACAGCAATGTCCACTTGAGGCGTGTGAATCTCTGGAGATATGCTGCAGGCACACCCATCGAGGAATGGCTCAAAAACGGTCAACTCTTTCGCTCGCGGTGAGTGCGAACTCCGAAATGGAAATCTAAGTATTCAATCTCGTTTTCACATTTACAGCTTTTTGGTCTCTCATATATCGGATTTCCTGCGTTTTGTAACACTATTTCGCTATGGCGGATTGTATTTGGACTTGGATGTGGTTGTGCTGAAAAGTATGGAGGATGTGCCACCCAATTACACTGGAGCCGAGTTCGAGGACGTGCTTAGCTCTGCCGTCATTAACTTGGCACCTACTGGCGTTGGTCATAAGATTGCCAAGTCGCTGCTGTACGACTTTCAGCATAATTTTAATGGCCAACATTGGGGTAACAATGGGCCGGGTGTGATTACCCGAGTGGCCCAACAAATTTGCAGCACCAAAAATATCTCAGTGCTGCTGGAGAATCGCAAACGCTGCTTGGGCTTCCAAGTGTTTGACTGCACAGCCTTTAACCCTGTACCATCCGAAAATTGGAGGCAATTCTTTGAACCCGACGATTTGGAGCAGACCATGGCACTCACCAAGTACTCGTATGTGGTGCATGTGTGGAACAAGCAGTCGAATAAGGTGCCCATTAAGGTGGGTTCAAGCAGTGCATATGCCAAATTGGCAGAACGTAATTGCCCGCGCGCCTATCATGCGGCGGGTGAATATTTCTAGGCGAAGAGTTTTCTTGGCTTTGCACTCGCCTGCAGCGGTTTTTATTTTATCTCACTTCACAATAAACACTGGAGGGATAAACGCTGCCTCCTTCTGTTGCTGTTCCTTTGACTTGGCCTAAAAAAAACTTACCGTCGTGCAAAGTAAAATATCCCTAGTTACCCTAGTTTACCGGTGTTCAAAGTAAAATATCCCAATATTAGAATAGATGCGAAAAGGCAATCAGTGTGGTGGGGACCAATAACTAACGCTCGGAGAGGCACCCGCCAAAAAGAAGCAAAAAAATTGCCGCTGTCTTGAATAAGTTGGTAAATTCTCCTCGCTCCGAGCCTTTCTTGCTTTCAATGGGCTGTTGCCCAATTGGTCTTTATCGACGGGAACAAATCTTGCGAATAATTATGTGAAGCTTTGGAATGGTTCAAATTGTAAGCCACATCCATTTTAAGTATAAAACTTTACATCTGCGAAACACATTTACTATGTACTCTTACAGCATTTTCTACTTCAAGAAGGCTGTGACGAAAATTGTTTGTTGCCGATAAAAGTATGCCGTGTTTCAAATGAAGAATCTGCCCAAATACTTAATTATTTATAGTTATTTATTTCACAAAATTATATTGTTGTCCAAATTTAAGCGACGTAGATCATCAGAGGTTGAGTTTTCTTGCCCTCAGCATGCTGCTGGGGTTTCGTGACCATGGGCGACTCCGCTTGCTGTTCATCGTTTTAATTGTGATACTGACAGGTGGAATTTGCCTCACATACAATTGGCAAAAAGAGGAGGATGCAGAGTTGATGCCACAGCCTATAGAGCCATCGGTTGAACCCCTGGCGAGCATTCGTGTAGACGATGTTCTACTGGCGATGACCAGGATTACGCCCGGACGGAGCATATTTTTCCATGAAACGCGCAGCTATGATGCCAAAAATAAAGAGTATAATCATCCACTGCATCTGAATGCCCGTCAAGCGTGTGCAATCGAATCTGCGGCACTCCACAATCCGAATTCCCAAGTATTTGTTTTGTTTGTCCATCGAAAATACGCACTTACTGGTGTTCACTCCAACGAAAGTAAGAAAAGCACGGAGCAGCCTCTTTTCGATGCTGTCCTAAGCTACAGCAATGTCCACTTGAGGCGTGTGAATCTCTGGAGATATGCTGCCGGAACACCAATCGAGGAATGGCTCAAGAACGGTCAACTCTTTCGTTCGCAGTAAGTTGGATTTGAGACATATTTCTCTCAGAGTCGAACAACATGTTCATATTCCAGATTTGTTGTCTCCCACATCTCCGATTTCCTGCGTTTTGTAACACTATTTCGCTATGGCGGATTGTATTTGGACTTGGATGTGGTTGTGCTGAAAAGTATGGAGGATGTGCCACCCAATTACACTGGAGCCGATCCCGATGATGTGATTAGCTCTGCCGTCATAAGCTTGACACCAACTGGCTTTGGTCATAAGATTGCCGAGTCGCTGCTGTACGACTTTCAGCATAATTTCAATGGCCTAAATTGGGGCGGCAATGGCCCAGGGGTGATGACACGCGTGGCCCAAAAGATTTGCGGCACCAAAAACATCTCAGTGCTGCTGGAGAATCGCAAACGCTGCTTGGGCTTTCAGGTGTTTGACAGCAAAGCCTTTTACGCTGTACCATTCAGGCATTGGAAGCACTTCTTCCAGCCGCACAGGCTGGAGGAGACCATGGCCGTCATCAAAGACTCGTATGTGGCGCATGTGTGGAACAGGCGGTCGGTTGAACTCAAAATTAAGGTTGGTTCAAGCAGCGCCTATGCCCAATTGGCAGAATTACATTGCCCGCGAGTGTATGAGTCAGCTGGTGAATACTTCTAGGCAGTCGGAGTGGAGCAGCGGATCAGCAGTGGATCATTACATTCATCATTTTGTTTTTTTATTCTCTTGCAGGGGGGGACACTGACCAAAATCGATTGCATTCCAATTAGAACATATTCTGTGTACAATCTTGTGTTGTTTTTATACATCCAAACTTATTGCGTCTAAGAAATTATATTAAGTGTTTGTTTTGCTGTGTGTGACTTGTGCTGGGTGGGGGGCGAAGAGCAGGCGCTGTCCCTCCATTAACTAGGCAACTAATGAGCTACACCCCGCATTAGGCATCTAGCAGTTTTCCCACACACACGTTGCCTGCCTATGATGGTCTACGGTGGTAAATTCACGCTGGCAGCAATCATTCGTCCAGCATTTGCTCATTGAGTTGTGCCAGAAGCGCTGCCCGCTTTGATTCCAGTTCGCCATCGCTAAGCGTTAGTTCCTCGTTGCGTGAGCCAACCGAATCCATGGACTGGACGGGACTGAGTGGTGTCGTGGAGCGATTGTGTCTATTGTGCCGTTTGCCTTCTTTGTCTTTTTTGGAACGTTTTTCCTTTTTCTTTTTCTTGGCCGGCGAATGCGAATTAGAATCGTTGTGCAGCAACGCCAAGCTGGGCGACAGATTCCCACCCAAATCCGACTCACACGATGACTGCAAAATAAATAAGGAAACAATTAGGAGATTGATGGAAAGATTGTGTCTCTGGTGGCCACTTACTCCTCTCAGTTTGTTCTTGCGCTTCTTTTTCTTCTTTAGCAGCTTTTCGCTCTCGATGCTGCCAATGGAGCTCAGTGAATGCTGTGGGGCACGGTCAAAGAGTCATTAGGGGAAACGAACTACTTAAAAAATACTTACTGAACGGGATTTAGAACGCCTTCGCTTGGACTTTTCCACCTCAACCAGTTCGTTTTCAATGTCCGATCTCGATGTGGATCGTACACGCTTTTTGTGCTTTTTATTCTTTTTGGATTTTCGCGAACGCGAATGATGATGACTGCACGCATCTTCGCTCTCCTTGATAAAGTCCTCCCAGATCTTTTCCACACCAATTTCCTTCTCGTACACAGCAAATGCCTCCAAATGCTCGACCAACTTCTTGGCACTGTCATAGGTCTCGGCCACAGAGACGTTCGCCTCGAGCCATTCGTTTTTAATTTCATTCTCCAGCTTTCGCAGCCGTCGCACCTCCTCCTTCATGCGCTCCTTTTCAATGGCCTCCGCCTGACACAAAAAGTGAATTTAAAAACGAATTCTAAACGCATTTTCACGCCTCATGCCTTACCTTTTCTAGCAGCGAATTATACGTGAGCTTCACATTGCCCGCATCCAGACTGGCTGAACGTTTATCCTCGCACACTACCGTGGCAAAGTCCTCGAATGATGTCTTAGCCTGCACCACAAATGCTTTCTCCTTGAGAATCTCTCGTATGATTTTCCTTTCGTCATGGAAGCGTGCCTTCAGATTCTCCACATAGAACTTGAACAGATCCAACGGGGTGGAACCGCTCTGGCCGAGCATCGCCGAGAAGCGCAGATCTGCGGATATGATGGGATACAGCTCAACCCACAGCGACATGGAGGTGAGTTTGCCCTCTTCATGCAGCGAGTCGAGCAGTGCCAGAAATGAGTCCCGATTCTTGCGCTGCTGTCGCTTCATTCGCTTCTTCTCGCGCTCTCGCTCCTCCTCCTCCTCCTTCTCCAGCGTGCGTATGTGCTCCTCGAAGACAATCAGAGCATCCTCCTTGTCCATGCCCAGGAGGGTGACATCGTTTTTGAATGCAACATTGTCCAGGAGCATAACCTGAGCCTCGGACCACGTGGTGGCATGATTGATGGATGTCATCGACTCCAGCAGCTCGCCCAGCACCTTCATGTTGCGCTTCTTCAGGACACGCGCCTCCTCCTTCTCCCGCTTGCCCAGATTGAATATGCAATCCTCATAGATGTCCCGTCGATCCGTTTCTGGCACCACAGTCCATGTCCGATTGCCCGCGAAGACCTCCTCACACCGGAAATACTTCATCTGGGAGTTCATCTTATCGCTGGACATGAGAAACTGCTCCAGATCCTCTTTCGCCTTCTTGGCCTTCAGACGCGACTCCTCCCGCTCGTCCTTCACCTTTTGCGTCTTGTAGGCATTGAACGTTTGCTTGCGCTCGTTGAGGTTCTTAAAGGCGCTGTAGCGCGGATCCTTCGATATGATCTTTACACACTGATCCCAATTGGCATTTGAGGGCACATTGCGATCCCGCAGTAGGTCCTTGAAGGCCTCTATAGCCTCGCGCTTGTCCTTGAACACCAGCGGACTGCCCTCCGATGACTTGTCATCCTTTTTAGCTAAAAGTAATCAATAAAGAAGTCACTCCCGAAGCTTAATCATGGTCGGCTGGCACTCACAATTTGGTTGCGGCACCTCAATGGAGGCTAATGTGGCCGCCATGGCCTGGTCGAGTGCCGATGATGAATTCTCGTTGCTGCTCGGCGTCAGCGGTGAGTGAATCTCGGGCGTGGGTATCCGTGGAACAGCGGGCAGTGCGGCTGGCAAGATGCTGGCCAATGCCACATGCGGCGCCAGTCCCGTCAAGCTGGAGGATGTCATGGCTGCCACCGCTTTGGCTGCAGCAGCAGCTCTGAAACAAATCCAAGTGCGAGTGGCCAAGGGTGAGTAAATGGACCATGGCAATGCCTTCAGTGTACTTACTCCTCCGCCTTGGCTTTGGCCTTCATGTCCACATATTCCGGCGGTGGCTCCCAGCACGTTTCCTTCGTGGCCACATTGTGGTAATACACTTTGCCTGTATCGGAGCGGTATTCCTTCCAGGGACACTGATTGTGCAGCTGCTCAGCGGGCGTCATCAGTGCCTCGGGCTTCTCCCATGAACTTTGCTTGGTGTTTTGATTGTAGTAATACGGTCGTCCATCGGGTGCCTTGTGCTCTGTCCATTCCGTGTTTGAGGCCATCACACCGAATGCCGCTGCCAGTTCGGGCGGTGGGGGAGCACCAAAGCCGGGTGGGGGAAACTGTGGCACTATGGCAGGCGGCGTGTATCCCATTCCCCGGCCGACCGCTGTTGCTCCATTGCTAGGAGGAACATTCATTTCACTATTTTGCTATATTGTATTTAAGCGGTACTACGTCTACCGGTCGTTGCGTATGCGATGCTGCCGCCAGTAGAAACCGTTTAATTAAATAAATTAAGAAAAAAATTCAATGAAAACGCCGCTTTCCACACATTTGATATATCGTTCTTTTTTGCAGCTATCGATAACACATATCGCAAATGCACATTTACCCAGAGATGGTCGATGTTTCTAGCGATGGCCGTTAAAATGGGTGACAAAAATGGAACTAATGATATGATAGCATAATAATAATGATAAAATAATAATATACACCAAATTTTTAATAATCAATTCAATCTTTTGCAAACACGTACCTTTCCTGGCTACCTCAAAGTAATTAATGAAGAAATCAAATCTCATTACTATTTGTTAGAAATGTTCGTATATCGTATTTACCGTTAAGATATCCTACTGCGCATCACTGACAGGTAATGTTGGTGTTCGTTATCACCCTCGGCTTGCATTTTATATTAGCAAAACATTGTAAAATATTCGCCTTCGCTTCGGAGTTTTCTTATCGACAGAGAGTGCATTGAATTATGTGGAGAGTAATGGCAGTGTAGCATCACACTCGGAGTAAGCAAGTTGTAGCATTTATGTATTCCCGAATCTCTAATTAAAGTGTTCAATTTGTATCCAGCCCAACCCAACCCGCCTGCCCTCGCCATGCTCCTGCGTCTGCCCTTGATGCTGGTGGCGCGTTATTTGCACAACGGAAGACTTCGTTTTCTGTTCGTGGCACTGATTGTGATACTGATTGGCGGCATTGCCCTCACATACAACTGGCAAAATGATTTGCAGCAGTGCTTCATGGACATCGAAGAGCCAACACAGTCGACAGTGGCAGATGCAGACCCGCTGGCACCCATCCGCCTAGACGATGTACTGCAGGCGGAGCCCAAACCCACACCCGGACGCAGCATATTCTTTCACGAGACCAGCTGCCACCAGGCGGATCACAAAAAGTACAAACTGCTGCAGCTAACCGCCCGTCAAGCCTGCGCCATCGAATCCGCGGCATTGCATAATCCGAATTTCCAGGTGTTTGTCTTGTTCGCCGGTCCCACCTACCGAGCCACCCCCCACGGCCGCAATAGCAGCAGCCCGCAGCCACTAGTCGATGCCATCCTTAGCTACAGCAATGTCCATTTGCGGAATTTGAATCTCTGGCGCTACGCCGCAGGCACACCAATCGAGGAGTGGCTCAAGGATGGTAAAGTCTTTCGCTCGCGGTAAGTTACCCAGAGATTACTGATGGATGTACATTCATTACCATTTAATCTCTTCCCCTTTTGCAGTTATTTATTCTCCCACATCTCGGATTTCCTGCGTTACTTGACTCTGTTTCGTTATGGTGGATTGTATTTGGACATGGATGTGGTTGTGCTGCAAAACATGGAGGATGTGCCACCCAATTACACTGGAGCCGAGTCCAATACTCACCTGGCCGCTGGCGTTATGAGCTTGGCAGCCACTGGCTTTGGTCATGAGATAGCCGAGTCCTGCCTGCGCGACTTTCAACACAATTTCGAAGGCAAAGATTGGGGTAACAATGGCCCGGGTGTGATTACCCGCGTGGCCCAACAGATTTGCGGCACCAAGGACATTGCACTGATGCAGGAGGATAGCAAGCGATGCTTGGGCTTCAAGGTGTATGGTCGCGGCGCCTTCTATGCCGTGCCATGGAAGCAGTGGCGCGACTTCTTCGAGCCCGACAAACTGGAGGAGACCATGGCCCGCACGAAGGACTCGTATGTGGTGCATGTGTGGAACAAACACTCGAATCAGCTAGCGATCAAGGTTGGTTCAACCAGCGCCTATGCCAAATATGCCGAACTAAATTGCCCGCGAGCCTATCATGCGGCGGGTGAATACTTTTAGAAAAATTATCTGAAAAGTTCTCTCGTTTAAGTCTTTTGTATATGGATGTTTTCGGCTGAAATCCAAAGAGTTATCGCCCAACGAGAGGCCATAGTTTATAGGTTGTATTTGTTGTTGATCTAATCGTTTGTTTCTCATGTTTTTTGTTTTGTTTATGCTTAAGCACAGCACGCATTCCGATAAGAGCAAACAAACGCACACAGGCAGAGACATGTATGTATGTGTGGGACTGTAGCACTAGGTGAAATTACTAACATGGTGGCGTTCTCCGCTGAAATAGACTTCGCTGTGGTGAAGACATCACCTTGTACACAAATTCACCTTTCTATTTAGACACATACCATCCTCACATTTATTATCTCTCCAATACTCATTTCTATTGATTCTCTGAATATGAATCTTTATTTATAGCATTATTTGCACAATATTATTTGCAATACCCTCTGGGAATTATGTACTTCTGATAACATAAAAAAAGCAAACGAACAAAATGAAAAAAGGCTATCGGTACGGGTGTGACGAAAATTGTCGCTGTCGACTCACCCAACCAGAATGGAGTGGAAAGTTTAAAGATAAGAAATCCGAAACAGTACTAAGATATTTCCTAAGTATTTTTTGCAATTTATACACGAATGAGTTCACATGGGGTTGGGCTGCGATTATATACAAATATTTTATAAAAATTTAACCGTCTATGGGGCTGAAACCTTTGGGGAATTCGGTGCTCATAAATGGTGCACATTATTCACCATAGTCTGGATGTACACAAATAGTAAATAAATATATTAAATATATTTGTGAAACGCAACACATAATTTCTAGATGTTTAAATTATAATTTTGTAAGCATGCTCCAAGGAATTTCTAAACATTTTCTAAAACGAAATGTGGCTAGGCTACACATCCCTGCTGATCCCTCACATGCACTGCACTTGGTTGAAGCGCAGACAGGCTCCCACATTGTCCTCGGCACTGCCCTTGCCCAAACCCACACCATCGCCAAAGTGCACGCCAATGTAGAAGGGCGTGACTGTGCTTTCGATGCGGCATGGCCACACGCCCGAGGAACAGAACTGCGCGCCGCAGTGCACGGGCTCACAGCCAGGCATCGGACCCAGGCCAGTGCCAATGAAGTCCTCGATGATGCACGGCATTGTTAGGCGATCCGTGCAGGTGCTGAAGAACTGTCGAGCCTCGCGGCGACGCCGTCGTCCCAGTTGCAAGTCAAAAGCGTTGCGCAGGAAGCCAAACAGATCGAATCCGCCACTGGGACTGCTGCCCACGGGCCGTGGACGTCGCGAGAAGCCCGGCTCTTCTGTGGTTGGCGGACTCCGAAAGAAAAGGAATCCCCCATCGTCATCGTCGGTGCCATCTTCGCCGCCAGAACCTTCCACATCATCGCTGGCAGGCGACGAAGCTGGCGCCTCAGAGGAGGATGTGCTCGTGCTCTCTTCGGTGGCAGCCGCAGTGCTGGAGCGCAGAGGCGTTGGAGTGGTGCTGGTTGTTGTCGTGGTCATGGCTGCTGTGCTGCTGCTGGCCGTGGAAGGACTGGCCGATGATGCAGCACTCGAATTGCTGGACATCATGGACATCAGAGACGTTGTGGTGGAGTTGGCCATGTTGGCCAGCATCTGCATGAGGCTGGTGGAAGTGGGAGCTGCTGTGGTTGTCCCTCCATTAGCTGGAGGTGCGGTTGTGCCGCCTCCGACAGCTGTTGCTCCTCCTCCTCCTGCATTATCCGATTGTGCCGCTGCTAGTTCGGGACTCGCAGCCGTCCCACCTCCGTCATCATTCAGCGAGAAAGCAGAAGTGCCCGAGGACATCCTACCGCCGCCACCAATCCTAAATGATTGCTCATCGCATGGCTGATACATAATCGAGCACATGTCCGTCTCCTGGCGCACACAAATGCGGTAGTTCTGGTTGGCCAAGTGCCGCCCGTTCTCCGCAAAGTTGAAGGTCTGCAGCACGCCCTCGATGCCTGTGTGATACTGCAGACAGCCCGCTGGTGCACGCTGACTGAAGGGAATCTGCACGACGCTCATCTCCCAAATGCGCAGCGGCAGCAACCGATTGGACAGGCTCAGATTGATGTCAATGAAGCGATCGCCAGTGGTGGCATTGCTCGAGCTGCTCACATTGAGAGGATCCACGGGTCGCAGGCTGCCATACAATGGCGTGGATTGCCGTGGCGAGGCGCGAGCGCCCACATCATAGTACACTGGAGGGAGGAAGGCAAATGAGTTGAGGATTATATTGTTAAGAAATATTCTGTTCATCTCACAGTGCTGTCCACTATTCTGCCCACAAAGCGTGAGTGCACCGCCTGGACCGCCACTTATGTTGAATGCATCGCCCTCGCACACGCCCGTCCTGCGATTCGGTTGTCCCAGCGTAAAGTGATGAAAGTCAATTCTCAACTGGCTAATATCCTCGCTCATCATTTTGACCCTCAGTCGGCAGCCAGTGAAGTTGCTGGGCATGAAACTGGGAAAGCTCGGCGACACGATGTAGGTGATGTTGTTGGTTACGGTGACATTGCAGCTGGCGAGGAACACACAACAGACACCAAAACCCATGGCACACTCGCCCTGCGACTGGCCACCCTTTTGGCGGCACTCGTAGGCATTCAGGCAGTTGCCCATGCGACGATTATCATTGGACAGGCACTCCCCATCCACGGGCACGGGAAACAAATGAATCACTAACATAAAGAGAGATTCAATTGGGGCAAGCAACTTGGTGTTTGGCTTTGACTCACCTTTGCCATGCCGGCCATGCCCTGACAGACTCTGATTGAGACTCTGCTGCTGCTGCATTTCAATGGCATTCTCCTGCTCCTCTTCCTGCTGCTGCGCTTCATTTGGATTGTCGTTCCAAATATCATAATGATACATGGGCGGCCACGCGGTCTCATTGGCGGGCGTCAACGCTGCCGCGGCAGGAGTCGCACGGCACAACCGAACCTCCAGCAATATGCAAAGTGCAGCAGCAGCGAGGAGGAATGGCTGCATCAGCAGGTTGCCAGTAGAACCACGACAACAACCGGCTCCAGCAATAACTTTCTTTTTTCTTTCACTGTTTGTGGTGGTGCTGCCGCCTCGTAATCTCGCGTCTAAATGGCAATTGGACTTGTTATTCGCAGCTCCGCTTTGCGACATCATCAACTTCATTTTTATGGCTTCCAATGTCCATGTGTCCATCCGCATGTGTGCGCTGTGACGACTCCTTCGGCACCACTCCGTGTTTGTTTTTTGCGCGCGTGCGTTTCGCTGCAAAGTTGAATGAAAAGTGCGGCCCGTCCACACATCTCCAGCTGCTTGGACTTCTGCTTGGATGCTGCTCTGCTTGGACTGCTTTTCTCTGCTCACTTCACCCAGTTGTCTCTGCTGTCTTTTCATCTCTAATCTCTACTTAGCTGCTTTTTTTCGGCGGTGTAATGTTCCATTTAGTCTGTGGACTGTGCGGAACTGTGTCGCGTCGAGTACTCGTATTGAGCGGCCTAAGAATGAGTTGATTTGACTTGATTTCTAAAGAAGTATTTAACACAAATAACACAAGCAGTGCAGGTCGATAGCAAACAACTTAAGTGGCGCAAAGTTTGTTTACATTATTAAAGCAGAAGCTCAGAAATTACTAGGGTAAAATATCTTATTTTTAGAAACTTTTGGATCATTTTTTTTAATTTTAATAAGTTTGTTAACCTAATACAGGAAATTGCCATTATTATTTCATTATCTCAAGCAGAGCACACAACCAAAAGATACTTTTAGGCTGATCGCAATATGCGAAAGTATCTTCGAGTTTCACACCCAAACGATACTTTTAGGCTTTCAACGGACGAGCATATAGAATTAAATTGTTTTATCTACTGACTCTGATTGTTGAAGAATTGCATCCTGTTCGTTGCATGAAACTCAAGAACTCCGCTGATGTATGATCAAAGAAACAGCAGCCAGATAAATAAATGTGAAATGGTAAAATACTCGTTGCTGTAGAATAGTACAAATATTTAAGGTTAACCTCTGTGAAAACTCTTCTGATTGATCCCATTAGCCGTGCCATGTTGAAATCACGAACGAGTCCCACTAACTTATTCACCACGCTCAAATGACAAGCGCTAGAGAGGGATAGAGAAAGAGTATTGGTACCTGTGGTGAAGACGTCACTTTGTAAGTCATTTCACCATTAACAGTGGCACCTCCCCCAACTCATCTTTGGGTATCACCACTGATCTTTATCACTGACACTGATCTTTCGCCCAGAGTATTTTTCACACACTTATAATCTGCTGCTTAGCCCCCTTTGGTTGCATATTTAATGAGGAGTGTGCATGGGTTTCAAAACCCACATGTTCACACCCTTATGACTCTCTCAGCCGCGACCGAAACCACGGCTGGACAGTGCATGAATTAGCTGAAAAGCAACAAAAGGGAACAAAAACGACAACAACAAAAGGCTTCTTAAAGTGGGGTTTTGTGTGTCATGCATTTTGTGCAATTTCTTGCTGCATCATCCTGTCCCAGAAGCACTGAGCTGATCTTACTGAATGAAATGTGATATGACCAAATTGGCCAAGTAAAATCAGGTTAAACAGCTCTGTGGTAATTCATGTGGCATGAATAACATCTAAAGGCAAAGAAATCGCAATTGCAGACCCATTCCAGATTGTTTTTCAATTAAAATCTCATAAATAAGTTGATGGAAATATTTGTTGCATTTGTATTTTGATTTAGCAAAAAGATTTAGCTCTCACTTTCCACAAAAAAATAACAGTCAAAGTTTACAATAATTATTACAAAAAAATATAAAAATAGTTATAGGAATACGACCATCAAGGGAACAACAGATCATCATCGTCATCGGGGGCATTGTCGCTGGCAGCTACTTTAGTTTCATTAAAAAAAGTGATGCCCAGAATGAAGCATTTTTTGTTTGTTTTCTTTCTTCTAAATCGAAAATAAACAACAATTGGAGTTGATTATTTGATTTTGTAGAGTCATCTGTTTGAGGGTTTGAGTGCAGAGTGGAAATCGGTTAGCTTTAAGACCAGTTAAAGCTCGATTTCGAAGCTGAATCAGGCATAGACAATCCTTGATCTTTCATCCATTGATGGTTTAGTCCGTAAACATTTTTCTTTCTTCCTTTTGTTGAGTATTCTTTCGCTTTTTGTTCGGATCTTAAGCTTAGGTTGTGTGGTTGGAACTTTGTACAATGTTTTAAGGTTTAAATATTACTGATAAGTTAGGTGTTTAAACGTTTATTTAATAACTAAGTGTTAGCCCGGTTTAGGTTATGTTTTTGTGTGTTCTGTTTGCTTAGAGCGGCTCTAGGGCAGCGGGTCCGTGCGGACTGCCCTCCAGTTTGCGCCAGACCACGTTGCACATCTCGCGCACCAGCGCCTTCTCGCCATCGTCCATCTGATCGAGTGCACTGCCAGCCAAATTGCCCAGACGGTCGCGTTCCAGTTGCTCTCGCACCTCCAACACTTGAAGGGCCCGCACCACCGCCTCCGGACGACCGGCAATCGGTTCTGGCAGTTGGATGGCCGCTGCTGCTGCTGCAGCCACTGCCGCCTGCTGCTGATGCTGGCTGCTCGTCGTGTTGATCTCCTGCTGATGTGGCGAAGGCGCTGATTTGGCTGGTGCTGTTGCTGTGGCTGTGGCTGGCTGTGGCGTTGGTGTTGCTGCCTGTGGCGTGGGCATGGACTGTTGCTGCTGCTGCAGATGGGCTGTGGGCGTGGTGCGTTCCTCCTCCAGCTGCTGAATGCGTCGCTCCAACGAGCGCACATACTGAAGCGTCTGATCGTTCAGCGTGTGGGCATGACGTAGATCCTGCACATGAGTCACATTATAGCGAGAGTCTTTCGGTGGCTTCATCTTTATGTGGCTGCTCACCTGGGGCAGTTGCCGCTGCTCAGCATAGTTCCGCAAGGCAGTGATGGTCTCATCCGCTTGGGTGCTCGAACTGGAGCCATCGCCATCGTCGCGCAAAGCATTCCTGGTGGCCGCACCGCAGCCGGCGCACAGCGCATTGGCCGCCACATGGGCGCGCTCCTCGTCCAAGTACAGACAGAGCTCCTTCAGCTCCAGATTGTCCGTGATTAGCTCCTGCTGCTTGTCATCCAACTGACGTAGTTTGTTCTGCAAGAAAGATGCCACACATTAGTTCCAAATTCACTTTTCATTCTTGTCTTTCCCACTCACCTGATAGGCAGCCACCTCTTGGCGCATCACACTGGCCGTGTAGCGACCAAAACGTTGCCATTCCCTGGCCAACTTGCGTCCCTTTTGCCGATCATCGTCGAGGAAACAGCACAGATCTCGCAGCTCCTGGTTGTCGTCCAGCAGTCGCTGATTCTGCTCCTTGAGCGTGCGCAGCTCATTGACCAGCGACTGCAGCTGACGATTTTGCTCCACAGTCAGGCGACCGCCAGCCCCATTGGTCGTGGGTATGCCAGTGCCGCTGGACGTGACCGAGGCATTGGGCGATGGATGTTCCTGTTCCGGTTTGCGTACAAATTTCAGCATATCCTGTGCTGCTCCTCCCTTAATGATGGCCGGATGTTGCAGATAGCGTGTTGCCTGTGGATGCTGCTGCTGCTGCTGTTGCTTGAGCGAGTCTGGTATGTAGATGTTGGATAGCTGCGGTATATCCGGCGGATATTTGATGGGCAAATGTGGTTTCAGTATGCCCGTGCCTGGCTGCGGCGGTGGCTGGTATCTAGGCGGTATGGAGTGTGCGGGTGCTCCTGCCTTAAGGTTTGGACTGCGAAGGGACTGTTGTTGCTGTTGCTGCTGCTGCAACTGGTAGAAGCTGCGACGTTGATGCTGCTGTTGTTGCTGCTGTTGATGTGTTGCAAGATTAGGCAATTCTTTAGTGGATTGCTGCTGGATGGGCAAGCGAGAAGTCAATGTCTGATGATGATGTTGCTGCTGTTGCTGTTGCTGTTGCGTGCTGTGTGGCTGATGAATGGTGGCCACAGTCTGCAATTGATGTGATTGTTGCTGTTGGTGTAGCTGCTGCTGTTGCTTCTTTCCCGCTGTCGTTACGCTTTGTTGTTGCGTTGAGTGTGGCACTGACTGTTGTTGCTGCTGTAATGTTGCTGCTGCTGTTGGTGCCAACAAAGAGCGTCTTGGTAGTTGTTGCTGTTGCTGCTGTTGTTGCTTGTTAATTGCCTGCGTCGCTGTTTTGCTTATAATTTTGTCAACGCTATTTGTTTTTATCAAATTATTGTTCAAAGTTGCTGTTCCGTTTGTTGTTGCTGCTGCTGCTGCTGTTGTTGTTGTTGTTGTGGTTAATGTCTTCTGCTGGTTTTGTTGCTGCTGTTGATTGCCGGACATTTTTGAGTCGGTTCCTTGCTTTGCCTTGTCTTAGGTTTGTTTTTTCGTTTCCTTTTTTATCTTTTTTAAGTGGTGTCTACGACCTCTCGGAGCTGCAAATACATTACAAAATGGGCAAGGCATTAGCCAAATAAAAATAAAACTAAAAATTGTTTGGATGGATACAAAAAACTATAAATCAAGGCATTCATTGTACAATGTAATTTATGCGACAGACGAGGGCACGCCGTCATTGTGGCATAATTAAACTTCCATTAGACTGCCGCCAGACGCTGATAGAAAGTGAAATGAGCATTTGTCGCACCACTGAAGCCATGACATGCCACACGCGAAAGGCACGTCCCCTCCCATATCTCCAATACACTGCGCAAAGAAACTCAGACTGCAATGGATTGAGCCTATAGAGTCTATAGAAGTCCCAAGCAAGGGCAATTTACTGCCACCTTTTAAGTAAAATCCCCTTTGGGATGACCAACAACTTATTCACCACTCATGCACTGACAAGCTATTGCTACCCGAAATTTACTTCCCTGTGGTGAACACATCTCCTTGTAAGTAAATTCACCTAAGTCCCGAGTTTCAAACCATAATTTTTCACAGTGCATGTGTTGCTTGTGCTTAAGAAAATGCAACGAAGCGTCGCCAAAACACTCCATTCGACATAGGGAATTGTAATATAAACTGTATTGTCGTATGGTTGGGATCTCCCGGGCACTCTGGGCTCTCCCGGATGGGGGTTGGCGCTGAAGCGTCTAATCACCAGATGGCGTCTCCCATATGTTGACTTTAAACGTAGGCTTCCGCCGTCTGATTTGAAAACTGAAAGCCCACTAAGTACCGCTGCACTCGCAATAGCAGTAAATGGCAGTGACTCGAATCAGTCTTCGAGTCTATCGTCGCATTTGTATCTCGAAAGTGAAATTCAGTTCATGGTTTGATGGATGCGACGAGAGACTACTTGCTCTAGGCGCATGCAAATTGAAATGTTGCGATTCGCACTCGCAGTTTGACATGAGTTTGGCAGTAATTTGGATCATGAGTGTTCCCTTAATGAATAGAGTTGGCTTTATTAAAACCACGAACAATGGACTTTCTTTGACATCAGTTTATTGGTTCAATAAATTTATGAAAACTAAGGGAAATTTGTCAGTAAATGTTTCGCGAGAGTTTAACATGTGTGGAAAACGGGAGGCGTTATTCTTTTAGTACTAAGATAGTATTACCATTCGATTTTCAGTATAAACTTTCCCGAATAACATCTACAAATGTGAGAGCAATCAGCTGTTCTTTCTGCGAGTCATCCCTTCCACCTCTCACATTGCGGCTGAACAATTGCTTATATTTTAAACTAGAACTACTTAGTTCTAGATATGCACAAAAATGATGTGTAATCTATAACAGACAACATCTGGATCACAGAACAGATAGAACGAAGAAGAGGGAGATCCTCAACCCTTTTCCTGAGCTATTTAGGCTGTCAACTTGCCAGCTACATGTCAGCCCGCGAGTGCGTGGCTCTCTGTCCCTTTACAAATGGAGCAACGAGGGTAAGAAAAATGACAACAGGTGTGAAATGTAAGCTGTAAGCCCGCGCGCGAATCGAAAGATGAGCAAGGCTCTACACAAAAGGTAAAACCACTTCCCCCATTGAGATGTTTTGGGGTATGCAAAAATGTACAAGCAGAAAACCCTTTTGGCCAACTGAAAACTGAACACACAAACAAAAGCCAACATAACAAAAGAATGCGGTGAGGGCCTGGCCCCCGGTTGAGGCCTGGCCTGGCCCTTCATTGTTGTTTGCCGGACAAACAGACAGACAGACAGAGAGTGGGATCTGTGGGCATATTCTGCAGAAAGAAAACTTACAAAACACGGCAACAGTTGTAAATCATCGAATTACCTCAAAATAATAGCAATCGTTCGCTGGCCGTTTGGGGGGGCCCTCCGCCCTCCCTCCTGCAAATTGCCCAAACGCAGAACGAAAATGCAAAACGAACCCCACACAAAAGAAACAGCAAAAACCAGGTACGGAATGATGGGGAATGACTGAATGATACCCTACATGCGCTAAAGAACAAGGAGTTTCAAGCACATCAGGGAAGTTTTTAGGTTACAATTAATTGTTCTTACAACTAGTAGCTTAAATGGCAAAAACTTGATTTGCAAAGTGCTATATTTGGTGGGTTAATAAACTGCATTCCTAGCGGTAGTGCACAAACATATGCATACAGCATATACCCTTCATCTAACTCTACAAGTAATGGGTGCAAAAACAATGCAAGCAGGCGGCAGGCTGCAGCAGCAGCAACATCTACTCTTCTCCCACAAGACATGAGAGATACACCGAGAGAGCAGAGCGGAGCAGCGCAGCGCAAAGCAGAAAAGAGCAAGAGAGAATCGAGGAGGGATGGAAGCCAAAATCCATTGAGTCACAGCACAGCAGCAGCAACTCTGTCCCGTTGGCGTAGTTTTTGGCGACTTGCGAAATGAAGAAACCCTCTAAAAAAAACGAAAAGCAACAACAACAACGAGACTTCGTGTGTCAGTTACGCTTAATGAGCACAAATATTGCTCTCATTGTTGTTGCTGTGCTGTGCTGGCTGTGCTGTTGGTGTAGATTTTTTACCTTTGATTGCCATGCCGTGTGTCTGTCCCCCGTCGCCCCACCCCGTGTGTTGCCGAAAGTCGTCCCAGCAGCTCTCAGCTCGATTTCAATGAAGACGAGTCTCGGTCTCCCAGTCGGAAATGCCAATACTTAACCCTCAACTGGCCCCGCTCCACCTCTTCCAGCCTTCTCCTGGGGACTGGCCTCCCTGGCTGCCAATCTCCCTTTTTTTCGGTATTGCCATGAGAAAACGAGGGGGAAACAACAAATGAAAAGCTTCGCGGCCAGCACATTAAAAAGAAGTGAAATTAGGGTTTAAGAACAGCATAAGAACTGAGGAATACCCTATAGAGAGGGAGCAGGATACGAGTTTTTCACTCAAATTACACTTTTTGTATAAAATGAAATTGAAATGAATTGGAAGCTTCCACAATAATGGTTTAAATATCTTTTGAAATAGCTCTCAATTCTGAATTTTCTGAAATATGTCAAATACAGCCCCATGATTATCGCTACCACATTTATCCATCAGTTCACCTTTTCTCACTTAGTCCTAAGTTTCTAATTCTTCCTTTCTAAGTCATTGTCAAATCGTGAGTCACATTTTCCTTATCACAAACCTTTATGAGAATGTTTTCCAACCAAAACAAAATTAAACCGGAACAGCCACTCAAGCAAAAGGAACTTTAAATATAACATTCAGCTCCTTTTCCTTTGACTTAAGTGGTTTTTGTGCTGCTATCCATTGAGTAATGTGTCTGTGAAATATGAGGTTTTATTTCAGATCTGAGCCTACTCCATAATTAACGACTATAAAATGCCTAAAACTAAAAACTCATAATCTACAGCTAATCCAAATTTATGGCCAACTTCATGGCGCAACCAATATAAAGCTCTTTGCAAGGGTATACACCCATAAAGAGCCTTCAATTTGTAGCACATGTACACACACTCCAAGCACTAATTCCGATTCCGACTTAACCTTTTCCCAAGTTCCCCCTTAACCCTTTGAGAGCCAGAGCCCAGAGACCAGAAATTCCCCCTTTTTCCCACTGGAAGCGAGGCCAGCAAATAGCAAATCATCACCTGGTCCAAAGGGAGAGAAGGAGCTGGAGGGAATCGAAATACAATAAATAAATAAAAAATTTATTTCAATATGCGCGTGTAAGAGCGTGTTTGGCCTTGGGCGATGGAATGTAGGAGAGGACGCACTTAATGTTGAATTTTTTCTGCGTAAAATACCCTTACAGAGGGTATGAATGATGGTGAACAGATGTTTCCAGAATCTCTTTAAATCAGTCTTTACAAAGAGCTTATATTATACAGCTGTGGCAGATTTGATCAGACTTCTATTGATCAAAGATTGTTCAATCTGAAAGGGTACTTGCGCTATCTTATAAAACCTTTCTTTTCTTACACTTATTTTCTGTTGTTAACTTTACTTTTACCTACTTATGCGTGAGGTATGCCCCTCCCATGTCTATGAGTTCTAACCCTCTCTTCTTCACTAATAAATTTTTGATCTTGCTAATGGTCGAACATTGTTGATGCAAAGAAGAACCCGAGTGATCATAGGCGTTGGCCTCAGCTTTGCTGCTTTGCCAATAACAAATTGCCGTAATTAGTGCCATTTTAATATGAGGTTTCAGCTCACAAAACATCAACCCAACCACAAGAATAAGTATGTAAATCCGAAGCTAGACAGATACCCCCTCTGGGGCATAGACGGCTTCTTCTGCTCTTCTCTTTGGGGGAAGGTGTTGGAGTGCAAAATTATGAAAATTTTTCCCATGCACAGTGGGTGGTGCTTTGGGAATTATTCCATTTCAGATCTTAACTTGACAATGGACAATAAAACAAGAGTGGCATACAAAAAGTATAATAAGTGTTTAATGGGTCCAGCTATGAATTTATTTGCTATAGATGGTAGTCGCCAGATAGGCCTCTACCTCAAGGGAATATCATTTTTGAAAGGGGATCGCCATCACAAAAGTGGTGGAAAACATTGTTTGTTATTATGTTTTGTGGAGAGGAAGCGAGTTCTTGCTGAACAATTGTTTCAAATGATATTTATATTTGAAGAGCTAGTTTCCTTTGGATGTAATTGAGCCGAAAGAATATAGAAACTATTTTAGCTTAAAATTGTCTATTATTAACACAATCTACAGCATATAATGTTTTCTAGGGCTTTCTAAGACTGTCGAAGTATTAATAAGTGTCCATTTATGTCCGTTGTTCTTATATTCTGTTTTTTATACTCAATTCAGGGAGGCCATAAAATGCTTTTAAGACCGAACTCAGTCCTTGGGTGTTGATGATTATGAGTGAGAGGCAAATACTTAACTGCAAACGAATTACATTGTAAGACAATTCGGTACACTTGCGTGTACAATTCAAAACATAATCAATAATAATAATGTGCATACTCAAAAGTACATTCAGTTTCATCATTTCTTTTTTAACAAATAAACGCAGCTTAAACTTAATGATTAGGCAACTTTGCTTTGAACTTGATTGATTTTCGACATACAACAACAAATTGCCTTGATCACTTTTACATAATCTTTAATAATTTATTATACATTTTTTTCCCCGCTGTCCATGCATAATTATTTCTGCAAATTGGCAGCAATTTTTTTTGCTGTGTTTTTTCTGTATATTATTTTAGGAGTCGGCATATTTGTTTGGCTCTACGAGCTCTCGGCATGGGTACATATTTTTTTAAAGCAATGGCCCAGCAGACCATGAAACAAGTGTTTAATTAAGGAAATGAGCGTGGATTGAGGTAAACAGGCGCACGCATATGAAGGGGAAGGGGGCATGTGCAAACAGTAAATTAATAAACCCAAAAAAATATATGTATACGAAAAAGCAAAACAAAAATTGGTTAATAAATACAAGGCATGGATGGAGATGGAGATGGATGGAATGGAATGGAATGGTTGAAAAATGCTCAAAGTCACTCAAGGTTAAGAAATCTCTTTAGCAGGCACGCACGCACACGATGGAGATCAGATCCCAGGCAATGACAGCTTTTTCGGAGGTGATGACAGACGGACAGAGGGCCCCCAGACTCCGATTTCGAATGCGAGTGCGAGTCCGAGTGCGAGTCCGAGTCGAACTGCGCGAATCAGGGGGAGCCAGAAAGACCCGGTACACGTAGGAAAACCGCAAAGTCATGTGGGTTAAGTACACTTACTTAACAACAATCCATTCGTGGCAGCAAACTGACCGCGCGCCCAGACAATGAAATGTGTAATGAAAAGGCAAAAGCTTCGGCGACGATATAACTGGGCAACGGACGACTGGAGGAGATTGAAGTGGCAGAGAGGATTGACCAGGGCTGCAGGAGTGGAACTGGAATCGAAGTGATCAAATGGCACATGAAGCTTCAAATTCAGAGTGGAGAAAAGAGATTGTGGCAACGGAGAGGCAGGCATTAGCCCACGTCATGCACACAACATGCATGTTGATTTTGTATGTGCTATTCTCATTTATTCACCTTCGTTGAGAGCAATTGGGAGCAATCTTAGCTGGGGAACCTCCTGCAGCTATTTCCGTTTCAACTACTTTGCACAAAACTTAATTAGAGCTCGCCAAATATTGCCTCCAGCCATCCCTGAGCCAGCCACCCACCACTAACGCTGCACAGACAGCCACAGCGACGCTCGAATGAGACAAGAAAACCCCCACAGCAACACACACACACACAGAGAGCAACACAGCCAACACACCCACACAGCGGACAGAAAGAAATAAATGAGAATGAGTGGAAAACGGAACAAGCAAATCACAGACTTCTCTGCCGCCAATCACCCGATCCAAAAAGCACCGTTCCACGGTCCATTGCATTTGCATTGCACGCACCAAAAAACGCGTGGTATAAGGTATATCCAATCCGTACACCCCACCATCACGGCATATATCGTTTTTCAAATGCTCCACAAAAGCAAACCCCAAGGAAAACGAAATAAATATCAAACGCCTTCATTGCTTGTATCGAATGACAAACGACAAACGTCGACTCTGTCGCAGTCGACGTTAAGTCAGACAGATGACTCTGCGACTGCGCGGCAGCGGCGGAAGAGAGGCGCAGAAATTTTCATGAATGAACCCACCTAAACTGAAAGAGCGAAGACAAAAGGATGCACACGACCATTGAGAGCGCGGGACAAAAGGCAGAGAGCAAAACAGGGCTGCTAGCGACTATGGGGATACCCACTAAATTTAAGAAATAAAAGCAAGAAATTGAGGAATGATATTTTGTGATTTCTGTAGTAATATTTGTACGATCTGTGATTATTTTGATTTAGAACTTTATCGAAAACGTTTCCTCTTACAAAAACAACATCCCATTTCTGCATCCCCCAATTACAGGGTATGTTCAAACACCTCCACCAGACAAAAAAACTCACACGATTCCCGCGCTGTATTCTTTGGGCAAGTTCCATTTATCAGTGTCCGCTCATCTTTGAGCCAGATTTGTAACCATCAAAAGACGATTAAATTGCACGTGACACTCCGCTGACTCTACGCGAAGATTTGTATCAATCTCCTCTACCAGAGGAGTTCCCGGAAAAGCTGAGTGGGCAATTTTTGGCCCATGGTTCTGTAAATTGATATGCTTGAAATGCACACTCCACGATTCTTAAACGAAATCAAATATTATTCAACTATAAATTTCAAAGACACGGAAACTCAGGCAGACAGACATCTGTGGGGGCCACCCACAACTTTTGTGGTACGAGCTCCCTTTTTTGTTTTTATGGTAAACCATAAACGTGGCAAGACGTCATTAAAAGCCATGTGTAGCACAGTAGGCAACACACGAAAACTTAATAACAATGCAAAAAAAAAACGGAAAAAAAAACCAAAAAACATAAGGCATAGCAGAGACCGAAAAAAACACCAAAGTCGAAGCTTGAAGCTCGAAGCTCGAAGAATAGGAAAAATTATAACCGAGCGAAGGTTAAACGATAAGTCAAGCTTCTGCGGTGAGAATGTGCCAAGGGGGTGGGGTGTGGCAGGCCTGGCTGTTTTGGAGGGTCGGGGATTACTGATTGCAAATGCAGCGAGATTTTCCCCTAATGAAAACCACTTAACTGGAGCACAAGCTGTGGGAATAATACGCCGGATCCAAGCCGGGTTGGCTTTGCCACAATGGATCAAAGAGCAAGGTTACGGTGGGAGAGAAAGATAATAGAGGAAAGTTTAAGATTTTAAAGATGGTTTATGTATGGGATTAAGTGTGCATGCATAAATAATGCAAGATATGAAAGTACAGCCTTGAAATGTAGATCCTGAACTCTGGAAAAAGTGGTCCATGAATCTTTAGTAGCTTAAAAAAACCAGAAAATAAATTTCATGTAATAAGAAAATTATAAAGAGAAAATGTAGATCATGAACTGTGGAAAAAGCTTATCAAATAACGAGTAGTTCAAATAAAAAGTACGCCATGTAACGAGTAAATAATACAAATAACGAGATGGAAGGAAAGAAGATATAATATTTTCCTAAAGATCTCCATCCATCCATAAATATCCCCTTCTTTTATTTTCAACGCTCTTATTATAAAGCTCGTCCCCAAATTTCTCCATCAACCAGTTCTCTAAGCAACATCAAAATAATGCTAATGCCAATGCTACCTCCCCAGAGGGGGGTCTATGGGCTTATAAACTGCTTAATTATGTGCTGAACCTGAACCTGTGCGCCTCTGGCACATGACAAGAATAAAACGAAATTAATATGTAGATTAAATTATTGCTATATCCAATCCATAACAGCTTCTACATCGACATAAGTGGGTTCTCCCTTATCCAAAGCCTGAATAACTCTTAGTGACACTCCCCAGACGGAGACTAATCGAAACCGAAGCCTAAAACCCTACCTACCTTCCGCCAAACCCTCAAACAGTTCGAATACAATTTCCATTTCTCAACTTTATGGTTTTATGGTTTATGGGTATCATTTGCGTCAAGTTTGCAGCGCATATTTGATTTTTACGACGACAGTTCAGCTCCGAAGACGGCAGACGGGAGAGGGGAGAGGACCGCCCGTCGATAGACATAAACTTATCCATTTCATGCAGCCAAACTCTCAACTTTTGTGCAAATTATTTATGCATGTAAATTAACAGAAACGAACAAAAAAAATAAATACAAACCAAACCTAACGATTGAAACGCTGAGCAAATGGGCTTGTTTTTCTGTAACTTTCGAATTTATCACCGAATGAGAATCTGTTGGGCAAAGAATCCACCATTAACACGCCCTCAAAAGGGGTTACAACATCCAACAAGAAACAAGCAACAAATTGTATAAATATGCAAATTTCTGAGAGCTTACAGACGTTTGTACATTTATCTTGAGGCCGGCATCAAACATGTTAACAAAACTCTTGCCAAAAGCAGCAAAAAAGCAACTCCCAAGCAAAGAAGAAACCTCCAAAGAAGAAACCTTCCTCTATCCATCGCTGTTTGGCCCCGTAACCCAGTAAAGTTCATATGTTCAAATATTTAATTATCATCTGGCTCTTGGGGCGTTCTGTTCTCAAAACATTTCTTCCGTCAAAATATCTAAAAGAAAATAAACATTTCTCATCTTTCGTTTGCTGTAAAATTGTTGTTTCATCGTGCCCACATAGCTCACCATCATATAGTGGTTCCTAACTCTACAAAAACACACACAAATAATGAAGTGGAATAAATTCATTTATGCTAATGTTTGGTTTCTACCTTTTGTTTGGTCAAAGATTTCATTTCATTAATTTTTTGTGGGCTGCTGCTGAAATTCTTTTCCTATAGCTCCGACAGCTACTTTCGATTATTGTTTTTGTTGTTGGTCCCTTCCATTCCATTCCATTCCATTCCATTCTTTGTATAACTTTATTAGAAAACCCCTTCACACTCTTTAAACGTGAATTTTGGATTCAAATTTTATGCGTGGGTGGCAGCTGGAGAGCGCGTGCTGTATATGGTGTGATTTGGTTTGGGATTACATATTTACACAACTGTGGGTGGATATTGTCTTAGTGGAGCTGAAATTTGTAGTGCCTGAAAGTCTTATGCCTTATAATTTGAAAGCTTGAAAAAGATTTATGTCTGTGTGGTTAACTCGTTTGGAAATTGATTGGAATTAGTGACTTCCGTGTGACTTTAAATTTCATATTTTTCTATAGATGAATCTGTTATTTTTATTATCTATCAATCTTTACCTTAAAACCAACTCTTCCTAGAACCCATAAAAAGTGTCTAAAATTACTTCAAATGATCCCAAATTAACCCAAATACTTTTACTTACCAGTAAAATCCAGACAAATTACACACGGAATTGATTTATGTTTATCATTCCATATCTGGGGCCCATAAATCCATAAAACTAGATCGAAATATCAATCTCTTGCCCCATACGGGGTAAGATTTTGGAACCCAAATCACATAATTTATTGTGTCCTCAACTTTCTTTCAAGCCTACCCTCACGTGCACACAAACTGCGTCGCAGCGTACGTGTAATAGAAGCAAAGGAAAGACCAGAGCAAAAGAGACGCACTAAAAACGACCGAAAACAAAGCATTATGTAAGCATTAGCACGCTTTAACCTCTCCCACTCCTACACACGTACGCGGGGAAGAGTGGGGGAAGGGCAGGAGAACAAAGCGTGAACGAGCCATAAAGACCTCCCAATAGAGACGAGAGACGGAGAGAGGGAGAAACAGATGACGGAAGAGATGGCGTCGCGCAAGCGTAATAAATATCTAACCCAGCCCCTCCCTTGCTTTTCGTACAATCCCCCCCACCACGCCTATATCCAATTAAATTTCTATTAATTTTTTACCAATAATAATACCCGAGCAATGCCATAAATAGCGGAAACCATTAAAATGACTTTGCAGCCCAGAAGGAAGAGAAATAAATGAAGAAAATTCTATTTCCTTTCTTGGGCACAAAAGCGGCTTACTGTGCAGAGCGCGGGGAGAGTGGGGTGCGCGGTATTTTCTTTTGTGTGAGCGCGCAACAAACTTCCGGATTGAACGATTTATTGAAAGGTATGATCAAAGCAGAAAGGGGAGGGGAAGCATAAGGGAAGTGTTATACAGCTAACAGCGTGAGAGAGGGAGAGAGAGATAGCGAAAGAGAGCTGCTGAGACGTAAAGAAATTGCGTTGCAGTTTCCTTCCATACAAATTTATGAACTAATTAAAAGACAGTTCGGATAGCAGTAAAGCAGCAAACGAGACGCGACTATGGTAGCGGGGCGGGGGTATACGGCGTGGCATGGGGTGAAGTTGGTGACTTGGTAACCCAATACCTTACACATACACCCATACATATTATTATTATATTTTTTTTGGTCACTGAGGCATGTCGTTGCTTGTCTTGCCAAACAGATGGGGTTGAGAGGAGTTGGAGCTGGAGCTGGAGCTGGAAGTCTCTTGTGGGATGCTGTGTTGCTGCTGTTGCTCTTGTTTATAAATCAAGTCACATTAAGTGTAATAATAAACCCAGATCGAAGGGAACACTTTCGAAGCCGGTTCTCCCAGCCTGTTATACCCTAACAGTGCAAACGAAAAAGTAACCTAAACCTTTGACAAGAATCTTTTGCAGTTTTGTCTTGTGCAATTCACAGCAAAAATTTCACAGTTATTAAAACAGTTTAAAGCAAGCGACTGCGCTCTTAAAAGGGTACTTAAAGCTTCGACTAACACAATTCTTTAACCTAAATAAGTCATAAAGTGTGTAGCGAAGAAAAAAGGGAAAAAATTAATAAAAATCTGTCGAAATGTTGGCACTAAGCGCGTTCTCTGCTTGGCTAATTATGGAGAGCATGTTAAAAGAGAGAGGAGCATAGAGAGAGTTGGTGAAATGTCAAAACGTACGCTTCATTGCTCTCTTCGTAGCTCGCTCTCTCTCTCTGTCACTCGCTCGCCTTGCTAAGATAACGACAACAAAATGCTGATGGCACAAATTATAGTCAAGAAAGAGGGTTGGGGGGAAAACGACCGAGCCAGAAGACGAGGCTCTAAAGCTGAAGACCGGCGGCAGGCAGTAGAAAGCTAGATCCGTAGCGACAGAGCCCCCAAGACGGTTGAAGCCGGCTGCCAGCAACAAACAGCCTGCCACTGCCAACTGCCACCGCCTGCCGCCTTGTCTCGAGAGCCCCACAATTTCCGCCATTTATGACAGTCACAAATCGAGTTATACTCACATACATATACCCCACCATACCCCACTGCTTCACCATAGAGTGAGCTCCACACAGCCTCTCCCCAAGACCGCGCGCGCGCTCGTACTTTCTAATTTTCTAAGCGTACTTTTTCTCTCTTGTTGGTCCCCTGGCCTGGCCTGGCTGCCGTTTTTGATGGTTTTAATACCCTAACAACCAAGCGAAAGACAGACCCAAGCATGGGTGTGCTTCACCAAGTCAAAGTGCTCTTTTGAGTAGGATTCAAGGAGTGTTTTACCGGAGCACCGAACGAAGAACCAAAGTAAGAACTTTAGAAAGTTCAGAGAAGTTATGTAAGAAGATCATAGTACACATTCAAAAAAGTTGAATTTTTTGGTCTATGGGACCTTTAGCCTAGAGCCGAATAATATTTTCGATATCGAAACAGAGCTTTAAAAAAATTGAAACAATTTCGAACTGTTTTTATGGCTGAACCATAATATGGTAAGTTTTAAATGCTATAATTTAGAGGACATTAATGGGAATAAGTAACCGTTTCGAAATTCTTTCTATAATTTACTCAACATTCAATCCTTGACTTTGTTAGAGCATCTCCGTATCGGTATCTCCTACACCATTTCTTTACCTTGATGACTATTGTATTTCTTTTCTTGTCATTACTTTTGTGTTGTACAAACAAGTTTTTGAGTGTTTCAATGTTGTCTTCAGCGCATGGCCAAAGTGTTAATGTTCATTTGCGCATGCGATATTCCAAATTGCATGCAATAGAAATTTGTTGTCGAGGTCACATCACAACGCTTTTCCAGCCAAGCATCAAAAAACCGTCACAACAGTCTCCATGCCCCATCTCCCCTCTACAACCGCAACATTCACAATGGCAGAACGGCAGCAAAGCAGCGAAATCTTTGGAGTTGAAGGAGGAGTTGGTTCTGTTTTTTTTTTTGGTAGCTAAGTGATGGGAGGTCAAATCAGTTACAGTTACGTGAGTGAGACTCTTTGGGCCGCAAGGAGAACGGTTGGCAGCCCGTTACGGGAGGCAGCCAGACCAAATGGAATATTTTTGGTTATGGACTTTTGGCTAAGCTAATGAACCTGATGTGGAGCATACTGTTGTGGAGGAGGAGGCTCTGCTCTGCTCTTTGGATAAACTTGTTCCAGACTAAAAGTTTAACGAAAAATGCACGAGCTAATTCATATATTTATGAGCTAATGGAGCATGCGCAATCGTTTTGATCTCTAATTTGAGGTTGAACTATCAAATTAGGGAGTTTACCTATACGTAATAGAGGGTGGAATTTACATTCCAGGCATATTTTTAAGAATTATGTTTGATTAGCCGAGGCTCCTGGAAATTTCTTTAACTCAAATCGAAGCTTGGGAAACTCTTTGATTAACAGATCTAAAATTACATCCACTGCGTAACAGTCATCCTCTAAGCGTTTTTAATCAAATTTCAGATCTTTATTGTAACATTTCTCCCAATCATAAAGCTTGTGCACATTTGATGACAACGATAACTGAATGAGTTATCGTTTGAGGCGGTCCCGTTTGCGATTACTGCCATGAATTGAACGAGCGAATGCATCCAAGAAATACTCGTTCCGTTCCATCTCAATCTACAGTTATTTCAAATCAATTTTCCAGGCTTGGAATACTTGGAATATTTTTTGATTTCAGTAATTTAGTGCAGCTCCCATTTGGAGTCGACTCCCGCTGCTTTTTTTTTTGCCCCTCTGTGTCTCATCTCTCTGCCACTGCCTCTTCCTCCTGCCTCTTCTAGTGGCTGCCGCATGCTCATGGCCGTTTGTCATTTCCAGAGGCGCGCCAATTGCCAGAGAGTGGCCTGCAAAGCATTTCTGTGCTCTCTGTGTGAGAAAATGTGGCCAAACGGTTAATAACAGGCGGCAGTCAGTGGGGTGTGGTGTGGTAGAGGGGGAGCCAAGGTGCGGCAACCGCAACATACGGCAGCAACGTGGCCCCCTGAAGGAAAAAGCGTGCGCAACTATGTAAGTATGTGACTATGTGAGCCGCTCCGACAGGAAACTTAAACTAGTTCTAGCAGCTAACAGCTAGTATCGCTGCTCTCTGTGTTCTCTGCCTTCTAGCCATCCGAAGCCATAAACTGGGACACTTGTTGCAGCAACCTGGACACTGCACTCGAGAGAGATTGGCTGGCAATCAAAACCTGGAGGCCAAAGAGATGACAAACAGAGACAACAACAACAGCAAAAAAAGCAAGGCAACGGAATCTTCCCACGCAGCTGTGACCGCCCTCCAGCTGGGAGCGGCAGCGGGCGGCCCCCAAAAAAAATATAAAGAAAAAGAGAAGCCAACCTAAATCGTCTTAATGGACCATGAAGAGCCCCAAGGAGCAGTTCCGAGATGCAGATGGCAGCAAACAGCAGGCGCATAAAGACAAAAACGCCGCCCAATTAAAGCAAAGAATGCGAGAATATTAGATGCACTTGCCGGACTAGCATAAAAGTGGTTTAAACTGGCTGATAGTTGATATTTAGTTGGGGATTGTGAGGCTTCAGAAGTCTCTTATCAGACCTCTGACTAAAGTTGTACCTTTATAATGGCAGATGTTTTATTTATTCATATATTTCTGCATTGACAACTTCTTAATAAAAGTGTAATACCCTCTGCACAGTGTATACAGTCAGAGACAGCCAGCCAGAGAGAGAGAGAGAGAGAGCGAGAAAGAGAGACGCAGCGCGGAGCCAAAAAGCCGTCGGCGATGTTTGCGTGGATAAGCCTAAAAGAAAGTTTTCTTCTTTCATTGACAAAAAAGTTTTTTACTTTGTTGTCTTTTATTTTCCGCCGCGTGCAACGAACCTGGTCTGAGATGTGGCCCCCCGTTAACCCATTGGAGACGTAACGTACGGAAATTTGGCATATACATATATTTTTTCGAATTTTTCTGTTAGATACGGATATCTATTGCATGTGAAATGTTTTCTAGAATTTTCCAAATGTTGTACAGCTGCCTCTCCACTTTATGTTAATAAGTTAAGCAGGCGGAAAATCTATTAACCCATTTGAAATGCTCTAAGATAGAAAATAGACTCTACTTTTAAAATGTTTTTTATTTCCAATTCTCCTGATAAGTACACCCCACTTTATTTCTCTTTAATTTCTCCAATCTACGTTAATGGGTTAAGGCTGCTGCGGCTGCCTCTAACTATGTATGCTGGGCCCCTGCCCCTAGCTGCTGCTGTTGGTTGTTTGCTGCGCTGACGCTTTGGCATTAGTTACAGTTTTCCGATACACGAAATTGACTTTACATATTTCAGGCAGCACAGCAGGGCAACGGTGCGGAGGGGGGCAGCAACAACCTGTTACATCGGCGCTGTTGCCCACCCCGCATGCCAGCACAGTCACCAGCATGCAGCCTCTTTCACTCCACACATATAAACACACACACACACATGTTGGTATTGATTTGCTGCACATTTCGAAATGCAGACAAGGTGTGTTTCTCGATCAGGTGCGTTGGTAATCCTTCTCCGAAAAGTTGCCTAATTTCTGCAATAATTTCTCTGCCAATATATAACTCATATCCATAACTGTAATTGTTGCAAATTATGTTGTTGTTGCGCTGGTGCTTCCCTGGGAATGCCTCACCTTCTTATTAACACACCTTGAAATTCTGCGCGCCTGCGCCACCGTCGCTGCTTTTACCTGTTGCTGTTGCTGCATCGTCGGCAGAGGCTGCTGGTTTTGTTTGATCTTGTGTCTTATTGTTGCACGTTGTCGTGTATCTTTCTGCTTGTTATTTGTTGGTTTTTCTCCCCATGTTTCTCCCTGATCCTCGGCCTCTTCCTCCCTCTCTTCCTCCTACTATTATCCCACTCCCGTTGTCTGTCTCTCTCTCTCTATCTTTATCTCAGCCTCCTGTCTCAGTTTCTCTTGTTCAATTTATTGGCGCATATAAATATAAATGCCTCAAAATTGATGTTATTGTCGTTCATTCTCCACTCCGATCCTGATACCACTCTTCAGATCTCTCTCTCTCTCTCTGTCTTTCCACATCTTCTTTAACCTTCCCCCTCCCTTTGTTTTTGTCCTGGTTGTTGTTTTTCTTTTTTTGAAAATTGATTTTTCTTTACTTGCATTTTTTTATTGTCAGTGTCCAGAGATAAGTGGTGGAAAGGAAGGGAAAATGGGCTTGGAAATGAGAAGAAAAAATGAGACAAAAGAAGTAATAAATATAATGGAAAGTGTGGGCGTAGCGCTGACAAAGTGGGCGTCACTGGTACCTCGAAAGAGAATAGAGCAATTTTCGGGATCAGACAGGGCGAGGGCATGGCGGGAATGGGTTAATTTCGAGTGGGCAGGGCCTCTGGGGGTTACGTGGGCTGTTGCTAGTACTTCCTCCAGTGGGATGCTTGGAAAATGGTAGCGTAACTAAATAAAACTAACCTTATGCACATGGCCATCGATGCATCGATGTGGTATTCCAATGTTGGTTCACTCTTTCTCTCTCTCGTTCTCGCTTCCCCTTTCAGCTTCTGCGCGCAAACAAAAACAAATCACAAATATTTGCGCATGTGCCGACGACTGCCGCATTCCAGGGATACACAACACTCACACACAGACACGGACACTGAGTGAGACGCGATGCGAAGCGATGCGACCGTTTTTGCGGCTAATTGTTTAAACAACACACAAATTATTTTTCACACTATTTTTATTTGTTTGTTTTATGGCTGCACACACACACACACACACATATACTCTTGCACGCTCTCACACACGCATTCAATTTTCGCGCACTCTTTGCATTTTTTCTTGTATGTATCTTTTATTGGCTGGCATTTTCCTGCCTTCCCGAATGCCCTTTTAGAGCCAAAAAGACGCGTTCGGTTCGCGTTGTTGCCTTTTGCGTTTTTGATTATTTTGTTTCTTTTTGCAAACTATAGAGGCGCGATATTCACAGCCTTAGCAGGCCAATACAGCCGGTGTCCGTCTCATTTGATGCGAATGCCACCCACCTTGATGACCGAAACGAATTAAAACATTAACAAATTGTGCAAAAAACAAGAAGCGCAGGCGCACCAACTACTCGCACCGAATCGAATTTGATAATTTTATGTAGCAGCTACTTTTGTTGAATAAACCAATTACTTTTGTGCTGAATTTAGGAAACAATTCGACATATCCGTGAGGTTGCTCATATCAATTACTATGATTTGTATTTGTATTTCACTTAGCCGCTGCCTCAAAAAGCCGGACTTAACACAAACACACGTAGTTTAACAAACATTTTAGTTACTCAATTATTTGCTTCATTTTTCGCGGCGTCCCGATCCAATAATTTTGTAGTTGTCCTTAGCTTGTTGGCCCTTTTGTTGTTAACACGAAACACAATTACATTTGAGCAAATGGGAGACGCGGATTTTGCCACCGAACGAACGAAAATTGAGAGATTGAGTGAATGATGGAATGAAGAAATTGAATAAATGAATGATAAACAAAACAACAAAAAGCGCTAATTGTGAATGGGCAATTTTGTCTATTGTGAATGGGAGTTTGTCAATTTCCCAAAACGGGAAGGGAAATGCTCTCCTGTTCGGTCAGTCGGGGAATTTCTGAGACACGAGAGATGTGATCGCTGACTTATCGATATAATATACCCGACGATATGTGATTTGAAAATCATATTTTGCTATTCGTTTTAAAACCACTAGCTAACAAAGCCTCTCAGCTCTGAAGTTTTAATTTTATCCGATTGATTGATCAATTTTCCACAAGATTGACTAGTTTTTGGGACTAATTTTGTGGAATTTAATACAAAATAAGATTCACACGAAAAGGCCAACAAAAAATAATAGCATGGAACGTACGTCGGAAATACATATGTATAACGAAAGTAGAATTTGACCACTTCTTGATTGTTAACGTACCATATCACCATTAATTAATATTAAAAGTCCGCTTTCCATGCTGCTTTTATACATTAACAATGTTTTTAAAAGTAGCCCGCCAATGCTATAGCAAAAAACCAGAGGCTTAAATTATAATGTAACCGTAAACCAATAAAATTCAAAATACCACCAAAATTCATATTTTCAATGTGACCAGAAATTTTAAAAGTAAAAATCAGACATTCACCGGCACAACTTTGTATTGTTTTATAATTTTGAGCGAAATTAAATAAATAAAAAGTGCATAAACATGGGAATTTGTCGGTTCTTCCAGCAGGGCTCCTGCCGCTTTGGCACCAAGTGCACCAACGAACACTTTGACGTAAAGTATGAAAAAGTCGCGCCACAGCGAACACAAATTGAGAGGCAAATAACACAAAAATTGTTGAATTATTACAGAGTGGTGCTGAAGAATGACATGGAGGCCAGCATCAATGGGAAGATGTGGCCCTTCTCGGTATACGGGCCATTCAAGGACAAGGGTAACATTCCCAACTTCATTGAGGATCAGTCCTTCGAGGAGGTCCGCCTGCTCTGCTACGAGGCGAAGCGCCTGAACAGCTTCGATCAGTTCCATCAGCAGTTCAATCGTGAGGTCATGGAGGCCACCAACAAGATGAAGTCAATGGTGCAGGCCACCCCACAGGTGGTCGATGTTATGATCAAGATCTTCGATGCACCAGAAGGTGGCACCCCCGCAGTCGCTGGTGCGCCCAATCAAAATCCCTTTGCCGCAACGGCTGGTAATGCCGCTGGCTCCATCTTTAGCAAGCCGACACTGGGTGGCGGCAACATCTTGGGCGCTGCAAATCAAGTTAATAATACTCAAAGTCTCTTTGGTGGCTCCATGGCTGCTGGCAACACGGGTAACAGCATATTTGGTGGTGGCAATGTTGCTGGTGGAGGAAGTGTTTTTGGACAGCAACAACCACAGCAGCAGCAGCAGGGTGTTGCATCGCAGCCCTTTCAGGGGGGTAACATATTCGCTCAGGCACAGGCACAGCCACAGGCAGCGAATCAAATGCCTTTTGGTGGCTTTCAACAGCAACCACAACAGCAGCAGCTGCAGCCAGGAGCAGGAGGCGGTGTCTTTGGTCAAGCTGCAGTCAATCCCAGTGGCGGTATCTTTGGACAGGTAGCCCAACAGCCACCAAGTGGATTGTTTGCTCAAGCAGCACAAACCGTAGGCTTCCCGCAGCAGCAGCCACAACAGATGATGCAGCAGCAGCAGGCCCAGCAGCAACAGATGATGCAGCAAGCAAATCCCCAACAGCAGCAGCTCCTGCAGCAGCAGCAACAAATGATGCAGCAACAACAGCAACAGCAACAAATGATGCAGCAACAACAGCAGCAGCAGCAACAACAACAGCCTCAGCAACCACAGCAACCAGGCGGCAGCTCCGTTTACAGCACGATGGAATCCTTGACACCCGAAGAAATAGAAGCATTCAAAGCGGAACAATTTCTGCCCGGTCATGTGCCCTTTAATCCACCACCACGTGAATTGTGTTAGAGGAATTCTTTATACGATATAAGCGCATCCCTTGTGCTCTGCCTGCCACATGAAATATTAAATAAGTTTCTTTATAATACTTTTTGGTTTGAGATTAATGCATCATCATGTTCAAGCGCTCCATGTTGATTGAGTACACCGAATGGGAGCCAATTAAGTTGCGATCCCTAAACGCCAGCTGGCAATCCTTGAGCGTGATGAGCGTACGTTCGCTGGGCTCACTGCAAAATGGGAAAGAAAAGTCAAGCAAAATGAAGCAAAAATCAAAATGGTCCGCTTACACTTCTTCGCAGGCGGAGAGAAAGATAACATCATCGTTTTGTCGCCGCATAAAGTTGGCCGTATTCAGCTCCTTGTCCAGCTCTAGGGGTGTATCGTCCACCTTCTGGCGGGTGACAGTGTTCCTGAGAGCGGGATCTCGCAGTGGGGCGCCCACATCGTAGTAAAAGTTGCCTTCGCCGCTGGTTTTGTAGTGTTTGCGCTTCTTGATGATGGTGCCCAGCAGATCCTTGAGCAGCACTTGCACCGCCATGGCCACATACTCAGCCACATTGTCGTCCACGGACACAAGACCAATCTCCCAAGCGCCGATGAGGAAGCGGCCCATAATGAAGCCCGCATCGGGCAGGAACAACTCCTGGGCGCAATAACGTTGAGTGGGCGGATGCTGCTGCATTGGCTGATCACCACTCACGGTGGGCGGTGGTCGTATCACTTGCATATTGTCCTCGGCCACAAAATCCAGCACCTCAAAAATTTCAAAATTTAAACGTTCCGCAAAGGTCCGCGTGCTGCGCTTCCGCCGCTTGCTGCGGTTGCTGTTGCTAGCCTGCAGCGGTGGCGTTGTCTCTACGGGTGCAAATGCATCGATCTTGTTGAGCAGCGCCAGCAGAAACTGGTTGTGCAGATGCAACTTGTCCGGCGACATGATCTTTCGACACTCGCAGTCGAATTCCTCTTTGGTCCAGCGATTGCGGAACCAATTCTTCATGTTGGCTCTGTAGCGCTCCCAGTTGTCGCCCAGTGCGACAACCAGTGCCTCCTTGGTGGCTATCACACGGTCAGTCAGCATTTTTGCAACGTATTTGGATTAAAATTGTTAAAATCGCAGTCCAAAAACAAAACAATACAAAAACAGCAAGAGAGTTTTGTAACAGTGTGACCGAGGATTAATCGGCAAAATATACGGTCATGGCCTCAAAAAAATATACCGAAATATACATTTTCATTTTCAAACTATACCGTAAAATATACCCTAGTCTTAAATCAGATTCCTCGATTTTGATGTTCTATTTGATATTAATAGCTTGCTAAAATTCTAAGCGCTTAAACTATAATTTTATCCGATTATTCATTGAATTCTTCACAAGATCGGCTAGTTTTCATTACCAACCATTTGGTTGGTGAATGAGCAATGTTAACCCCACTCAGCACCACTTTTATTTTTATGCTTATCGATGAAATACAACGTATGTATCGATATTTATATGCGGTTGGTGTCTATTTAAAAAAAATTAATATCCTTTTGTTTTGCAATTGTGACTTATATATACTTATATTTTTTCCAATAAAATAAATTATGCATGCAATAAATACGAATACGAATGAGTCAAATTTGTGGAATTAATTTCCACGGTCCCAGCGCCAGACGGTGCTGTCGTCGCAGACACAAATCAAAATGGAACCATCCTTGGAGAAGGATGTCTGGCGAATGGTTGAGTTGCTCTTCGGATGCACCAGCTGGCTGCACTTGGTCAGATTCGGATCATTGCAGTCGAGTTCCCATACGAATGTGGTGCCCAGCTGATTGCCTAGCGCCAGGACCTTCTGCCACGAATTGAAAGCGAAACGCACGAACCAAATCTCGCACATTTTATAGTCAAAGTGATGCAGGACCGTAGTGGTGGACTCCTGCGGCTTGATATCATGCCAGGGTGCGGACAGCTTGCCGGGCTTCCAGCAGACAATGGAATTCTCGCAGGACTTGGAGAAGACAAAATCCCCGAACCACTGCACGCAGTCCACATAATTCCGATGGATGTCGCGCGTGGAAAAGTCCGGAAAGTGCTCCTTGATGGTGGGAAAGGGAGACGTCGTCTTGCCGGGCACAAAATTCGAGCTCAGCTCGATGGCCTCCTTGATGTCGGGCGTGTCCAGGCGCCACAGCTTCAGCGAGTGATCCATGCCGCTGGACATGATGCGATCACCGCGCAAATCAAAGTCAATGGAGAGCACCTCATCGCGATGTCCCTCCACGCCGCCAAAGACGGCCACGCAGACATCCGTCTGAATGTTCCACAGGCGCAGCGAATGATCCTTGCTGCCTGAGAGCAGCAGCTGCGGCCGCACCGGATGGAATTTGAGCTCATTGATGGCATGCCCATGCCCAATGTAATTCTTGCTGCACTGATGCTTTATGGGGTTAAAGATGCGTATGACACCGCGATAGCCTGCAGCGGCCAGCACTGGATCGCCCGTTATAGTGTCATACGACCAGGCGCACGTATAGAAGCTTTCATCTGTCTGCAAGGGGGGAAGGGGAAGAGGTTTGACATTCATGCATGGGCTGTGCTGTACTTGTACCCACATCTGGATCTGCATAGACCTGCAGCAGCCGCAAGCCACCGTTGGTGTCCTCCTGCTCGTTCCGCTTGACGCACTCGTAGATGGACACACGATCCTTGCCAACGGTGGCAAATACCTGTGGCTGGCCACGCTCCAGAAAGGTATTAAACTGCACACCGAAAATCTGATGATTGTGATCCTCCTTCACATGGGAGCTGGCAAAAGGTTCAAAAAGAGTCACGGGCGGTGGTTCGGGGACTGCTGCACCGCCTCACCTGTACTTGTACAGTGGTGGCACCATTTTGGGTGCCTTGACGCGCCTGCATAAACGGTTCAGCTTGCGCGTATTCGGCGACTTGCTCCTCGTTGTCGTTGTGGTGGTGCTAAACAAGCTGGCGGAATCGTCACGGTCCAGCGAGACGCCATCGTTTTCCTCCTCCCCGTCCATGGCGAGCCCGCCGCCATTTGTTGAGAGTGTGGGCGCAGCGTCTGGCGGTGTTTGTGTAGCCACAGCATCTTCCTCTGTGGGTAGCTCTTCCGCCTGTGGCTCCGATTCACTGGGACTGGTCTCGGTCATGGTCAATGGGATCCTCCAGCTGCAGTGTGACCGCGGACTTATATATACCGCATGACCCGCAAAAATATACCGCTTCACTAACAACCCTGTCTTGGACAATTTGCAATTTATTTAAAACTATTCTTTTTGTAAGTTTAATAACTATTTGGCACGCTTTTCGGTGCTGGTGGCAGAGTTTTTGGCACTAAGCAGCTCATCCAGATGCGCTTCTACCTCTTTGATGGCCTTCACACTGTGCTCGGTGCGCGATGCAATCTCATTCATGAAGCAGCTGCACAGCAGCTCCGCTTTGGTTTGGGTCACCTCCGCGGACGCCTGTTTCAGCTGAAGCTCGTTCACCAGATGCGGGCCCATCTTCAGCTCGGCGGCATCATTGAGCAGTGCGCATTTGCGGCTGAGCAGCTCTCCCTTTTTCTCTAAACTTTCGCGATGCTCCACCTCCAGCCTGATGATCTCCTTTTGGCCCGGATTGAGTTCCACGTCCTTGCTGAACACTTCGGGGAATTCCTCACGTATCTGGTCGCCCAGCTCGGCAATGGGTGTGAGACTTTCCTGCAGCTTTTCCTTCAGACTGGTGCGCAGAGCCTTGCGGTCCGTGTAGGAGAGGGCCGGGGCGATTTTGTCTTCCTGCAGATCTGCCGAAAACATGAAAATGAACAACAGATTTGCGAATCATGGTATCAGGTCTTACCAAGTACATAATCCTGCTGGCCATCGTCATTGCCTAAACGCATAAATTCGCCGATGGACACCAATTTGAGTGCCCGCTTGATTTCGGGGCTCTGATTTTTTCCCATATCCAAGAGGCGCATTGCATCCAGCAGCAGTTTCAACTGCAGCACCTTCTTCAGTTCATTATCTCGGGTTTCCAGCAGCTCCTTGGTGTCAGTGGACATAATTGTTGTGGACGGTAGAGTCTTCATTTTTTATATTTTTATTTGCAATGTCAAAAAAAGCGGGATATGGGTATTCGAAATGCGATCAGTGCACAGGGTTGTTGAACATATATCGATATATCGATGCACTTACATATAAAAAGTGGCCAGCGGATATTTTTCGACCAATCACGCTCCATTTACAGTACTCGGACAGCACTCAAATGCCTAAAACCTATTTGGGATATGGAATCAGATCGGTTGTCAGTAGCTGCTCAGTTTCTGCGGCTGTATTCAAGTTGTTCACATATTAAAATAGACAACCATGTTCAGGTCACACACCTTGCAGTTTTTCATCACTATCCCCGTATTTTGGAGTATTTTCGCAATTTTAGTATTTTAATGCACCAATGTAACCTCAAGAACTAGACCCGGAATGTTTTCAAAAAATCTACGACGCACCCTCATAACCCACCTCCGATTCACTAACAGGAAGCAAAAACAAATTAAATAATGGAACTCGTTGAAATGTTTGATCTGGTAAGGAGTCATCCCATCCTGGCCACCGTCACCATGTTTGCCGGCACCGCCTTAGCCTCGGAGCTACTATGGAAAGCAATCCAATACGCGCGAAGGCACACGCGACGCCGCCGTGTCCACGAGGTTCTCTTCTTCAACGAACTGGGGGAAGTTTGTTTAGACCATCATCGTGGCAAGTCCTTCACAAATACAAATGATTGCCGTAACTCTCACTGCAGCTTGAGGAGCTTGGAGAAGATTGCTGTGCTTATGGATGAGGCTCAATACTCCATTGATATAGCCATTTACACATTTACTTCGAACACTTTATGGTTGGCCCTGAAGCGAGCGCTGCAGCGAGGAGTATCCATTCGTGTGATCAGCGATCGCGAAATGGTTTATTGTAACAGCTCGAAGATACAGGAGATGGCTGCCTTCGGTGTACCTGTGCGCGGACCATTCAAAACCAATCTCATAATGCACCATAAGTTCTGTGTGATTGATGGCCTGGCTCGGGTGCAAGAGATTCTGCAAGTGAAGCAACGAAAGTGGCCGAGACCATACGAAAGTGTGCTGATAAGCGGCTCCGTTAACTGGACAAACACGGGATTCGGTGCTAACTACGAGAACTGCACAATTAGCTCAGACGAGATTTTGACTCGTCAATACCAGGAGGAGTTCAATCGTATGTGGAAGTTCTTTGCGGACACGGCAGAAAAGTTCCTCAAAAGCTGCGTAGAGAAGAGCGAATAAGCAGTGCTAAGCACGCATACAGACAACAAGCAAAACGGCACATTGCAATGCATTGGTATTGGTACGAATCACTGTAATGCAAGTGTTGGTGAACGGCAGAGCATTTTTTTCTTTTCTTTAACTGATATCTGACAATTATCAAATGTTCCTTATAATTCGTATAGATCCTACTTTAAGTTTAACAATTACAAAGACTACAATGAATTTTTAAACTATTTTGCTTGTTGTTTCAATTTGTCAACGCGTCGCGTAAAATTATCCTTGAGTCCATTCAATCGCTCCATCTCGGCACGCAGCTCTAGGTACTCCAAGTAGGAAACTCCCGATTTGAGTAGGATTTCGTGTTTTAGGGCAAGAACGCGTATGACTTCCTTTCGCTTACGATTGAGTGCCGTCAGCTTCATTGTTAGGGTCGAGTCTTTGGGTTCCTTCGATTTCTTTGCGTTCTTTGACTTCTTTGATTTCTGCGGAGCACAATACGATTAGCATTACTTTCAAAGTTTCAACAATTAAACATACCTTACTGGTCTCCATTTTACATTTATTTCCGCGTGTTTATTGTTTACAACCAATTTGGAAGAAGAAGCAGCCGTATTTGGTTCTTCTTAGCTGGTATTTTTTTAGTATTTTATTGACGATTGGTTTTTTTTCAAGAAGCTTTTTGTGGTCACACTGGCGACTCTTATATTGCTTTTTTTGTGAAATTTGTGAAAAAATATTAGAAAAAATGGGATCCTCATCGTCTGGAAAGAAACACAAGAAGGACAAGAAGGCGAGGCATCGCTCGCGGTCCGCAGAACGCCAGGCACGTGCCACAGAGGATGAAGACGTGACATTAGACCTCACAGACGACTCGTCTTCGGGGCGACACAGACATCACAAACACAAGAAGCAAAAGGAGCACAAGGACACCAAAGAGCACAAGGAGCATCGTCACAAGCACCACAGGCACAAGGAGCGTGAGCGTGCCAGCGAAGTTATCTCCTTGGAGGAGTCAGATTCGGATAGTAAGTGTTGCGGCTGGGTGTGGGTTGCTGGTGCAGACCAAGCTCAAGGGCGATTGCCGCGGCCGACAGACCCAAATAGAAAAGCGATTTCTTTGATTTGTATTGGAGCTGCCTGGGGCCCGGCCATAGCCTTGGTGCTGCACTATCCTAGTTCTGGACGTACTAAATTTTGGTGTTCTTCTCTCCGTTTCTTGTTTGTTTTTTGCAGATTCTCCGATGCTGCTGCCGCAGATTGTGAGTGGGGAGAGAAGAAAACCGAAAATTTCATATAAGAAGCGATTCGTGAGCAACGTTGATAGCCCGTTCTAACCTGTGACTCTTCTTTGCAGGCTCGGATTGTGTGGAGGTGCCCGTGGAGCAGACCAAGGTAAAGGAGGCGTCCGCCAGGGAACGACAAAGAGAACGCGAGCCGGAGCCGAGCGTCAGGGAGCGAGCGGGTCGCGAGCGTGATCAGCAGCGGGAGAAGGAGCGTGAAAGGGAGCGCGATCGGGAGCGGGAAAGGGAGCGCGAACGCGACAGGAATCGCGAAAAGGAGCGCGCCAAGGATCGCGAGCGCGAAAGGGAGCGTGAGCGCGATCGTGATCGTGAGCGGGAACGTTATGGTGAGCTCTCCGCTCCACCACCGCCACAAATATCCAGGCACGCGGACTATGAGGGTCGCCGCGAGCGTGAAATTGAACGCGAACGTGAGGCCCGCAAGCGTGCTGGTAGGGAGCGGGAGCGGGGCAACCGAGAACGCTCCCGTTCGCAGTCCCCTTCGAAGTCTGGACGCAAACCTTCCGGCACAGTTGGCAGGGAACGCGAGGCATCCGGACGCGGCTATTCGCCCATACCCGAGAATGGAGCTGGCGATGTGCTCTCAGTGCAGGAAACGAACAAATTGCGTGCCAAGCTAGGCCTGAAGCCGCTCGAGGTGGAGAGTGGACCCAGCAAGGTGGCAACAGCCGCCACAACGAGCGAGAGTAAGAAGTCCAGCGGTGATGGTGATCTGTCCTCGTACAAGGATGAGTGGGGAGAGTTCCTGCACAAGCCGGCAGACAATCTAAAGGAGAAGAAAGAGGCCGAGAAGCTGCGCGAGAAGCTGAAGCAGCGCAAGGAGAAACGTTTCCTCGAAGAGCGTTTGGCACGCATCCGCACGTTGGGCGAATCCGATGAGGAGACGGACAATGTCACCAAGTGGGTGGACAAGAACAAGCGCGTGGTCAACGAACGCGAAGAGGCAAAGAAGAAAGCCAAAGAGCTGGAGGAACTGGATGAGGCATTTGGCATCGCCGACATTGTCGAGCAGGAGAAGCTAAAGGCACGCCAACGAGCCTACGGCGATAACAACTTGAAGGGTTTGCGCGTGGAGCACGATATGGATGACTTTGGTGAGGGTCGCACGGTTATTCTAACGCTCAAGGATCAAGATGTGCTCAACGAGGAGGAGGGCGACACGCTGGTCAATGTCAACATGCTCGACGATGAGCGCTACAAGAAGAATGTCGTCAACAAGAAAAAGAATCCGCTCAGCTATGGCTACAATGTCTACGAGGAGCAATACGATGAGTTGGGCAATCCCATTGAACGTTCCGTGCTGGAGAAATACGACGAGGACCTCGAGGGACAGCCCAAGAAGCGCAAGAACTTTGTGATTGGCGAGAACTCCGAGGAAGATCGTGAGCACAGACGCAGGCTGCTGGAAATAAAGACAAAGCTGGCGGGCAAGCGGCTTGAAACATTGGAGGATACAAATTTGCAGCTGGCCTCGGACACATTCAGCGTGGAGGAGTTGGCCAAGTAAGTTTTTGCAGCTGTTCCTTTTATTTACTCCAACCTAATTCCATACCCTTTCGGTGTAGATTCAAGAAACCCAAGAAGAAGGTTAAGAAAATTCGTCAGAAACTAAAAGCCGAAGACCTCGAACCATTGCCTGAGGCTGGCACATCGAATTTTGGCAGCCGTCATGGACGCCATCGCGAGCCCGAGGATGTTGAAATGAAGGAGGAAATCAAACCGGAGATTAAGTACGAAGCTGAGGAAGATGATGATCTGGAGCGGGTCCTCTCGAAGGCCCGCAAACTGAAGCAAAAGGATAATCTCATCAAGAAACCTTTGCCCATTGGGTTTGAGTCCATACAGCGTGACATCAAGCCGGAGATCATCGATGAGGCCAGTTCGGGTGTGGTGCTGAGCAGCGTGGATGGACACATTGTGCTCAATGCCACGGCAGAGTTTTGTCGCACCTTGGGCGACATTCCTACCTATGGCATGGCTGGCAACCGTAACGAGGACTCCAATGACATGATGGACTTTGATAAGATCGAGCAGCTGGACGATAATATGGATGCGCACAACGATGAGCCGGCGCTGAGTCATGGCACATGGAATTCGGTGAATCCCGATGAGGTTATGCAGCCAGCGGATTTGGACAATTTGGGCGATGACCTGGAGGATCGTGCCATACTCGATGAGGAGCCCGATGTGGGCGCTGGCGTGGCGAATGCGCTGCGCCTGGCACTGTCCAAGGGCTACCTCGAGAGGGAGGAAAAGAACAGGCCCAGTAATACCAAAATGGCACATTTGCAGGCCAAGAATTATTCGATTGAGGATAAGGCAGCTGGGTGAGTGTCGGGAGATTATAATTATGCAAAAATCGATTGGTTATCCCTTGCTAATGTTTATCCTTTCTGCCTACAGGGAAGACGAAAAGGTGGGACGTCGTGATCGTTTCCACTGCGGTCCCATTATGGACTTTAAGGACAAGGAAACCTTCAAGCCGAATGTCAAATTGGATTACATTGATGACAATGGACGCATATTGAACCTCAAAGAGGCTTTTCGCTATTTGTCGCACAAGTTCCATGGCAAGGGGCCCGGCAAGAATAAGATTGAGAAACGTTTAAAGAAAATGGAACAAGATGGGGTAAGTTAAACCACTGCACATACCTCGCTCTTTATAAATTTTAAACTCTTAATTTACTTTATTTTAATAGCTTATGAAGACAATGAGCTCGACGGACACACCATTGGGCACGTTGACCATGTTGCAGCATAAGCAAAAGGAAACAAAAACCGCCTATGTGGTGCTCAGTGGCAACAGCAAGAATGCGGCCGGTGTTAGTGGCTCATCCATAGCCAAATTTAAGTAGGGGAAAACACCAACACAAACAGATCCAAGATAGCCAGAACCAAATGCAATAGATCCCAGCCCAAAAAAAAACTCCCAACCAGCCAGCCACCCACAAAATATGTAGTTCTCTCTTCATATTTATTCAAAGTAATAATAAAATATGTATTCATTTATTCCACTAAAAAGTTATGTGCACGGGCTCATCGCCTTTCACGAGTGTCACTGCAAAAACGGAAAGAAAGGGAAATATTAAAGATTATTCACTGAACTGAACAGTGTTCAGCTGTTCGCTCACTAGTTCAGTGGTGAGTGGTGAGTGAGTCAACAAGTGAACTAGTGAGCGAACAACTGAACCACTGAACTCCTGCGCGAACTGAATGAACAGTGGCAGCTGCGCAAAGTGAGTTAGTTTGTTCACCAAAGTAACACACAACTGATAAATGATAGATTCTCACCATTAAACGATCTGCCCAGCAAAGTACGCTTCTTGCCCTGCACCATGTAAAAGTCTGGACCCGTGCGTGCGCCACAGTTCATTCTGGAGTAACGATTGCTGAAGACCCAGCGACATGTGCTGTGCGAATAGCGCAAATAATTCACCTGCACCTCATCCACACCCAACGGCACGGTGCCAAAGCTCACAATCATTGAGATTTTATCGTTATTTCGCACAAAATTGATGCCACCATAGCCGTAGATGATGGCTTGCAAAAAGCCACCAATGCCGGTGAGGAAATTGGCGGAACCCTCATAGCCCAGCGGCGTTTCGCTCCACACTTTGAACTCCGGACGCACGTAGTTCTTGTAGCCGCGTTCGAAGTACTCGTGGCCCACCCATTCCTCTTTGCTGGTTAGATGGTTGACGGCAAACATGGACCAAGTCATGGCTGGTCCCGACTCTCTGGTGACCTTTGCATAAATGTTCAAATCATTCAGGTGTGTGTTGCTGTTGGAGCAGTTAAAGATTTAAACTTTCTCCCAAATGTAAGGTTCATCCCTACCTTAAATCATATCGCAGTGGATAACCCAGCAGTATGGTATCTGCCTGCTTGATGGTGGTGTTCACCACATAACCCGCATGCTGCGGATGATAATCCAGCTCCGTGTCGTGCAGAATCACCAAGCGATCGTTGACACGTCGCCAGTTTGCGAAGAGCTCCGTGCTATCATTGCCACAATAGCCGCCCGCCCATTCAGCGAATTCCAGCGCTATTTTGGACACTGCATTCGTGTAGACATTATCATCGACATCCGGATGATCCTCGTCGGGTCCCATCACATTCAACAAGTGGCACACGGGACGGAATTCCTCGCAGGCAGCACGACTCACCACAAACTCGGCCACCTCGGCGGCAATGGGCCAGGCCTTCTCGCACACCCAAGTCCAGTCACCCGATTGGGCCAGGAACTTTTGCAGCGCAAAGGAAATGTCTGGCGAGATGTGAATCTCCTGTTGGGCTACCTCAGGGCAGCAGGGATTCGTGACCTCGGTGCCCGTGTAGGCGCTCTCCCAGGGGAATCTAAGGCCGGGAAGAAGTCAGACACTAATGATGTTCGCTCTTGAGTTGCCACCTCTCACCTCGCTCCTTTGTACCCCTTTGAGCGCGCATTGTACTTGGCTGCCTCGAGTTTCCTTCCGCGATAATCCAGCAGCTGCTTGCCATACTCAAAGCCAAAATGTGTCACCACCGGCAGCATCCAGATCTCCGTATCCCAGAAATTGTGACCCTGATAGTCCGCCTCCAGATTGCCACGTCCCAGGCCAGTGGGACTGAGGCCGTAGAAGGGTTCATTCTTCTGATTGGTGCTCAGCGAGGGCAACGAATTGGCTAAGTAGAAAATGCCCGCATTGATGATCTGCGAGAGTTCTGGGGCATTGCCCACCAGCGCAATGGAGAAGTCTCTGTTCCAGAAATTGTGCCACGCATCGGTGTGCTTTTCCAGCAAGCTGCTGGCACTCAGCTGCAGCACATCCTGCAGCTCCTTGAGGGCCACACTCTGCTCTCGATCCATGCAGATGATGATGCGATGTCTCAGCTCCGCCTGCCACGTGGGCCACTCCAATTGCAGTGGCTGCTCCAGGTACTGGCTGAACAGAATGTAAATCTCTTGGGGTGTTGGCTGGAAACGCTCGAATTCGAGGATCTCCGTTCGTCCCCGAATGGTGCGAAAGTCCCCGCTGGCACTGCTGCCATTGGACACGACGACAAAGTCAAAGGCATCGCTGGCATTGCCGGGATGTTGGCTGAGCCGCAGGAACTGTGGAGCTGTCAAGGGGAAACTCTCATCAATGTGTGTTTCCCTGCCTTTCCCTTACTTCTACCTACAATTCGCTCTGGCGGCATTTTCGCTGTTCCTCGTGGCCACCACCTCATAGACCAATGCCCGATTGTAGTACTTGTGCGGGTAAGTTCTCTGCTCCAGGGTTAGCCCCAAGCCGTTGTAGGTTGTTCTCGAACGAAAGTAACCATCCCGCAGATCCATCTCATAGCTGGTGCCATTCACGGCCGCCTCTGCGTCCGTGGCACAACCGAAACGATCGCAGACCTCCGTTGTGATGTTCAGCCAATTGGGTATGCGCGCTCGCTTGCTGTTGCCCGAGCCTCCATTGTACACTCCATTCATGAAGATGGCATCCCCGTAGACCGTGTAGCCCAGATGGCCATTGCCCAGGGTGGGCATGAAGTTGCGGTCTGTGGGGAGACTGTAAGGAGAGGGAAAGATTTGGGTTTATATTTCTAGCCACTAATAAAAGGAGTTGGCGACGCTTTGAGGATACTCCAACTTGAAAGTTATTCCAGTTGCTATGAACCCACAGTATGCAGTTTTTTCAATTATTTTCCCTTCAATGCGAGTTTTTCTTTGATTGATTAGATCAAACGCTTTAAAGCCGATTAAATCACCAATATATGTACGAATATCTTCATGCCTGAGTAGGGAATATTTGTCTATACTCGAAGCTTGTTAAGAATTGATAAGTGAAACGTTAAAAAATATTAAAAAACAATTCAAAGATTGCACAATTTTGTTTTCTGTTCATACATATACAGACGTAAAGTTAAATGAAAGTGAAATTGGGGGGAGGAGAGGGCTGCAAAATATATTTTACATCAATAAATCTAATCACCAAAACTTGGACCTTTTCTATTGAATTTCGGAAGCCAATAATTTCCGCTCTTATGGAGTTAACTCGAGAAAATTCACAATATTAAATATAACTATTTTAAAGACACTTTTTGTAACCCACCTGTGGGACTGCAGCAGGTAAGCTGCCGAGGTCTGGGCATTGCAGCCGCGTAGCACCGCTAGAATCACGACAAAACCAAGAAATTTCAGCATTATTTTTTGGCGAACCGTTCTGCAGCAAAGTCTCGACTCGACTGATTGAGTTCGCGTTGTTCACTTCGGCAATCGGCTGCCAGATGCTTGAGACTGTAGTGATAAGGGCATTGATAATACACAGACCTTAATCTGTGAGAGGGGTTTGGTCGGCGGCGGAGGAGGTGATTGAGCTGAGTGTATAATCTATGGAACTGCATTCACAGCATACTCGTATTGTGTGTGTGTGTGTGTGTGTGTGTCGGAGCTGTGCATACTCAAGGGCTTAAGTGCTACGTTATCAGCTTGCAAATCGCCAAAGGAATTAACTTTAATGGGGTACTAATTTTTGTGATTCCAGAGTCACCTTATCAATCAATTTCAAGCGCGCTCCTCGCACAACAAGAAATTGACTGCCCTTTTGGCTCCAGCTCTGGCCGAATCACGTGTGCACTGGAGTTGTCAAAGAAAGAATTTGTACGAGAAATATCAAACAGTCAAATACATTAATTGAAAATAAAACAGAGAATAAACACACACACACACACTACGTTCCCGCGTTTGTTTCGTTTTTGCACTCTACGCACCGAGTAGCTGTAAAATCTGCGCCCACACATGGCTTGCATTTTGTTATTGTATTTGTTATTCTCTCACCTTGAGGAGGACCAATAACTTATTTACCACGCTCTCTCGGCTCCAAGAGAGACAAGCGCTAGAAAGGGATAGCGATAGAGGTACTGGCCCCCCCCAAAAGAGATTTAACTGTAAATTCATGTTGGTGCGGCGTGTCGCTGCTTGTCGTAGAATAAATCTCACAGCAATGAAAGCATTGGAAGTTCCTATTTTTGGCAATTTCCTCTTTAATCAATTTAATCATATAAAAGAACCAATGCAACGTAGGCATATTTCCCTACTTTTTATATGTTCCTTACTGAAAATGTTCCTTATACAAAATTTCACCATTTTCACATCTCTTCTGTCTAATCAAAGCATATTTTCCCTTCATTATTTTTCAAGTCTTAATAATAAATTCTTGACTATTGATGAACTCATTACGTACAGCTGCATTATTATTGCTGGCCGTGAGTGAGAATCTGCTGGTGGGGGGAAAGTGCTCATAAAACGAGCAGCAAAAACAGAAACATTGAAGAGAGTGGCAGGCCGGGCCTTTGGGCATTGAGGTTGAGGTTTTCCTTAGCTCCGCCAAAGACCAAACCCAAGCTAAGAACCCGATAATATTGTCCCATGCCCATAGGCAATTGGCATTCTTCCCAAGCGCATAAAACAAATAAAAAGAAACCAAAACGTACACACGAGTGTCTGCAGTTTTTTATAGCCCTGATCTGTAGAGTAAGACAAGAAATCGACTTGGGATCAGAGCAAAGATTAGGCCTGACCCACAGACAGAGGAGTGAGGGCTGTGCTGCTGCTGCTGAATGGAGACAATCATGAGAAATCTTCTAATGCCAAAAGGGTAAGAAGGTAAAAGTCAGATGTAAAATAAAAATAAGAGTCATTAAAGATTGACTACTGTCAGGTGGCGGCACATCTCTGTGGTTGGGTGGGCCCTAGACTACATTACGCTGCTCTCCCCTCTCTTCCCCTCCCTCTCTCTGTTTTTTTTTATTATATTTTTCATAATTCCTAGTTACAAGGTAATTATGGCCTTTTGTTGCTGACTCTAATTACCCAAGAGCCCATTCCCACATGGCAACTCCAACTCCAACTCCAACTCGAAACCCTTTTGCTGAGCATTACCTATGGCTGAGTTTCAGTTGTAGCTGCTAGCCAAGCATTACATTACTTATTGTACCATCCGAAAAATATTCAACGCCATCTTAGCATCGCATCTGACAACGAAGCGTAACCAGGAACCCAAGAACCAAACCAAACCAAACCGAACCGATATGCGTTCGTGACTAGAACCCCCCAATTTTGGTACCCCTATCTTAGCAGACTTTTATTCCCTCTTTTAGTTAAGTTCAGCTCAGCATAGCACTAATTTTAATGACGTTACGCCGCGATAGGTTTTCTGCTCAAGATCCATAAAGAAATGCTCAGGTGTTCGCCTCCTCTGTACTTTTGCGGTCTTCGCTCTGACTTGGCACGAGAGCTCCATCTTCATTTTGGATCTCTATGTCTTTTCTCCGTGATTTACCCTTTTCCATTGTCTCGGTCTTATCAACCCCCGCCCCAAAAAAAACACACACACACACACGCACACACACATGTGTGTATCGTTCTCCTATGTACAATTGAAGAAGTCAAAGTCGGGGATGGGAGGCGCTGGCTGTGGCTCTGGCTCTGGCTCTGGCTCTCTATCGCGATGTTGTCGCTTGCCGAAGCGTAACTGAAATATTAAAACAATTTTTTAACCATTTTCAGTTAGTTGTTTTTTTGTCGGCCATTTTGCCCTGGCGGTTTACGTTTTTGGTTTTTTTTTTGTTTTTTTGTAGCTTGGCGTCAGATTTTTGTACCTCCCTTTTTCTCTTTTATAACTCTTTTTGTTTTTTTTTGCCAACCTGTTGGCCAAAAAGTTGCCGTCGAGAAATTTACGCAACGAAGCGTTGCCAATGAGTTTCCGCTTTTTGGAGGCATTGGGGCTTAGTCGTGGGCCTGTTGCCATCCAATGTTCGTAGAGCAAGCAACAAAAAAACAAACGAAGAATGGAAGCATAGAGTTACGAGTATATTTGGGAGGATTCATAGCAGCTGCGCGGGTGGAACGCGAAGTTGCTATAATTGAGTGCAGATTTATTGGAAGCAGGGAAATTATTTGAGGACTTTTTGGGAGAGAAAAAGCACTGAGAAACAGTGGCCTAACCTTTCCCACATCAACTTTCTAATCGACCCCAAAATGTTGACCGAATGATATTTCTTCCCCCTGCCTCTGCCACCGCTGTGTGGCTTAAACATTTGCTCGCATTTTACTCTTTATATTCCAATCCAAATCCCTTCGCCACAGTGGAGTATTTTTCTGCCTAATTTGGGTTGTTGTCTCCGCCCGAAACGAAACGAAACGAAACGAAACGAAACGCGTGTGAAAATTATGTCTATTATGCGGCCAGCAAACAGTGCCCGGTCCATTGTTTATATCATTGGGAGAGAGAATATAAATACAGGCAGCCAAATGATCATTTGCTTTCCCCCCTTGCGTTTGGGTTAAACTTTTTGGGTGTTTGCACCCAACTGTGTGTGCGCTGAGGGAGCTGCCTAATTGTTGTAATTTGCCTAGATATTATATTTATTGTATGCCAGATAATTATGATGATTATCTATGAAACGGAGTGTTTAAACCCGCTTCTGCTGCCCGGCCATGGGAACCAAAAAGAGCCAAAAAGGCTGCCACTCCCCGCACACATTTGCAACTCAATTATGAGAGAAGAAGCGACGCCTTCTGCTGCCTGTTCCAGTTCCATCTTCCTCAGCTGCTCCTATGTAAGTTTCTTCATTATGAATGCACCTGACCATTCGTGCAATTTCAGCTGATAATTTGCATTATTTGTGCCTGCACACAGGTGGCTGCAGCCAGAGATACTTTTCTGTGTGCATCCACAACTATGGCTTTTGCCTTATTCATGGCTGATCTCACGCGCCAAGCGCTGGCTTTAATTACACTAGCCAGCAGGCGTGTGATTTGACGAGTACAAACAATAAACAGACAAGTTCAAGAACGTAAAGTAATCAACAATAAACATTTGTGCCAATATTTGCAATGGAAGTTTCAAATTGCAAGTGCTAAAATTTCAAGTGGAATATGGAAGGGAATCAATACTTGATAGGCGGGCGCCACAGATTGAAAGCGTGTCTGGACATTAAGAGTATTAGTTAATAATTATTATAGGTTATTGTTGTTATTAATATTATTATTATTAATGTGGCACAAATGTGCAATTCTTGCATATATATTTTATTATATTTTAGATATTTTCCAACTATTTATTTATTTTTTTATAAATTTCAGTTTGTGTTTTATTATTAATATATTTTTCCAACTATTTCTTTATTGATATATTTTAGTTTGTTTGTTTTTTATTAAATTTGCATTAAATTTTTCTTTTATTTTATATTCCTTTTTTTATTTGCCTTATTTTGTTGCCTAGTGTTGCGCTTATTGCTGACTCCGCTGGCTGCTGTCCCATGTGCAGTGCCTGTGACCTTTTCGCGGCTGCACTCCAATTCAATTACAAACAGAAAGAGACAGCGAAAGAGACGGCAAAAGGGAGAGGGAGAGCGCGAGAGCGCGAGAGCGCGAGAGCGCGAGAGCCTGTGCAAAAGATAATTATCAGCATGAGGCGCAGGTTTTGGCGATTGATATGTACATTTTTGCACTTGCTTCATTTGTAATGCGTAAGTCATGGCACCAACAAAATAAAGTGCAACGGCAAGAAGAGATCAGCGAACCCTTCGGGTGTGACATGTGGAGACGCTTGGCTGCCTCACTAACTAGAGGCAGAGGCAGAGGCAGGTCAGGTTAGTGGAGAGCGTGGGAAAGGAGTGCCACAGGATGACGCGACAGGCAACAGTGGCATAAAGGAAATTGTATGCCTGAATTTTGGATCCCCCACTTGCGGGTTGGTTAAACATTTGATGTAATTTTACAGCTGCTGCTTGGCTTAATGCCCAAGACAACAGCCACACCAAGCGTAACCGCAGAAGAGAAGAAAACTGCTGGCAGAGAAGTATCTGCAGAATGTATCTTTGGCTGGAGCTGGAGCGCGTGCGCGTTCAGTCAGCGTGATTAGGGTTTAGGCCATAACTACGGCCAGATGGATGAACAGATTCCAATTATTACACCTGTTGAGCGCGGTCAGCGAGACAGAACAACCCGAAGATTTGTTTCTTTTTGCTTATTATTATTATGTTTTTCTTTATGCATTTTCATGGAAGTTACTTGGAGCGTGCTTCCTGCTACGCAACTATCCATCAGCTCATTGTGGCCTATGGAGCTGGTGTCGGGGCTGTGGCTGCAGAGTGAAAACTCCCCTTAGATGGCCTGGTGATAGCGCTTCCATTCAGCGCGGACAGCATCGAATCCTCATCAATGACTGGGGCCATCAGTTCATAAATATTTCTCGCTTCTTTTTCTCAGATAATCACAGGCTGCTGCTGCTGCTGCTGCTGCTGCTGCTGCCTGTCGAAGCTTGTCCCAGTCGCCATTTAAGGTGTGATTCGGCTGCGACCACAGGAACACAGAGACCGGAGACTGGAGACTGTAGAACCCTCCTCCTTTGGAACATGAATCGACTTTAACCGGTAGCCCCCAGTCCGCTTGCTGGGTCTGTGCTTTTGTAGAAATTGATTTCAGATTTTTATTGTTTTAGAGCGCTTCATATCTCACGTCATCGGCTGCTGCTGCCCGTCTGTTTTAGCTGTAAGAAGACTCTTTTATTGATACAGCCATTCGCGCTGGTAATAGAGTTGTTATTGCGCTTTAATTGAAGTCATGTCTAAGGCGCCATCTGCACTTCCCCAACACCAGGCAACACGGCTGCAGGCTCAGGCTCTGCTCTTGGGAAGCCTTCCTGGGCCCGGGATGTGGATAGAGAGTTTGAGGGTTGAGCTATGAGTCAGGAGAAGTACTTCTGAGGAGTATCTTCTTTAAGTTGAAGTTAAATAAAAGCTCCAAGAACCTCTAATTCTCGGATAAGGAATAATTTAGGGAACTTAAATTCAATGAAATATCTTTCAATAATGTTTAAAAAATGGCCAAGCTTTTCGTTTGTTGTCCAGTGTTGGTTCCCTTGCATTAGCCAGGAATGTGCTTTACATTTTGTGTTAACTGTACCAACCGCTGTTGCTGCTGCTTCCCGGTGCCGGCTGCGTGCTTAACACATAATTCTTTCACAATTTTCCATTTAAAGCAGCGGAAAAATAATGTTTGCATTCTGCCATGCCTCAACTCGGGAGCCATATTGCATGTTGGCCCAGGCTCCGGCCAGAGATAAGCGTCTAAATTATTATCATACTTGCTGGGCGCTCTCCGCTGCCCTCTTCCTCCCTCCACCTGTTGATGGGTTTCTACCTTTTGCACTTTTTTCTGATTTTCTGCTCCGTTGACTTCTGATACGTTGCATTTGGCTCTGAGCTGCAGCTGAGCGCAACTGTACTTTTGCAGCCGCCAAGAGGTTGTGCAAGGCTGCCCACTAAATCGTGGAAAATTGTAACGACTTGAAGGCACTTTCGGCGACACCCCAAAAGAGAGAAAACACGTCCTACTTGTTGTTCTTTTTATTAGTTTTGCTATCGTAGATCTGTCAGCGGGCAGCCGTCCGTAACCAGAAATTCATATATGCCTTACACCGAATCGCTATGAGTTTGTTCTTTTTTTTTGTTGGGTTTTCAGTTTTCAGTTTTCAGTTAGGTCGTTAAATAATTGCTGGACTGGCACTAGAGCGCGACACATATCATTGGCCCGATGAAACGGACTTGGACCTGGCTTATGGATCAAATGGAACTACAGAAAAAGTTGCCCCGTAATTATGATGAGGCCAATACAAGAAGCGAACCCTAAATGCAGCACTTTGTTGGTGTTCCCCCTGCTCCACTTCTTCTTGAGTAATTAAGAAATCCTCTTTTCAGTTTTGTTCTGTAATATTTTTGTCGTTTTATGTCCGGTGCTCAGTGCTCGCGCTCTGGCAAAAGTTTCACAGAATTCAGTTTGTCGCTGATGCGGCGTGTTTTGATGACTTCACTTAAAGGCAAATGGCCAGAGCAGTACTCCCCGTACCGTACTCATGTGGGTTATTATTATTTTTAGTATTTCGGAATATAAATTCGGCTGGGTTCTTACATTTTGAAGGGTCCACGGGGCTACTGTTACTGCCACAAAGTAGGTAGCTGTTGGGCTCGGAAGTTGATGGAGCTAGCAAGCAGCTTTAGTAGCTGCTAAAAGAAACTTGGAATCGTTTGAGCGACACTAAAAGCTGAAGGTTCCAAGGAGGATCTGCAGCCAAGAAATGGAAATGGAATATAAATGAATATTTATCAGAAAAATGCACAATTTATTGGCTGTAAATTGCCAGTTCTTGGCCACCTAAAAGACTCTTTATATTTTTCATGAAATATTTTGTATATTCTGCTAACAAATTTTGGCTAACAATCCTTTCTGAAAGATTGGAAGATTGGAAGTGGAATGTTTTATGCTGTTTTTAGTTTCTTAAGGTCTTTATGTCTAAGGTATCACAAAGTCCACAGGCAACACCTGGCCCCAAACTCACAATTTCTGGCTCCAAATGTCGAAGACTAGTGTTTCTGTTTCTGTTCTCTGTTCTCTGTACCGCTCTGTGTGCCATGTTGATCCAAAATTAAGCTTTAGGCCCTTTTTTTTCTGGGTTCTTGCTGGGCGGTCAATTGCTTTTGACCCGAACCCCCAGTGCTGCCCACTGGGCACATCCGTTAGTTGGGGTTAGTCTGTGCTGCGCTGGAAGTGATTTTCCTGTTTGAGGTTCGCTTTGGTGAAAGTTCATTACACTGTTAATTGCAGAGAGAGATAGAGAGAGAGAGATGGAGAACCATTTGCAGGATTTAATTTCGTTCAAGGCAATCCAATTCAGTCCAAACATATGGTGAAAGTTCCGACACACTGACAGAGGAGCCAGCCCAAATGCCAAATGCAATTTGGCCAATGATTGCAACAAAATAAGCAAAGAAAGATAGAAGAAAAAAACAATAACGAAATCCACAAAATTGCACAATTAGCCGAAACAGCTCGACGCTGGCACCAGCTGACTCATTTCATAGAAAAAAGAATGTACATATAAAATCACTGGAACTCTGATGTCAGTTCTGTCATATGCTGAAGCGACAGAAAAAAAAAACTAAAACTAAAATTTCACAAGCGGAAATTTTGTTCAGAACTTCCGCAGGGTGACAGCGAGGGGTGCAGGGGTAGGGGCTCTAGTTTCTATGGGTTCAATCATTGAAATTGTTTTTGCGCCTCGTCATTTCCTTATCGAAAGGTGAAAAGAATAATGTCACCAGCAGCAGCAGCAGCAGCAGCAGCGGCCCAGGGGCATAATTAATTATCCCTTTTTTTTCGGCTACCGTTTCGATATAAATTCGAAGACCAGAACCTACGGTTTGTCATGCAGGCGCACCACATTACACGTACACATGTACATATGTGTGTGTGTATACATTTTGGTACATTTTTATTCACATTCGAAATTGAGTTTCCGCGGTGCACCCCTATGAGAGAGCCGAGCCCGACAGCCATAAACATTATCGCATGTTCTACACTTAGATCATCAGCTTCTGCGGGGGTTACAACTCAGGTATACCCATACAGGTACATCGAAACAACAACAATAACAACAACAACGCATCGTCACGGTTCGATGACAATGGGAAAAAGTAAAAGAGAATACACAAAAATAAAACTGAAGCTGAACTGAACTGAACTGAAACACACGAGCTGCGAATAGTTTTGACTTTTGTGCGGCATTCAACGAGCTGTTAGCCGTTGGCTGTTGTCTCTGGCCAAAATGATAGTTACGTTTGCTCATCATGTTAGCTGTCCGTCTGTCTCTATAATAGATATATTTCTATAAATATTTTTTGCTTTATTTTACAACAATGAATGAACGCGACAGCAGCTCATGTGGGGGCCATTTACGTTTTAGGTTTTTTGACTTGGGCAAATTAGATAAACTTTTATTTAATTTCAGGCAGCGCACAAATAAATACATAAATTCATATAATTTAATGCTTATTGAGTTTAATATTATTCCCTGTAATTTGTTCGACGACATTGTAAGCCTCTCACCCAACAAGCATTTTTTGAACAATTTCTTTAGCAATTTTATTCGCAAATGTCCAATTTCCTTCAGCTTACTGCCACAAATAAAGATGTTTAAATGTGTTTTGGTTAATGCCTCATTAGTTTTAAGCAATCATTATTTCCACACTGTAATTTGAAACATTTTTATTGCAAACGTTTCAGTTTTTAGCTGAGCAGCGAAATTCAAACAATAAAGTTTGATGGCCAACGAAGTACGCCCATAAATTGAAGCTGCACTTAATCGAACGCTTCTTCAAATTCTAAGAGAGAGAGAAAGAGAGAGCGGCGGATTGATCGGGAGCACATCATTAGATGGATAAATGCATTATTTTTTTGTTGTGTGCCAACTTCCTTTATTATATTTTGCCAGAGCTTCCACCGATACTCTCGTATTTGGGCTGCTGCTTAGCCAAATGGAAAGCCAGACCCGAACCGTAGCCAGCCCATCCTCAGCGTGCAGCTAGCAGCTTGCAGCTTGCAGGCTTGTGGCACTGGCAGTGGCAGCTGCAGTTTGTTGCTGCAACTAATTGCATTTGGCTGGCATCGCTGGCAACAGCTTCGTCTAACGGTTGCGGCTGCTTCCGTTAAGCAGCATGAAAAACGACAAATGGAAGTTTTTTCTATCTCTCTTTCAATTTTTTTTCATGTTTTTTGTTTTTTGATACCCTTGCCGGGAGCATTATAATTCTGCATTAAAGTTTAAAGAAAGAACTCTATAAATCAGATATAAAAGTTCCGTTTAAGAGAAAGGCAAGATACGTGAAGAAGTAAGAGCTTAGAGAGCTTGCAAGTAAGAGAGAGAGAGAGGGAGAGAGAGAGAGCTTCCGGCAAAGGAAGGCGGATGCCCTAAAAGAGCTTTCACTGTGTGTCCGAAAACCTATTGGCAAGCGTATTCCGATCTTCGTTCATAGTCTCATTTTCCATATCACTCCTCGCTGCTTGTTTTGATTATTTCCAACGAAATCAAAGCATAGAACACCACGAGCCAAGAACTAACAGTAGCACTGAAAAACTTTCCACACGAGTGCAGTTGCGAAAACAATCTCCAAGCCGTCGACGGAAGCTCGTAACCATTAAAAGGTACAAACTCTGTGTACGGAGAAACCTTTGCCACTATAATAATGTACTCCAATCGATTACAGGCCTATTAGACTCGTGCCGGGACATCCGATTGGGGCAAGGAATGCGCCCAAAGGAGCCTAGTTCCGGTTGCCCATAATGATAAGGAGACCGCAGAGCAGACCGCAGATCGGTTATGTTATGGAGAAGCTGCTAAGAAGATTGCTTTAAACGGTTTGGTAATGTTTCATACAAATTACAAAAGTGATCGCAGAGCGGAAGTGTTGACCAGCGCTGGCACCTCTGCCACGAAAATGTCAACGACAGCAGCCAGCAGCAGGCAGCAGTTCTCCAGAAAAAAAAACAAATCGGAAGAGACAAACCTACTAACTACCAGGGGACAGAACGGAGTAGGTAGCTTTTTTTCACACACAAGACAGACACCAACTTTCAAGTGAGTCACAAATCAGCAAGCGGCTTGATGATCATTATGAGCAAAAGAGCGCGGCTGGCGGCTCTCTTCGACTGTGTAAGCGAGACGGCCGCAACTTAAAGAGAGAGCCAAGCTCTGAGATCGCGCGCGCTCTAGTGCTCGCTCTCTCTCTCTCTCTCTTTCTAGCTGCAGCTGGGGGAGCAGCTAACAGGTAATTACACCTGTGCTAATACGCTTCGCTGCGTTGCAGCAGCCAGAGCGAGACGACCAGAGTGTCGCGGCACATTTGGAGAGTCGCACGCTGGGCAGCGAGGTTACAAAAACCCCGTGTCGTCGTCGAGTGCTGGCAAGTCGCACAGTGGAACTCAAAGGCGAACGAGCTAAGCCGAAGCTAAACGCGGAATTTATACACTTAAATATATCTAGATTGTATATGAGTGTATATGTAAATACATACACCCCAAAGTGCCCTGAAGAGAACACTACAGAGTTGGGAGTTTGTCGGACTTCGACTGGGTACTGCTGACTGCTTTTTGTGTACGTTGCTTACCTGTCGTGTTGGCCACGTTTGTGACGATCCGATCAGTGCACCGTCAGCCAGCGGCGCGCTCGGTTCGTACGAGCAGAGCGCCCACCCTCAGCCAGACAGCGAGCGACCGAGCCACCACACAAACAACAACTGGCAATCGGCAGAGATACCAAAAGAACAAAAACAAAAAGTGTTTGATAAACTGATAATGCAATAGAACCCAAAAAAAAAATAGAAAAGAATATTTGCAAAATGAAACGTGGCGCATAGCTATTAATAACACCTAAAATACCCCAAAGACATATTAATACCAAAACGAATGCGAAATAACTGGCAAAAGACAAAAAAAACGAAAAACTAAACCTAGCGGCAAAGTGTCAATAAAACTCTCGAATTCATTAACACAACTCACCAAAACGTTCTATTAGTAAGCACTTGCAAATTTCAACGAAAAGTGCCAGCTGTAAGAAAAATAAAATAAAAACTGAACTGAACTGAACTGAACTGGAGACAAAGCTCCCCCATACACAGAAAGAGAGAGGGAGAGACATACGTTGCCCCTAGATATATAATATATGGAGGGTGAGCGAGCGAGAGAGAGGGAGAGAGGCAGACGAGACGCGAGACTAGACACAAATTAGCGTGGCCAACAGTCAAAAGGTCTAATAGAAGCCATATACCCTCGTACACCTCACCGAGACAGAGAGAGAGAGAGAGAGATAGAGAGACCCCCAAAAGCCGTAAGATCGTAAAAATGTCGACAAAAAATAAAAATAAAAATAAAAATAACCAAACCGAAACGATGGCGACGAGAGGCGAGGCTTGAGCTGCTTTCATGTCCTTGGCCTGTAAAAGGGCAGGTGAGTTCAACATTACACAAAACAGAAAAAAAACTAAACATTTATATAGAGTTTTTGGTGTTTGGTTTTTGTATTACTTTTATGATTATTGGGTGCATCATCATTAATCACCCAACGACCGAGAGCGTGTCGGCCTGGGCCATAGGCTGGAAAAACTAATGGTTCGCGGCCATAGCCAAAGAAAATCTATTGAAATCGATTGTGGCACAAAAAGAGAGGCAAAAATTGAAAACTAATTGATGTAGCCACAGTTGATTCCATTCATAGGACCAGTGCCAGTCGAGGAATGAATCGTTTCGAAAGTTTACCTTGGCAGCAGCAGCAGCAGCAGCAGCAGGGCCCCCCGATATGGCATCTACTGTGGAGAGGCAGGAGATTTCTTGAGCCGTGAGATTGGAGAATTTATTTGTAATTTTCACAAAGGAAATGGAGTGGTACGGGGTACGACTTTTGATTAGCATGTTTTGTGGGAATTTTCTAGGAATTGGTTGGGCTGGAAATAAGCGAAAAATTCCATGTCTAAATGATTAGTGGGAATATTTCTTGCGTCTTTTGGGCTGTAGATTAAGGGGAATTTTTTTAGGAAATTTCCCTGAGGCACTCCTAGGAGTACAAAAATTATCCAATAAGCTTCTGAAGAGCATGAAACGAAAGCTCTCCATAAAGCTCTAAAACTGCACAAAAAAATTTGAAAATTCCAATTTAAGCGCCAAAACATTTCCACAATTAAAAGCCCCCTAGAACCTTCCGAAAGCAGCCACAGCCCCCTCTCCTTCCTTTCTGCTCACACTGTTCACACACAAAGCCCAAAACCGCTAATAATTGTTGAGGCCATAATTCCCGCTGTCAAAACTGGCAGTGGTAAAAGGCAAAGTCAAGACCCAGAAATGGAGCGGCGTGGCAACAAATCCCTCAATTTTCTGCCCAATCATTTCACATAATTTGTAGCATGGAAAACATTTAGCGGCGCTTTAAACAAGTCAATAAACGATTAAAATAATGATTTCTCAAAAAAAGAGAACTCCGAAAAGGCCACCAAAAAATGGAATGCCCCCACACAGAAAAGGTAAAAACACTCTCAAGTAAAGGTACAAAAAAATGTAAAGTTTAAAGCAGCAAAGACAACAAAAAGTGATATAATAAAAGGCAGGCCACAGCAGACTCAGTGCTCTCGGGAGTGTTGGCTTTAATTGCGAGCCGAGTTCGACTTCGAGTTCGACTTCGGGTTCGAGTTCGGGGGCATCGAGTGACATCATTTTGTTTTTGGGCAACTTTTAAATGCGAACAAGCTCAGATTTTGCCAAACAAGTTGTACAGAGAGAGAGAGAGCGAGAGGGGTTTGTTCTGTCTGCGTATCTGAGAGCGCTTTAATTGCTATGACTTTATTAGGTTATCACAAGACAGCAGACACCAGAGCCAAAGCCGATCTTGATGCTTGAGTTATGTCTCATTAGCAACACGTGTGAGCTGTGCCCAGTATCGAAGACGAACAACGCCAGACAAGGCCAGTAAGAACCCACAAATGAACGACTCCAGCCCTTCTATTGCCTTCTCTCCTACTCTGTGTGCTTCTCTCTCAGACACATACTGTTGCAATATCAATTACAGCATGCCACAGGAGCAGTAAGCAGTGAACAGAGGTAACTGGTTTCGGTTTAGTTCAGGGAAGAGACACAGAGAGTGCACTTGAAGGGTATATGAGAATGGACAGCAGATTGGCACAACATTTGGGAATTTTATGAAATTTTAGAGTACAATTTGTAAAGGAATTTCCGCTGAAAATAGTTGCAAGATCAAGCCAGATCAAGCTAAAGAAATTCCTCCCCAAAGTACTTGCCAAAACCTCATTCACTTTTGTTATTTCCCGCTTCCTAGAGTACTGCCCAAGTCGCTCAATTCTTGGCCTGGCCTGGCCTGTCCCTGTCTCTTGCTTGGGCTTTGGGACACCTTCTGCTCCTTGTGCTCACAGGTTTCATGTTGCATTTGCCTTGACTTGCCATCCACAAAATGACCCAGAGCGATCGAAGCTGGGAGAAGGAGCGAAGAGGCAGCAAGTACGAGTAGCAGCCACTGCCTCATTGCCATAAAGTTGCAGCAGGAAACCGAGTCGAAGCAGCAGCAGCAGCAGCAGCAGCAACAACAATTTGCAAACTCATGATGCAGCAGCCTTAAAAGGCCGCCTCATCCGCTCTGGCAAATAAAAAGTGCGTGATTTGTGTGATGTGCCAAGCCACCAGAGCGAGAGAGGGAGGAGGAGAAAGAGGACAGCCAGTCGACCCAAGAGCAAGTGCTGCTATCTCAAGTCCCTGGCAATCCATCAGAGGGGCAGCAGTCAGAACGGACAGAGTTAGCCGGGAGGTCTGTTGACCCCTAAGTGCACAGCTCGACGATCCACAGCTTATCCTTGGCTTGCTCTCTGTTGCGCACGTCTAATTGCAGATCCGTGTGAGAGCCTCTCAGGCTTCAGTCTCCTCGAGTGGAGTTCCGTGTGAATGCAGCCACCTGTCAGGCCACGGCAGCTTCTATGGGTGATAATTGCCAGCGGGTCAACGGCAGCCACATGCAACTTGGAGTGCAAATCCGACATAGAATCTACTTATATGTGGCTCTCATGTTCGCTTAGCTGACAGTTTGCACTGGCAGCGCTGACAAATGGTCGCTCGGCTTCCCGCTTTGCTTACATCATTATTTTCAAGCTAATTCCCAAAACGGTTCCAAAATCCAGACACAAACACTTTTATTAGCCTGACTTGGCCGAAAAGCTTGTCCCTGGCTTGTCACTTGTTCTGTGCTTAAACAAGTTGTTGGGTTGTTGGGTTGTTGGGTTTCCTGGAAGAGCACTGGCAGCTCTTTCCCTTGCCTCCAACTTACTTTTATGTTACTTTTTTTTGTAGCAGTACGCGTACTCCGACGGTAGCTGACCTTTTTGTTGGTTGTTCCTGCCTTTCGGTAGAAGTTGTAAAATGTTGTTCAAAGCGCCGCAAAGAGAGAGAGAGAGAGCGAGAGAGAGAGAGAAGAAAAACCGTTTGGCGTTAATGATCGCCGCTGGGCATGCAACGTGGATTGTGCGATGGAGATGCTAAGGCATCAGCGATGAGAGGCAAAGAAATGTTGCCTAATAGCTGAAAGGAATCCAAAAACCTGCACCTGAACCTAAACTCAGCAGCCAGCCAGCTGAATGGTTTTTTTGTTTTGTGTTTTTTTTGCTTTTGGGGCTACCGGTTGCGTTTTCACGCAACAAATGGCAACATTTAAAAGTCCATTCCATGCCGCCTGCTCATCTCCCAGCCAAACATCTTCAGCCTCAGCCTCAGCCTCAGCCCCAAAGAGCGGCTCATCCCAGGGCTCGCCTTGGCTCGCAGGTGCACAGCGGGCAGCAGTCACAACATAGCACTGGCTCATATATCTTTGGCTCTGAATGGCTTTTGCCCAGCGCAGAAGATGCTCCCAGTGCGAGTGCTGGAGAGAGGGCGCAAGGTGCAGCGGGGAGGACTTCTTTTTTTGCGGTGCAGAGGCAGGCTCAATTGATGCTGACAGCGAATGAAAGGCTCTGGCTGAGAGACTGCAACTGAGACCTCGGAATGAGCAGAGCTTAACCTCAGTGTTACAGTGGGTAGCGCATATAAAGAAACTTGTACAGGAAAGTTGTGCAGCGACATTAAGCCAAGAATTTGCTATATTTGATGTGCAATTTTCTATAATTTTAATGCCAGAAAAAACTGCCCAAACTCTTCCAAACTTTGTGCACTTTTTGCCTTAATTTTTCTTGCAATTTTGAAACCAACATTTTTGCACCACTGTTCCCTGGGTTCCATGGGGCTGCCTCTGCCCCTTGGGCCTAGCTTCTTTTGCCAGATGTGTAAACCAGTTTTGAAGTCTTCTCGACCACAACCGACGAGGACGAGGATGACTTCGACTCCCCACAAGATCAATTCTAGCAGATTTCACTTTTTCCTTAGCCTCAAAAGTTGGGTTGTCAGTTTTTTGTTGCTGCTCTTTTTGTGTTCATCCTGTTTGCTGCGAAGGTGCAGCTTCAACGGTTGCAACTGTTGCAGCCTATGTTGCCTGCCTTGTCGTCGTTTTGTTGCAGCTTCATTTTTTTTTATCTCAATGAGTCGAGCAAACATGTTGCTGTTGCTGTTGCTGTTGCATGCCACAAATGTGCGATTGGCATGTCAAAAGAATTATGTATTGATTTTTGATTTCGCGATCGGTCGCATTTTCCTATTGCATTTCACAAGAAAACTTATTAAATTCAAACAAATTAAAGCCAGAGGATGAGTGGAATGGAATGGAATGGAATGGGTGGAGAGGAATGGATGGAATGGGAAACAAGTTTTCGCTGTTGTCCGCTGCCCACCGCGCTTGAACGCAAAAATTGAATGACACTAAATGCTCTTGACAGCAAACATTTGTCGGGACTCGATCCGTAGTTAATTAGTTTTGCACGAAATGATGTTAGTTAATTGATTAACTATCGAATATTAAATGGAGGCACTGGGAGGAGCAGCTACGAGATCGATCTGGCCAGCTGCCGCCGCTGCCCCTTGCTGTTTAGAGCCCTGCCTTAACGAACATAAATTGCTGTGTTTTTCTTTCTTCTACGTTTTTTGTGCCTTTTTTTTTTTTGCCTGGCTCGAGCAGCTCTGATATCTCCCCCTGATGAGAGCGGCTGCACCCACGCAGCACAGTCCCGGCAGACCGGGACCATAGACCACAGAGTTCTGCTTGGTTGTTGTGTTTTGGTGCCTGTCTAAATATGGACATGGGCGGCCTGATATTTTCGAGGGGCCGCAGCACGCCGTCATTGTGATTGCTGTGTGGAGGAGGTAACCACTAGACCAGGCTGCACTGCGCTACAAAAGAGAAGATCGGAGAGTCAGAGGCAGAGCTGGAGCTGGAGCTGGAGCCAAAGCCAGACCAGAGCCAGGCTCTGCTGGTAGCTGATCTTCAGCCTTTTGATTGCCTCTCTTCGCTGCTAAAATAGTTTTTTGTGCAAAGAATTTAGCAAAGAAATTGGCGGCAGGTAATGGCAGGTCCTATATGGGGGTCCAACATTATGTGGAAAATAAATGAATGAGAGCAGCAACTGATGGCCAAGAAGGAGACCCAACAAAAGATCAACATTTAACGTTAGGACATATAAAAGTGTACACACCTTTTTGCACGAGAGTTATTAAAGATACGACGAGGCAGTCCAGATCAAAGATCACTCCAATAAAATCTTTGCAAAATCAATAACTTTGGTCGTACCAAAGGTTGTAAAACTGAGAACCCACCGAAAAAAAAAGAGATTGTACAGAGAGCGAAGCAAAAGAGGTGCAAAGAGAATGGCAGATCAGATCGGGCAGACAGTATTACGAGTAGTAAATATTTCTCAAAGACTTGCACAAAATGCCAAACGACTGAACAAAATGGTTTACGACTAATCGTACAAATGAATGCTGGTGAATGTTGCTGGCAAGTTCCGTTTCGTTCGCTTCGATTGATTTGTGAGGTTCAAACAGGTTGGCAGATTCAGCGAACAAAGTGAACAGCAGGAGAATTGTTCTAGCTTTAGGCAGAAATTTACACTCAAGCTGTGGTAGGCCTTTAAGCTGCTCATCAGCTTTTGTGCTGAAGCTGCTAATGAAGAAGCGTTGGCATTTCGTGTGTGTGCCCAAATAATTAATACAACATTTCTACACGACAGCAAGGCAAGACACAAAATTAGAGCCACACAGACAATGGGCCCCAGGCCTGGCCCACACGCTTTTGGCAACGCATTGAAAATTGTTCGCATTGTTTGGTATCGAATGGGATGGTATGACGACTCCTCGCGCTCCCACTGTCAACTACTTGAAACCAGTAGAGGCAAAGGCAAAAGCCACCAAAAAATAAAACTAACAAAAAATAACAGACACAAAACAAAAATCACATACACGACTCTTTTTTCCGTAACAGTCACGTTTTTTATTTCACTTTATTTACTTTGCTGACAAAACAAGAAAAGTGCCAGACCAGACCAGACCAGAGCCACAACGAAAATCGAGCAGGCCTCGGGCCCAGAACAAAAAAAAAGAACTGACGCATCGTGCGAGATAGGGCAACAAATCATAAAAAATATATATATAAAAGATGGTAGCTGAAGAGGCACAAAAAAAGAGCTGAAATTCCAACACATCAGATTAGACAGACACTTGAAATGGAAATAAGACAAAAATAAGACACAAATAGTAGCTGGCAAGGTGAAGATTCGGTAGCAGATTCCTTGTGCCACTTGTGCCACAAATCTTTGGGGATTAGAAGATAGTTTTCGGGCTGGGCTTAAGTATGATGTTGCATGGGATTTTAATGACAGCTGCAGCTTGTCTGCCATTAGTTTGCACACCTTCGAGCTCTCTCTCTCTCGAGAGAGCTGGATCTGAATGTGGATCTGGCTGTGTGTGCGTGAATGATGAGTGCTGAGTGTTGCTGGTAATAATTGCTACTGGTCGTCATCGGGCCCATGCCAAAAACATATAATTAAGATTGAGTCGCTCCGCCAAAGGTCACTCTCCCGCTCTCTCTTTGTCTCCGCCTTTTAAAAGGCCATATTTTAGAGAGGGAGCGAGGAAAAAAAACTGCATAGCTTGGCACAATTATGAAATATTTTTGCACAAGCCAAAAGGAATACCACCAACCGGTTTCGGCCAACATAATGAAGGATAATGATGATGATGATGATCAGTTGAGGCCCAAGCCCAAGCACAAGCCCAAACCCAGACTCAAGTCTCCGACTAGAAGTGCAGAAAAGATTTATGCCTGAAGCCGTGCAACATACGAGTATAAGATGAAGATGCCACTTGCCACTTGCCAGCTCCCCCCATCTGACAGTCGCTTTATTTGTCAAGATTAATTACAAAAATTTGCGTTAAATCATAATTTTCAATGTTTTATGAGGCAGGTCGGCCAACACAGTGAGCGTGAATAGTGTGCGTACGGGCAAACATTTCATTGATTTACGATTCTCTGCAGCTGTTGACAAGCCCATGCTGAGGCATTGGCATTTTTGGCCAGTTCATGACATTTATCTGTGGAAAAATTCAGCACAAAAAATTTCAACTGGCGATTAGATTTCGAGGCGCTAACATTGGGTAGGGCAGGGCAGGGCAGGGCAGGGCAGGGCAGGTGTGTGTGGGTTGAATGAATGGCATGTGAGATTGATAATACATTTATAAATTGAAATAAATTGAATTCCGTTTGAGTTTGATTGGAGGGAGAGAGCGAGCGATGCGAGAGAGCGCGCCTCTCCCCACTCTTCATTTTGCTGTTACACCAATTAATCAAGCAATTGTCTTTGGCTAAACACAAAAATTGCATTTCCTTTGCAGTCAAATTCTTGGCACTCCATAACAACATCATCAAAGGCACACACAACAGCGATGGCAATGACAATTCCCAGGAGTCCTTTCAGCAGAAGCGTAGCAGAGAAGCTGAGACTGTGGCCCCCCCCACTGACGAGAACCAGAGCAGAGCAGCGCACCTCTAAGGTAAGACGAACTCCAACTCTTAGCCATTGCCCATTGCTGTTTATGGTTTTAATTAAACGGGGGCAACATTGGTGCGCCTCATTAGCGGCAATTTGTTGGGCATGCCGCCGCCATCAAACGTGGAAGCCGTTTCACAGAAGCCACGCAGTCCCCAGATAAACCACGGCATACAGCATGGATAACCCACCACACCGCGCCACCACTCCGCTTCACTCACCAATACGTTGCTACACACCACTCCGCTCCAGTTTTGGTTTTTGTGTACCTGCTAATTATGCAGGGTTTGACTTTTCCTCTTGGCTTGTGTGTAGATCTTTTTGGCCTTATCTATCAAAGTGTGGCCTGACATCAAATTCAAATTGACGCCTTCGAATGCAGTGAAAGCGTGTGAACTGAACTTGAGACGTGGCGCAGGCACACACGCACACACACATAAACACACACAATCAACAAATAACACTTAAACCGCAAATAAACATGAGGTTACCGTGCTGGAGAAAGAGACGGCACAAACAGTAGGCAATGCAAGAGACATTAGAGATGGAAGCGTGATGGGAAGTAAAGTCACGAAGTAGTCATTCCACGAGGGCGGCATATAATTATATGCGTAATTATGTGTACAAGTAGCAGTGGCAGTAACTGATCATTAGACACATAATATAAAAAAATTAAAGTGGAATAGGAGCTAGTAGCGGAAACGGAAATTATAAGAAAAACAAAAAAACAGATAAGCCCAAAGAAATTTAGATTTCCATGTGGCTAACATGTACGACCCATAAAATCAATTAAATTCACGAATTTCATGTCATCAAAAACACATTTCTTCACACTTCGTGACTCACACGCCTCACGCTCTCCTACCCAATCACAGCTCGGTGGCTCTTCATGCATATGCAAAACCCTGGCAGACAACAGTCCGAGGAGAGGGAGAAGACTTTAAACCATAAATCTACACATGTTTACAGTGGCCTTAGTCCCCTCAAATCGAGGAGCTCCATATCAGTTGACAAATTTGTCAACTTGCCTGGCAACTTGAATGACATTTTCCAGCCACGAAAGGAAAACCAAACAATGGACAGCCAAACGGCGTACAAGTGGGGGGGTTCGCAGGGGTGGCGCACTCAGTTGCGCGCCGCTTTCAATTCATGAAATGGACAATTGTTGTCTCGCCTCTCGTTGATACAATTGGAACTGGAACACAGGCGCAGGCACAGACACAGCGACAACGGAGAACAGACAAGAACGGACATGCACGCGGGACGACAGTAGCAGTCAACAAACAACTGTAATTACTCTGAAAACGATAAGAGGAATGCAGTGGAAGTTGAGTTGGAAGAGAGAGAAGAGCAGAGATAGTTAGTTGCGTTGCGCAACTCACATGTCTGCTTATCAGTAAATAAATTTAGCACAATGAATGAGACAATTCTAGATGTGGTTTTGGGATTGGAAGAAGTTTGTTAGTTTATCTTGGATGCGGGGCTGGTGGGAATTTCCAAAGCGGTTGGGTTGGAGTTTTCTCTCTAGTTAAAAGTTAAAAAAAAAAACGAATAATTCTTTTCGATTTCTCTAAGATAAGAACTGTAGCCCAGCCTTCTGCCAGCGTCACAACCAATCCATCAATTTCACTTTATTTTGCCTGACTTATAGCACCGCTGATAGCGTCAGCAATAAAATCCTACTGAAATCCCATTGAAATCCCTCATAAAAAGCTAAATAAAACTAATAGAAAAAGTCGAAACAATCCAAATAAAATTGTAAAACGTAGAATGCTGGTCTTTCAGTGCTGCATAAATCTTGACTCAATCTTTAATCTGGCTATCAGACTATCTAATACGAATTTCGATGCAGCTGCTACTGCTGCAAGTGGTACGAAGTGGCAGAAGATAAATGCGACCGCGAAAACTTTGACAAGCGATTAACTTTACAATTTATCGCCAAGCAATTTGAATCGTCGTAAATCTCTCGAAAGAGGCAACTGTTTTGGCCCCGCGCTGGGCTCGTGTTGCGTCATTAATTCAACCAGTTGTTGCAACAAGCTCGGAGGAGACTACTCCTCCTGCAGCAGCAACGGTCTAAGAATCGCTCTGATTAAAACATCAGAGCTTAAAGTAAAGTTGTTCGGGTTCGAGTTCAGGCCTCCTTTTATTTATGCATGTTTAAACATATTTAATGTCATTACGAGCACCTTGCCCCATTGCCCACAGACCATGCCACAAACACGCATTTAATTATCTGTTCAGGCGCAGTCACAGGAGCTGCAGCCATGGATTGCCTTACGTTGCCTTCACCTTGCCCCATGCGCATTAATTTAATGAACGCATGCATTTCACATTTTTATCATGTCTTTCGGGGGGTAGAGAGAGAGAGAGAGGCGCAAACTCGAACTGGAACTGGAGCTGGAGCTGGAATTGTGCTGCTGCTGCTACGTCTGTCGTGCTGTTTGTAGCATCCACACACAAGTCCAGTAGCTGTTTGTCCTGTTCCCCAATATATTTATTGCATCGTCGCCTTCCTTTCCACGTTGTCGTCTCGCTGTTGTCGTTGTCGTCGTCCTCTGCGTTTTTAATCGCATTTAATATTTCATTTTATTAAGCCAATCGTTAACTCCACTTGTGCGTCTGCCCCATCTGCATCTTCCATTCCAGTCTCTCTTGGTCTGTCTGTCTTTCTGTCTGCTTATCGTCTGGGCGGTTGGTGAGCAATTTGCTTAATGCTGTCATAAGGCTGTCAGTTTATCATTTGCATTTTGGCGCGAGGCGGCGCCTTTGGCGACATGGAGATGACACTTAATAAGTGACTTACTCAACACTGGTTAACACTGGCCATGGCAACACTTTGAAACGATACGAGGCGATTTGCCCTAGACGAAATGCCATGCCAGGCATTTCATTTGTGGCATGTGGCAGGCTGGCAGACCGGCAACAACTCCACTCTGTGTGTGTCTCTCTTGCTGCCAGTGTTTCCCAGTGCAGCTGCAACCAACGACTGACTGACTGCATTCCATTGACTCAACCAACCGATCAGCGTCGACCCGAGAGTCGAGTCGAGTCGAGTCGAGTGCAATTGTCAATTGCAGCAGCAGCAGTGCCCAACCCCCAGCCACCCTACTGCAGTTCTGTTCACATAAATCAAACGCAGGAGCGTAGTCCAGGCTGAAGGGGGGCCGCCACGGACAGCTTTAATTCAATTAACTTGCTTTCAGTTCCAGTCAAACTGGATGCTACCTAAGTTCAGGGTCCCAACCCAAGAGGGTTCCCGCTCAGTTTTTGGACTACGCATCTGGCATCTGCTTGGGGAAGGTAAGGCAAGTTTTTGTTGCTCTCGTTTCCTGTCGTTATAGGGAGCTGTAAGTTGTAAGCGGATAGGCTACCGAGGGTCGTGTGAGAATCTGCCAAAAAGGGAACAGAAAGTTAACAAGAATTCTTTCCTATATGATAAGTTATGGCGAGATATTTGTACCCTTTGCTCCACAAATTATTACTTCATTTTGTCCCAAAAGTAACGACACAACCCTCGCCTTGAATTCATTGATACTTATGTCAATTACCATTCCCCCTCCATTCTTTTGCTTTTGCAGACAAAATGCTGCGTGGAGACTCGGCTACAATTTGATCGCTTCTTGTCAATCAATTGCCTGCCAGACTAGGAACTGGAAACGAACGTCGAGGATGACCATCGAATGCTTCTTCCTGTGCCGGTAAGTTGATATGTTGGAACCCAGGCTTGGGTCTGCTCTGCCTTAATGAGCCACAAGACTGGCCGACCCCGACCTCTGGTTGACCTCAAAGCGGTCTGACTGCAAACTAATTTATCAAAAATGGAAAGATAACTCTGAAATAACTCCACGCATAATTAAAGCAAACCAAAACACAATGGAAAACGAGGAGAGAGAAACATAAAGATATCCCAAATGCGTTTTTAAACCGTTCAGCAACGCCTCTTTCTAACAGTTTTTCGTTTCTTATTTTTTTGCTGAAGTTTCTTTTGAGTTTTGTTTGGCTTTTGGTTAATTGCCGCTTATTAATCTTGGCCTGGCTTGGCTTCGTTCCTAGGCCAGTTTAATGGTCTCACAAAAACGAAATTCTAATTAATGAAATATTTTTGCTGCCTCAAAAACTACTTTCCTGGCCATTGTCTGAACGTTTCAACTCCCCACAAAAAAAAAAAAAACAAAAAAACAAAAAAAAAGGCAATTAATCAAAAGAACACAAAAATAAAAGTTAATTTTGAGAAAGGTAGGGAACAATTTTCGGTTCGTTTTGCTGAGTTGTTGACAAATTTCCGAGTTTCTCAAGAAGATTGACAGGAAAATTAAGTAATCAATCATTTGGTATCAAAAGAAGCCGCCCCGAAGGCTTATGGCCCAACCATCTGTGGAGTCTGTTAGAGCTTTTGGACTGTTGCCAGCGGAGAGCGCCTTATCAGCGGATGATGCACGTCTGGGCCATTATTTAAATGTTCATTTGCGAAATCACGTTAGTGGAGAATGTTGACAACATCTCAGTGCAGCTAAGCTACGATTAAGTGGGGGACTAGCTGGTATTACAATCGGTAATTGGGGAGCTGTACTATGGTATATGGGATTTTTGATGAAGCTGTGATGAAAGGCAGAATGGAAGGCTCTGGAAAAATCTGTTTCAAGTTCAAATCTTTCGCTATTTCAACTACACATGAATGCCTCTGAATTGTTTAGTTGTTATTTCAAGCAATTTAATAGGTATCCCCTAGTCGCCATAACATTACCTACTCGCTTCCAGTTGACTCTGCTGCTGTTGCTATCTCGCATGCGATTGAAATGAAATATAAAATTACATTAAATTACCGGATGTAATTGCGGTGGTCGTGCCAGTCGCTCAGCACAGCACAGCACAGCACAGCACAGTCCGTCATTCAGTCCTACTGAGATCTCCCAGCTTGGTCAGTGAATCATGATGGAGGCCCCTACACAGCACAGCACACAGAGCACACGAAATGCGTCGAACACACACACAAAAGACTCAGGCCACGAACTCGAGAACGAGCCAGAGCCAGAGGCCGAGTACACACACTCATGACCAAATCAGGGTAAGAGAACAACGAGTACAAGCAGCCCACACACACTCAACAGACTTTGGGGAAGACAAGACCCACACACACGCGAGGAAAGACCAAACCAAACTTGAGTTGTCTTATCAGGGCTAACGATTTTGTCAAATGACAATTTTCTCCAGCCACATTGAATGCCTCTTTTTCACGCCATTGACTTTTGTATGGTCCATTTAGTTGTCAATTATTTTTGATAGCCTCCGCTCGAGCAGCTGATAAGAACCCTCCCCACAGAGAATAGAGTGGGACAAGACTTGTTCAACGACAAAGCAACAAAAAAAAAAAAAGAAACAGATTTGGGATTGTGGATTGCCTCTACTGGTAGAGGCCTCCTTTTCCTCTCTCGCTCTGTGTCTGTGCCACATTTGCATATTGAACGGCAGTTTGTCTTGGGCCTGAGCTTTTAGTTATGGCCAAACATTAAATTTAACTATTAAGCCATTTTTGGTGGCCAGTTTTGTGTGGCATCGACTTTCCAAGCGGCAACCAAACATCGTCCGTTGACAGTTGTACCTTATGAGAGTCTCTCTTCTGGCTGTGCATTTACTTATGGTGAAATTTATGAGCCAAAAACACGGTGGGGCAAACAGATGGATAGACGGACAGAATGATTAACAACAAATGGAGAGGCATGGGAACTAGGCATCGAGGTAGCTAAAAGGCCAAAATCTCACTCAAATGTGAAGTGAAATTCGCGGATTTGTGTTTAATATTTTTTTTAAAGCTAAGTAATTCCCAGATGATAAGTCCAAATATTTGCAGCTGTACAATTTCACAGAATTTGTGCAAAAATTCGATACGGAAATCTCGTGAGAGCCGATTGAAAAATGCAAATTGCCATGAGTTAAAATTGCATTTTTTGCTGGCAACTCAATCAAGAGGCTGCTGACCTATATATGACTTCCACTTACACAGTTATGCACGAGTATGTATTGATTTACTCGTTACATATTCCCCACTTCATATTGAAACATATTTCCCCCATCTGCGTCTCGTTTTGGGTTTCGTGCAACAATTTTTCGTCGAAAACAATTTCTGCAGATCCAAGGGGAGCTGAACGGAAACAGAAAATAAGAAATTTTTGCAGTGCATATGCCACGCACGTAGAAAACCAAAACCAAAAGCAAAAGAAACAACAGTAACAGTAACAATCAGACAATCATGCACATAATCATGCCATCAATATAGGGCAATTATCAATGAAATTTATAACAATCCACGAAATGTAACGAAAACTTAACCGACCAATAAAAATTTCATTTTTCAGCAAGAAAGGGAAGCAGCAACACGCGAACCGAAGCTGGGGATACTCTTGCAAACGAATGCTCCTTGAATTTTATCATCCTTCGACATGTATTCGAATGTATTGTTTCGCTGTTGCTGTCCAGAATATGTCTGGACATATAGTGTTTATGTTTGCGTTTTCCTCTTGTTACAAAGTTCTCTCCATAATCCTATAACTGTCTGCAAGGGCATACTCTTACATAGGAGGAGTCCAGTCAGGTCCAGTCTGTTTGCTGCTGCTGCTGCCTCGCTCGTGCTGTGTCCAGTTCGTCATCCTCATCCTCATTCCGCAGCAGCATGTTCATCATGATCATAATCATGAGCCACATTGTTGTAGCTGTTTCTTGTTGTTGCTTCGCTTCGGCTTGTGATCTGCATCATAAAAACGTGCCAGATTGATGCGTGATTGAAATGCCAATTGGTTTCCAGTTGAAGTTGGAGCTCGAATTCGAATTCGAGTTCGAGCTGGAGCTGGGCAACAACAGCAATTGTTTCGTTTCGGCCACTGCCTGTGTGTTTATTTGAGTGCTTGAGTGTGCGTTTGTTCATGTACCGTTATCCCATTGGCCTGTGTTGGCGTCAGCGACACCATTCCATGCCCCCTTCTCAATCATCTTTTTACCCAATTCCAGTCATCTTTTTCCCCCGATTACAATCAGCATTGTCATCTCAGAAAATTAGAACAAGACAATGTAAGATTGTATTGTTGCTGTTTCGACTTTAGATCATTTGACTTCAGAGAAGCGTGAGGAAAAAATGAGTTGAGAGGCCATTCAAAACTGACTAAGCGAGCTAGTAGCATTTGTTACAGATTTGATTTGTATTTAATTTCATAGTCCTCCACCCACCCTCAAATATCACTTTGAATCGTATGCATCTGTCGCAGAGCAGCGGCTGCCTTCTTTACTTCGCACTTAAATCAGAGCTGTAGCAGAAAGAGAACACCGCAAGAGAGAGAGAGTTAAATCAATCCGCTAGATAAACAGTTAGAGCCTCACCCATATCAAGAGAGATGTAGTGAGAGGGTGATGGGTGGAGAGGTGAGTGAGAGAGAGATTTCCGTTGATCGCTTACCGTTGGGCGATGTGTTTTTTTGTTGTCCCCATGACCAAGTGGATGTAAACAGTTGTTGTTGTTGCTTGGGTCCATGTGTGTCATGCACTCTCTCAACTAACTTACTCGGCTTTTCTCTGCGATTTGTAACGGATGTGTCCGTCTTGCCCGTACCGATAATATTTATTTCTAGAACTTTATAGCTCAATATTATCTTTACGATGTAAAAAACTTTGCAATTACGCACATTAAACATACAGGTCTACATATGAACAATGCATACTCCGCCGTTAATGAAATTCATATTTAATTTATCTTCTTTTGCACACATTCATCAATCAACATTCCATGGGTGGAGAGTATTCCCACTTCGTTCTGGCTGGAATTCCTATTAATATGCATTCGAGTTACCGCTGTCACCGCCGGCCAGCCTGCCTGATGAATGGAAGTCTGCTGGCGCCACAAAACCAGAGAACTATCAAACTCCTCTTACAATCTGTCCATATAGGGCAACGGCAACGGCAACACGATTCCTGACTCCTCCGTGGAAATATCAATGCAATAACAGCACCATAATAACACCAGCCACAATTGAGAAGTGGATGGACTGACCAGTGCCACTGCCACCACTTCTGCCAGCAACTTCCTCTCTTATCTGCGACTACAAATTGACCATTTCAATTAATGAAACGCACTTAAACATTAAAGAGTCTGTTGCCTGGTTGTGGAGGGGGGAGCTCGCTCTTCTGTTTGTGAGTGTACTCAAGTGTCGGCACTAATGAACATGGTGAATCGTTAAAAAAACAACTTCTTCTTCCCTTCCTTATCCCTCCTACTCGAACAGAACAGCACACCTCGTCCCGCACACATTTGCATATTTTGTTGTCGAGATTAAGCGCGTAAATTTGTCGTTAAAAATCGTGTTGGAGATCGGCAAATGGAGAAACACGCGATTATCCACATAAACAGGGGTGTAGACAGGATATTTTCGAGGGGTATTCAGAGGGGTTTGAAACTATTTATTGTTCTTTTTACGCCCTAGCTAATTTTATTAGCACAGGAAAACTAAAAATTTGTAATAAATATTTTTATATTTCCTTGTTGCTGGAGCTTAACCCTCTTGCCTACTCCACTGCCCATGCACACAGAGAGAGAGAGAGACCCAACTACAGGCAGCTGTTGATTTTTTAACTGTTTCTGTTCGGGGGTTGTGGCTTCGTCTCTTTCCTGCGTTCGCATTTGATTGCCGGCCTCTCAATTTGATTGATGGCTGTCGCCTCACGGCGCATGCTCGGCATGTCTATGCCACAGACGTACTGATTTACCGTTGCCTGATAAGCAAACCAACAAAAACGAAACCAGAGAGAAAAAAAAAAACGAGTGGCAATTACCTCAAGTGGAGCAGCATTTGGCATTTGCATAAATTGGCCTAAAACAAAAAAAAAACCAAAAAACCAAACTAGAGGATAGAAAAATCGCAAAAAAAACCAAATGAAACGAAACGAAACCAGTGAGCGAGTTGGGGGAATGAAACTTGAGCTTTCTTCGTGACTGGCGACGTTTTCCCAGAGATCTACGGATCATTACAGAGGTCCCAGGGGTCACAGATGTCCAAAGCAATTTGATGTTACAATTTGTTTGGGCAACGACAAGTCAATTTGGGTAGCCCCCCCGTAGTTGTTTCCTGTCCAGGGGAAGATGTTCAACGCGATGATAGCCAGTCGATCAATGATCTGTTTCTATAAAAGATGGAATCAAAAGTTATGTTGTGCAGTGAGCAGCTTCCTATGGCAGTGAACCATTTCCATTCGTGATGAATGATCTTTATGCGAAGAAAATTAAATTCTTTGGGATCTTTCGTGTTCCCGAACACTCAACTTTTCTCCCACTTGTCCACTAGAGCATGGAAATGCTCCTAATATTTATCTTGCTTAATTAGTTTATTCGCCATTATAATTTTTAATTGGCTCCCGTCTGCGCCACAAACAAGGAAAGGGAGAGAGAAAAAAATTGCAATTGTAATTTTATGCAACACGCAGCCGCAAAATGATTTTCACAGCAAATTATGCGGCCAACCGCAGTTGGGAGCCACCGGAGACACAGAGACATGCAACATGGATTTCCCACGCATGCCCCCAATGAATGGAAATAAAAAATATACAAAAAAAAAACAAGCAGTAGAAAAAGCCACTTCCGCGAGCAGCCGCAGAAAACACAGAGAAGAAGAGACAACAACAGAAATTTGCGTTTTTGATTAAATCGTGGGATAGATCAAAGCCATCTTATCAAAAGTTCGCCCAGCCAATCCAATCCAAGCCAGGCAGGTGAACTAACTGGTCGGGGCCTGGCCTGGCCCAAACGTGGGATAGTATTTGAAAGATTTTAAAGCCTTGATTTTCAGATCACAGGTTTTGTGGGAGAGTCTTGAGACAATGTGAAAGAATGGAGGCAAAGGCGTAGATATTTTCAAGTTTAAGGGAATTTTAATGGGGATAAAGGAAAACTCTAAGGTAAGCTCAGGTAAGTAAACAATTCAATACTAAAGTGCATTTGAAAAGTAAAGCCTAAAAGTGAAATAAGAAGTGTATCCACATCCCGGCACAGTTAATGGCACTGGAAGAATTCACGGGGGTTTTTCTATACAACCCGTGATCTCTTAGTGGCATCTATGGTGCGGGACTCATCTCAATCAAACTCCAAAACACCGTTGATAATTGTGTTAATGTGTGAACTGCATTAAATCGGTTACTCAAAAGTTAAATTTTTCATTCTTGTGTAAAATTAATTATTAGAGCGGACTCATTAGCACCTTCAATGCTCAAACTGCAAAGAGAGAGAGAGAAGAAGCTTTCAAAAATAATCAAAAGTAAAAAAAAAACAAAAAGGCAACGAAAAAATTGAAGTTTTACAAGCATTAAAAGAAGTCTGTGTCTGGGAACCAGATGGGGGCACACGTTTACCGGACATGGTGGCAGCCTTGAAAAATCACCTTTCACACCGCCCAGAGTTCTCGAATGTGTGGTGTTCTTTTATTTTTTTGTGCCCACAATTAACAGTTCAATGAACCAGCCGTTCCACTGTTCCAGACCAGCGAATGAAAACACAGAGAGAGAGAGAGAGAGAGAGAGAGGGGAGCAGTGAGAAGAAACGAACAAAGTACCAATCTCCCAGAGAATAGCACAAAACCCATGGATAATAACCCAATGGAAGCTGTTGGGCATGCCATGCCAAGAGAGCCCGAGATCCCAGACCGGAGAGAGAGAGAGGTAAAAAAAAGATAATTAACTTTTTTTCTTCTTCGCTTTTTTTTTCTTTCCTTTAGCACTAAGTATGCCAAAGAGGAAGCACTAACAACGACTACGGCAACAAATTACAGCACATTACAATGGACGGGGGCTGGGGCCCTGAGCAAGTGTGAGAGAGTTCCCCCAGCCAAGGGTTTCCCCTTTTCCTGCTTAAATGGTTTTGTCATGCATACATTTTGTAGTTTTGCTTAAAATTTTTGCACTCGGCCAAAGCAAGAATCAAATAAGTTCCTGCACAAAGTTTGTTTTGGTGCGAGTACGGGCAGTACCCTTCCTGGACAAGTTCCGCCTGAGTGCCCTGGACAGTCGTCTGGATGGGGGCAGATAATGATGATGCTTCCTGTTTGCCAGCGGCACTTACATACATCTGTACATACTTACATACATTTATGTATGTATTTGTATTTATGAGACACCTTTGTGCGCTGATAAGTCTGTACTCGAGTTACACAATTGAATTAAGGGGAGGGGCAAGCCAGGGCAAGACGATTCGGTTTCTTTTGATCTATGGTTAAGCGAGAATACTGGGAAGTACATGGAGGGAGGAATGGAGAGAGCAATTATTCACTTATAGTAAACCTAAAATGGTAGCTTGTAATTTGTAAATTCCCAAGAAGTGGTCGCTGGAAAATGGCTTTTGTTTTCGTTAAAAAATAAAAATAAAAAACAAAAAACTGCCCCTACATAGTGCATTTAAAAGTATGGAAATTTAGTTACATTTTACATAATACATATTTAATAGTACTCCAGATACATTTTTTTATTTGAATCAATAACTAAGGAGCCTTTGCAAACAATGTCAACAAACGGCAGGGAAGTGAGAAAAAATAGTGCAACGCTTTAACAAGCGGTGAACGAGAGAGAAAATAACGTGATAGAAACAGGGAGCCATGTCTAAGAAGGATTTGCAGATCAACAGCGTCGCAGGCGAGGCGAAGTCCTCTTCGGGCGGGCCATGCGACGAGCAGTCGCGCATGGGCCGCTTCGGGTGGGCAAAGGTCGGTAAGGTCTACCTTCCGTACATCTACCGGCAGACATCTACCGGGAGTGAGAAGTACTTCTCGGCGCGCATGTTCGAGCTGAAGCTCGGCACTTACCTCAACTACTTCCAGCCGGAAATATACGCGAGTTGCGTGTACATGCCCAGCTACTACATCACAGACGCGGAGGCGCGTCTGTTCAACGAGGTAAACGCCAAGCACTGTGACGGCCAGTTCGGGTGCGACAAATTCAAGAAAAAGGATCTGGTGGTGCGGCTTGGCGATGCCTTCAGCCTTCAACAATTCCTGAACGCCTGCTATCGGAAGCTGAAGACCGGCAGCAGCAAGTCCTCGGATAAATTTGGCTTCATCCGGATTAACAAGGAGTCCGTCATCCCGTACACGGTGCACAACAAAGAGAGGGTGCTGCCACTCTTTTACTTTCGGATCGAGACGGAGAACCTGGAGACCAAGACGGTGCTGCTCAATGGCTGGGACCTGGCCTACCTAAAGTTCTGCTGCAAGGTCCAGGGCGTGGCCAACGAGTACTACTCCGGCCAGAACGTGGCCGTCATGTCGCTGACGGACATCAAGAGCGGCTTTCCCAATGGCACCGAGTTCGAGGACTATTGGCCCAGCGAGTACGTCGACAACAGCCTGCTCATTGGCAATCGGGCCAACGTTAAGGTTAACTTCGTCAAATGGAATACCCCAACGCCGTTGGTCCGCTCCGCAGCCGACCAGAATGCCAATCTCATGTCTCTGGCAGACTACCAGAAGCAGCAGCGCGTGGCGGCTGTGGCCGCTCTTCATACCCAGCCAGCTAAGCGGACACGATGGGATTAAGCTGAAGAACACAACGTTTTCCACCAACAACAAACAGCACATCAGCAGCCACAACAACAATAGCAACAGTATTAAATGCATCAGCAAAAGCAGCACCACCAGCAGTGAAATAACAGCTGATTTTCAGTGTTGTCGGTCGTCGCCATAGCCGATGCTAAAGCATACACATCATACACACATACACATGGACACAAGCCAAATAAATGAGCCACAATGTAATGGCATATTTAATGCCCACGTTCATTGTTTATCGGAAAGAAAATCCCACAGATGGGGAAGGAAGCACAACAAATTGATTGGCGGCAAATGGTTAACATTTTTGCATAATTCAATGCGCACGCGTTCTGGTTTTAGTTTCGGCAATTTTCTTCTTATTTCCCGCAGCCACAGCTGGAACCAAGAGAGACAAACACACACACAGACATGGTCCAAGACAACATCCAAGAGGCATGGCCGGGCATGGCATCCAACATGTTTTTGCTTGCTGCTCCGATTTGAAATCATTAAATGGACGACAGGCGAGATCGAAATTGCAGTGCCAAAGTTGCCGCCTGCTGTTGTTGGTCCGTCCTTTCCCTTCCCTCCCCTTCCGTTCCTGGTGTCGCGCAGTGTGTATGTTTGGGAAATTTGAAAATTACCTTTAATCAGAGCGAAAATGAGAAGGCTAATTTGCATTTGGCCCGGACTTGGCTGGAAAATGTTGCATGGACGGTGGGAATGGTCGAGATCCTGTCATTTGGTCAGTGGGAAAAATCTGTTTCCATTGGTGTGGGTGGGCAGGCCAGCTGTGCGTTGGAATGTGATCGAGTTCCCCCCTGCCCAGTCGCTGTACTGTCTGATGGGAACTGGACCTGGTTCACATAAGACAAAGAGATTCGCTCTGTTCTCCGGTGCATTTCCATGATCTATGAGCTGCGATTACGAAGCGCAGCTAAAAGCACAGTTGAACCCCAAGTGAGGCAGCTGGTGCTGCCAGCAGTTGCAAATGATGATGAGGCATGCCACCAAGCAAATAGCAGCAGCAACAACGATCAGACCGGGAGACCATGACAAGCGACAAGTTGTCGTTAGGCCCAAAATTAGATGCATTTTGTATGCCAAACAGAGAGAGAGAGAGAGAGAGAGAGAGAGAGCGCAGACAGAGTCAGAGCTCAGCAAATTGCATAGCTAAGTGCCACAACGAGAGAGCGTACAACAGCTATGGGCTTAGGGTAAACATTTGGCGACGCATCAATGCAGATGCATTTCGCAGTGCTGCAAAACACTGCAGAAAAAGCTGAAGAAATGAGCAGCTGCCTTTGGATACTCTTGCAGAGGGACAACTGCAATGTGAACTGAAATTACATATGGAAAATGTCAGTCATGCGGTTGGACTAGCTTTAGAAAAACTTATTGCAACGAGTAATAAATGCTTTGACTATGTATAGACATAGTGCTCTTACTTATCAGTCACTTCTTTCATGCTCGTCAAACCCTTGCCCAAAGTCAAAGTACTGGCTGAGGGAGAGTGTAATCTGTGTATGCCTTGGGCCTGTGGACTGTGCAAATATTTTCGCAGCAATTTTCAGCTTAAATGCCTGCAAAACGAGATGGCCAACAGCTTTTGGCGGTTGCCAGAGGTTTTTCTTTGGTTTATTTCCCGTCTTTAGCCCTGTGGCAAGTGAGCTTCCTTGAGGTTAGAGGATGGGAACAGCGGTCGCTGGCAATAGTTATAAAATAGTCACTGTATATAGGAATAAAAACCGAATATTTCGGATTCCCCTCTCACTATATTATTAAATGAAATTTACACTTTTTCAAGCAAAATTAAAAACACTCCAATTAAATATTATCCAAAAGAAATATGTACAAATGGCAAAGAGAACAAGGGGCTGGCTGGATCACAAGGCGGCAATTGAGTGCAGTTCCGCTCTCTCTCTCTCTCTCTCTCTCTCTCTCTCTGGGCTTCGGGGAATTTCCTAGCGTTAATTAGTGAGGTGAGCGCGGAAACATGTGATGACAATGACTCTTCATATCATGGAGATCAATGCAAAAGTGATGCCTAGGCACAAACCCCTACCCATATAATGAATGAATGTATGAAGACGTCACAACACTCTCGCCGTGCCACGCTACCCCAGCCACAAAGCGGATCTTGCCTTGGTTGTATTGGATTTGTCCCTGAAATTGTGCAGCAACCCCGTTCCCGTTGAGCGGTGAGAAATCGTATCGATTGATTTTATGCGAATTTATTAACAATTCAAATTGAAGTCTTTGAGGTGGCCATCAAAGCGAAGTTGAAACTCAAGGCAGATAAATACCGAAAGACTACATACGTCAAGTGCTTCTCAAACTGCATTGATTTTTGTGTGTGTGCTTCTGGCGCCACCTATGGGTTTTTATGATCATTCTAGAGCTGGAAAAAATCAGCTTGATGCAGTGGCGCCATCTTGGTGTCGGCAACTTTATTTCAAAACTTTAACATAGTTTTGGGCTGCCAATTAGTGAACTAATTAATTAATTTTTTTGTGGCCCCATAATCGCACATCTTAGTATATTATTTCTTATTGTTGTTGCTCCCATCTGCTCCAGTGTTGGGCTTCTTATCTTCGTTTTTCTTTGCATCTTCCAACCCACATTTGGCTTCCTTCTTCTTTTGCTCTGCCTCACACTTCAGCTTCAATTCCTCTTCTTTCTTATTTTGCTCTGCCTCACACTTCAGCTTCAATTCCTCTTCTTTCTTCTTTTGCTCTGCCTCACATTTCATCTGTAAATCCGCTTCCTTTTTCTTGAACTCTTCTTCGCATTTTTCCGCCTTCTCCTTCTTGTCCTCTTCCTCACATTTCTTAATTTTTTCCGCTGCACATTTATCTTCCTCCCCTGACTTCTTCTTCTCCAGCAGTTGTGCTTTGAGTGACTTTTCGCACCACTCTTTCAGCTGCTCATCCGTCATCTCTAGCAGCGCGTTCAGCTTTACCTCTTTTGTTTCTTCTGCTTTCTTTTTGCACCATTCCTCCTCCGCCTGCCGCTTCTTCTCTTGCGCTTCGCAGAGTTCCTGCTGTTTCTTGGCCTCTTCCAGCTGCTTGGCCTGCACAGCGATTATCTTCTCGCACTCCGCTTCCAGTTCCTTCATGGCCTTTACACTGCCTTCGTTGCACTCCTCCTCCTCGTCCGCTTCGATTGCATCTTGGATTCCGCCACTGAGTCGGCGCTCATCTCGCAACTCCAAGGCCTGATTCTGCAGCTCAAGAAAAGAGAAACGATGATAGGCAAAGTAATGTGCATTCTTGTATTCCAGCCCTATGCCGGCGCCTGGACCCAACTTTTCCTCGGGGCCACTAAACTGCCGAAAGGCTGCAGGTCTCACAAAGTCCGCCACTTGAATGCCATCATGATCGATGCAAGTCGGCTCGTAACCCTCATCTGGTGGATCCTTGGGCGGACGTTGAATATTTGAGAGCTTGCTCGACATTTTCTTCACCTTGCCGCTAAACGGGCGACGCGAGAGAAATTTGTACATTTTTACGTGCTTATCTGTTTACAATTTAGAAAATATATTGGGGCCAGCGCAAATGTGTTTTGTGAATGAATTTGGTGAGGTTACTTTGTTAACAGCTACTGAAAATACTTTTACGATTTGTTGATTATTTGTTTCTTTTAAACTGTTTAAAAACTTTCTTGTTTTAGCGATTTTTCAATGTTAATTTGTTAGACAATTTTCAGACAACACAAAATTGAGGTCGAGGTCAAGAGCTGGGCAGAATTATTACTATTATTAATTTGGCGTGTATTTTTACAGTATTTAAATATTGAAACTTTACAGAAACATTAATTATTGTCTTTCTTCTTGGTCTGCTGCTCGGCCAAACGGGTTGTGGCCTCGTTCAAATCGTATAGAGAATATGCATGATATTTGTAGTCGTAGCTTTTGGGCTGCTCCTTCCCCTCATAGACAGCTTCCTGTAGCACACATTTTGGATCTATATAAGCAGGCAGCTGCATGGTGGAGACCGTTTTCTCAGCATGAGGTATGGCGGTGTCACATTCTGGTTCCAGCGATGCGCGAAGCATTGGACCCTTAAAAACACTTTTCTGATGAGCTAGCCGCTGACCGAAAGTAAAAAGATGCTTGGACAACATTTTAGGAAATGGAAAAGCAGAAAATTACAATTTGTGTGTGCTTTTACTTTTGATTTCTTTGACTTGAAAGTTGTTGCTAAGGCAACTTGGACTCCAGACATTGCAAGTTGCAGGCATTCAGCACACAAAATCAGTCTAATCGGACTACATTTCGATGCATAATAAATATATTATCTCAGCTTTAGTTTGTGTTTCCTTCGGCACAACAATAAAATTATGTTTAAGAGCTACAACAAATATTTACATTTCAATTAGGGCTTCTGCTGCTCTTGCATGAATTTGTTGCGCTTGCTTTCCTGTGCCGTGAGATGACTCTGGACGAATGTGTGGAAGTTCTGCTCCTCGGCGTTGCCCTTGCCATCGGTCTCCGTGTCATCCTCCAGTTCCTCGGAGTCCATTTGCTGCGGCACCAGGCCAGGGGCCATCAGGAACATGTTGTTGCCCGAGTATGGCGGTGGATCCTTGAGGTCCACGCCCATGGGCACTGCAGTGCCAGAATCCTCAACAGTGGATGACGGCTGGAGCTTGGCTTGCTGCTCGGCCATGCGCTCCTTACGCATCTTCTCATACACGGGCTTGTAGTCCTTCTCGTATTCCTTTACACAGTCGAGAACATGCTGCAGCAGCTGGGCAAAGCCGACGCCCGTCTTGGCCGAGACACCGCAGGTGACCAGATTCTCGTAGAAGGTGTCCAGCGTGAGGGACATGGTGCGTGTGAGGTTGTTCACGAAACTCTGCTCCTGCTCGAGGGCATCCTGGTAGAC